>NC_135737.1:10333750-10700000 GCF_041903045.1 Epinephelus lanceolatus | reverse complement strand
GAAATCAAGTAATCAGTATAGAGCCGTTATATAATCTTGACAGGTTATTATGTTTCTTTATCTCATCTCATGCAAAACAAAGTTACATTTGCCACATGAATATATCACGTATTACATAGTGGAAGTGCCTCCACTCGAGCCTAGCTCCAGAAATGATTGAATCCCCATAGACACCCCATGTTAAAATGCCCAACTTCACAACAGAAATAAACATGTTTATAGCCGGAGGTGGTGGGGGCGGGGGTTCATATAACCCACCCATTTACATTTTATTAAGGCTTAAAGTTACACATATCTAAGGGCGGGGCCACGTAAGTGACAGGCTGTGTGCAAGGCATTGCTGCAGTGTGCGAGTCAGATCCACCCCTCGCTCATCCACAGCTCCACCCTCTCATCTAAATAATCCAAAATGTCAAACAGGAGTCCACAAACCAGTGGGTGACATCGCAATGGCTACGTCCATTATTTTATACAGTGTATGCACTCACAGTTTATCAGTTGACCAGTTGAACTATTGTGGACATTTGACTTAAACCTGTACATGTATCAGTCCCTCTTCCTAAACCGAAGTGGCAGCTTCAGTCGCTCATGTTCACCTGCTTTTATGATATTTTTTCAGTCTGAGAAGTGTTCCCTCCGCAACCCTCCTTCTCAGATTCTGTAAAGCGGAGCCCAGCGGACAAACTGTAACACAAAACCACCCAGAGAAACACTGCCAGGTCACTGTGTGCACCCTCTGACAGAAGAACATAAAAAAAAAAACAGATTTACAGACTGTAAAAGTGCAACAGTAATCTCAGCCAGAGTTATAGAGATGATTCATTCTGCTGCTGGTCAGTCATCAGAACCATGTTTTAGCTTAAGAGTGCTGGATCAGGACGAGGAAAGGAGAGACACGAGGTCAGACTCCCTACACGTTTCTGTGTGCAGACATGAAAACATGATGGACATGTCTGTAATTAGAGGTAAATGACAAGAGTTTCTGGTGAAAACTGGGGTAAAAGATGCTCTCTCTATTTCTTTCTTTCTTTCTCTCTCTGTCTCTCTCTCTCAGTGTTGTGTGTAAGTAGGCGGAAGAAAGTGGTAATTAACAATCAGCTAAAACACTAATTAGCTCCCTCTCTCCCTCTATCTATATGCCCCACTCTCTACAAAGTATCAGTGCGGCTGTGCATGTGTGTATCTGCACGGTTGCATGTGTGCTTGTGTACTTCTTCATGAGTGTGTGTGCACCATAATGTTGTCTGCATTCAAGTGTGCATGTGAGCGTGGAGGGTGGGGCCTGACTGGAAGTGTGACCTCATCTTTATTAATGACAACCATATGGAACGTGATTGTATGATTTACAGCACGATGTAGAGAACAACAGCCGGCTGCAGGCTGGAGAAAGATGAAAGCAGAGTTCTGCAGAACGTGGCTCAAGTTTATTGATGAGGGGACACACATGAAGGGATTGATGGCTGTTGGGAAACACTCTGGCTGTGAACAGACAAGAAAAAAAAATGTGACAGAGTGGTGTTCTTTAGGGAGAAATCTGCAAAAAGATGTTTTTTTGGTGCTCAAATGATTATTTTTGTGCTTCGCTGTTATCATCACTTGCTGTTATTTTGTAGAAATAATGAGCTATTGTTTGCGAAAGCACAGTTTGTAGCCTAATTATTGTTCTCTTCTCTTTTGCTGTGATCATTAAGAAATGAGGACTGTATTGACTGTGCTATTAATTTGTCGACATTCGTGCCTCTTTGAATGTAAGAAAAGACTGAAACAGACAAAAAGAAGTAAGCAAGCAAAGGAAAGAATTAAAGTAACAGTGTGTGACATTTAGGGGGATTTACTGGCATCTAGGGGTGAAGACTGCAGATTGCAACCAGCTGAAACTTCCCCTGGTTAGAATAATGTTATAAATCAGTGTTTCACCCATGCTGTTTGGCTCGTCACAGAGTGGCTGCTAGCTCAGCACCTGCTAATGTGTGCTCATCTTATTTCTGATCCAGACCTTCAGGGCGTTTTTATGGGAGCTGAATTACCCACAGAGGTCTTTTCCCTCCAAAACAAACGTACCCTATGATTTAAACCAGTAAAAACACTGAATAAAGCAGTGTCACATTACAAGTCAGCGTTTCTGTGATGCTCTCATCAAGAAGGGGCTTTTAATTATGATGGCTGATGCAAAACATGAGTGGCCCGATATAGAGCCAGTGTTTGTTTTGTCCACTCTCGGCTACTGTAGAGACATGGCAGTGCAACATATACGAGGACCTGCTCCCTATGTAGATATTAACGGTTCATTTTAAGGTAACAAAAACACAACAAATCTTATTTTCTGTTAATTATAAACTTAAAAAAAACATACTTATTATATTATATTCCATTTCTGCCAATATATCCCCCTAAATCCTACACACTGGACCTTCAAAGAAAAAAGGACAAAATGGAAAGAACAAAAGCAAAAAAATAAAAATACAAAACAATTAAAAAATACAATTAAAAAGGAAGACAGGAAAAACAAAGGAAGAAAAGAGGCCGTCAGATGTTAGACAGGAATAGTATCAACCTGTCATCACTGCTAGGTCGAAGGTCATGAACCCCATCAGCCAATCAGCACCTTTCTCTGTGGGAAATCATGTGACCAACATTGAATCCTGTTTGTCCATCTGTCTGACCATAAACATACACACTGTCACATCTGTATAATCCATGTAGCTATGCAATCTTGACACTGGACAGAATACACGTATGCTGATATGCCAAAACACACACACACACACACGCGCGCGCGCACACACACACACACACACACACACACACACACACACACAGTAATCAGGCTCAGAGCTTCATAATTAAAGTGAGAGTCCAGCCGGTGTGTCAGAGAGACGATACGACAGCTGACGGCTTTGTGGGACCTCAGACTGGAGGGGGGGGGGGGGGGGGGGGGGGGGGGGGCGGCAATCATGGGGGATGGAGGTGATGATGGTGGTGCATATGTGTGTGTGTGTATATGTGTTGGAGGGTTGGGGGGCGGAGCCTATATGGGGGCGTGGGTGTTGAGAAAGAGGGGGAAATTGGGGGAGCTTTCACTGGGGGATTAAAAATAATGGAAGTGGGGTGGGATGGGGGACTCGGGGCAGCTGTGGAACCAGCTCTTTTGTGAGGGAGGGGTGTGTTTGTGTGCATGTGTGTATGTGTGTGAGACAGAGGGGTTAAGGGGTCCCAGAGGGCTACCTTTGTCCCCTTGCCAGAGATTGGGGGTCTGTAAAGATGAAAAAAATGCAATTTCACAACTGGTTCTCTCTCTCTTTCTCTCTCTCATCAATGAGGCTCTTTGTTTGCCGCGCTCACCTTCCTCCTCCTTAAAGGGAATGCCACTCCTACATAAAGCAGGACTCTATAGTGAAGGAACCTGCTCCTTTAAGAGCACACTGCACAAACACACAAACACACACATCTGTGTCAGCAAGTGTGTGTGTGTGTGTGTGTGTGTGTGTGTGTTTCTGTGTGAGAGGTACTCAAAGACATTAGCAGATTTAGACCTTTTAGATCTGACCCCTTTTGTGCAACTAGAGGGATGTTGCCATGACAACCACCAATGCTAAGTGTCATTGTTATGGAGGGCCAATCAAGATGGAACACATATGTCGCTGTGGGTGTGTATGAGAGTGTGTTTGATCAGCATTGCATTTGATCTCCTCTCAAATGTTTTGCTAATAGATAAGTTTTAATGTTGTATCAATACTTATTCAAACTTCTACACGTTGTGTTTTTCCTGCACAGTCCTGTGATGTTGTCTGGTAGTTTGCTCAAATAATTTCATATTATGCCCCATGAGAAGCTCTCCCTGAAAAACTTTACTCATTATTCCTCTGCATACACAATTTAGGATATTATTAAAAGCTGACACACAAATTACAGCCTCAACTTCCTACCAGCGCTGCTTATTTCAGCAACTCTCAAGGACAGAAGGCGAGAGGATCTGGAAGCCAACCAAGACGGGAAGAAAGACATCTCTCTGTCTCTGTCGCTCTCTTACACCTGCTAGCGAGGAGAGAGGGAGTCTGAAAGGAGGTGGGGTGGGGGGTGGTCCTCCTCGAGGAGAGCTGTCACTTTGATTCTCATCACCAAGGCAACGGGTGTGCAGTCCCACAATCCTCTGCTTTGTCCGGTGGGGGTGGGTGTGTGTGTGTGTGTGTGTGTGTGTGTGTGGTAGCTGCCGTGCTGTGCCTCTACAAACCTGCATTACACACACATACATGCGCGCACACACACACACACACACACACACTCCAAGGCCTGGCACTATCGTCATTGCAGGTCGTGAAAGCAGCAAATCGCCATGGTGACACAAAGACAAATCTAGCTATGTCTGCTATTTATGGGAAAAGAGAGAGAGCAGGCAATATTGCGCAGCCAAACTAGCTGAAATTGCACTGTGTGTGTGTGTGTGTCTGCACATGATAAAGATGTTTTATGAAGAGGGCCGAGCCACGTTGCTTAGCCAAGCTCCTCATAGAGAGCAGCTTTGTCATAAGAGCTGACAGATTCAAGTAGCTGGTTGACAACAGAGAGAGAGAGAGAGAGAGAGAGAGAGAGAGAGAGAGAGAGAGAGAGAGAGAGAGAGCCATCAGTTAAAGTCTGCTGACTTAGACTCAGCCCGCAGCGTTGTTTTTCAAAGTCTGGGTCGCAAACCCACCGCTGGGTTATGAAACATTTTGAAGGGTCGTCGAGGGGTCACGATGAAAACAATATTAACCAATTATTGTCATCTATCTCCCAGTCAAACAACTTTCCTGCATTCCCCACTGTAGCTTTAACATCTAATTGCTGCTTTTAATCTAAGAAAGCATGTTTATTATCCTCAAGGTCCGATACAGTCAAATAAGAATTCCCAGTCACAGCATCAGCAGGCTGTGTCATTGCTGATCAACAATAGTCATATCAGTAGTTTTACATTTAATTAAAGTTAATATAAGCATGTGAAAGTAAATACTCTAAATGTGTAAAAAAAAAAATGAGTTGGAGGGGTGTATCAATCCATCAATCTTGATTGATGTAACAAGGCTGAAAAATCAGTGATTTAAACCAACAGTGAATGGGAAAAAGTATAAATAATAAATGTAATTTTAATTTTAAGCTATGGTCAGAGGAAACGTCTGCTAGCTGCTAGGCTAACTTATGCACTGTAAAAGTGCTAAGGCTAATAACACTGTGGGTGACTAGCAAAAAAAAAAAAAGACTATGAATGTATGTATTTATGTTAATATTGGGCCAAATTTTATACTTTTGTAAAATGATCTTGTTTTGATCATTCATGTTTTATGGCTGTTGGGAGAAGTTCGCCTTCAGGGTTTTAAGAAAAAGATGATAATTTGGGTTCAAATGAAAAGATTTCTTCCAGCAAGGTCTGTTTGGCAGAAAGCCATGAAGGTTAACTCATCACATGTGGGATTTTATGTGTGTTAGTGGAGTCAATTTAAAGTCAACTTCACTTACCTTAACCTGTTACAGTTATTTATATTATTTATGTGTTGTTTTTATCTTTTATGGCCAAAAGCAAAAAAGGGAAAGGGGTGGAAGCTTATCCTGTAACTAATTGTTGGGGTTATGATATATGTTGCAAGTATCCTATCTAAAGAAGTGACACAGTATCATAGCGTGATGAAACTATTTTGATCCCTACAGGGTAGAGTACTTCAGGTGGCCCAGAAAAAGCAATATGAATGGTAAACCACTGACCCACACTGCCCTATGTCACTGCTTTATGCTGCCATCAGGAATGTGTTTTAGATTGTGTGTCCTGAGTGTGCTGCAATTGCATTTTATAAAAATGTGTTGTTTGTTTGACAAAATGTGCCTTTGTTGTGTTTGACATTTGACATTTTCCAACTCACTTGCCTCAAACGGCCCCTTGAGGGATGAATAAAGTATTTAAAATGATATTGAATAAAGGCATGATCATACTGACCAATAAGCTGAACTGGTGATTTTGTTAAATTTGGATTTCAGTGTTAAACAAATAGGCTACACTGTGCATGGTCAGTGCAGGTTCCTAACTACGTGCTGCTAATATCTGTATGGTTGGTGCATCTGTTTATAATGAATGCAGTAAAGACTCAAATTTGCACAAGTGAATCAAAGCATATTAATTTTATGCATCTTAAAGAGAGGCAACAGCAGCTCCAGTTTTCTGTCTGTGTGCACCACATACACACCAACATGCAGATTTAACAATGACACAGTTTTGCACACAGATTGCAGAGTACAGATGTACACACACACACTCTCTCGCTTCTGAGGCAGATGGGGACACCCTCTCTCCCTCCCCTCCCCCGTCCTCCCCCCTGCTAGCTTGACCGGGGTCAAAGAGCCTATTGTCATACAGAGCGCCTTGCCTCCACCTATTGTCTGCGACAGTTGGAAACCCTCAGAGCTCATACAAACCTCTGTACACTCAACTGCTCCTCCTCCTCCTGCTGCCCTCTCCTTTCTCCTCTTTATTTCACTCTCTCTTTTGCTTTCTCCTTCCCCTTCTTCCTCCCCCTTCATCCTCCTCCTCCTCCACCCCCCCCCCCCCCCCCCCCCCCCCCACCCCCCCCTCTCTATGTGCTGACTGGACTCTTCAATCTGTCTCACACATGCACACAGCTGGACCGATGCAGACAGACACACAGGAACAAATGAACAAATGATCAGCTGTGCTTTACTTAGTTTACTCAACCTCGCAGTAACTTCAAAGATTTGTTTTTCATATTTTCAGCATGTATTGAACTTATAGCTCTTATTGATGTTGCAGGCATTCAGTCAGATGTTTAGATTAGATCACATGAATCATTAATGATCCTTGTGGGAAAAGTGGGTTGCAAGACATAATAATGACTGTGAAGCAAGTAAGAATAGAATTTAAGTAAAGGTAGAAAATGTCAAGAGAGTGACTAAAAGCCACTGACAAACATATTGACAAAAGTGAAATATACAGAAGAACTGTATAAAAAATGAAATTATAATAGAAGGTTTGAACATAAGATCAAATGCACACAACCCACAGTTCTTATTCAAATCACGCTTACATGCAGCCTAAGCCCTGATTAGAGTTTATCATCCCTCTGACAATCAGAACATGTGCAGTGTCCCTTTTTTGTGAATGCAACATCTAGGTCATGGTGCCTGGTGACCTTTGTCCACCACAGCTTGAAAAATAAAGCAAATCTGATGTATTTGTACACCCCGACAAATCAAAAATATTGAGCTGAAATACTGAAATATAGAGCGCAGTTTTTATTTAAAATTGGGGAGAGGGACATGTAGGAAGCAGAGGGTTTGAGGTCCTCCACCAGGGAAATTTTGAGCATCGAACACTTAATCTTCATTGTGGTGGTTGAAATGTCTTTAATTCTGTCCCTATAAAAGACCTCTGCTACGTCATGTTTTATTGTGTGGGGCGAATGCATATGTTCTACATATATAGGAAGATGTGCATCCTGCACCCCCCCTGAAATCTATCCTAATTTTACCTTATGCGTAAATGTATTGCTAAATCAGACTGAAATTGAAACATTGACACAGTGCTCATGGAAACAAACTCAGTTTCAAACTCTGATTAGCCTTCTTGTTGGAAATGACTTTTCCACATCTTGAACAGACCAAGTGACTCACTGCTGAATGTCTTTGACAGCTTTAAACAGGAGTCCAGCTGTGTGTGAGCTGTGTGTCCTGTCAGGCTGGAGGCCTCGGTACTGCTGCCGTTTGAACAGCAGGAATATGGCCGGCCTTTGCAATGACACTGCAGTTTGAGTGGCTGCAAGGCGCCATGATGCTGTGAGTGGCAGGTGGAATCTCTTTAAGTCTGTATCCCTCTCTCTCTCACACACACATTAACACACACACATTGCTGGATTCTCACTTCAGTCCTGCACAGGGAGACTACATGTTTCTCTTCTACTCCTCCTCTCACTTACATAAGCAAAAAAAGCGAGTCTCTTCTCTCATCGCAGACGACAAAAATGCTGTCCCTGTTTTTTATGCTGAGCGGAATCCTCTTCAGTGTGCCGTCATTTTTTTGTTTTGTTTTCTGTCTGTTTCAGAGCTGACTGAGATGGCTCCAAGCCGACATTTGCTGCCGTCGCAATTTTGAAAAGAACGCTGCTTTTGCTTTGCTCCCAACACTGGTGATTTGGGAATTATTCAGTTTATTGTAGCAGTGCATACGAGCAGCTGCTAAATGCTCAAGATGCGAAAAGGAGAAAAAAGAAAGTCTTTCACCAAGTAATAGGAAAACAATTCTCTTAGCGCAGCGAAGGACGTGCTTTGTTTGTTACAACAGTACAAAATAAAAGCAATTTGAAATCCACATTTTGTTCAGGTTTGTTCTGACATCATTAAAACAGATGACTTCTTCTGTTGGGCTGTGAGCTGGGGCTTGCAGATAGCTGCTGGTCTGTCTGTGTGTATCTAATATTAAAGGATAAGGCTTATGGATGTGAATCCAAGTGAATCCCATTCATCACAACAGCTCTCAGGCGGGGGGGGAGGAGCACAATGATTTATGGAGTGAGAAGAGGAAGAAGAAGAAATAGATCCAATAAATTTGCAGGGTTTAATATAGTGATGATATATTTTCTGATAAAATAATACACTCTCTTTTATTTTATCAATTAATTGTATTTATTTATTTAACCTACATGTAACCAGGGGAGTCCCAATGAGGTTACAAATCTCTTTTTCAAGGGAGACCTGGCCAAGAAAGGCAGCAGCATGAATAAAAACACATAGCTACAGACAGAAAAGACAAACAACACCAAGAGTGACTTAATAAAAGGGTCGTATAGCAAAAGAACCTCTTAACTCAAATGAGAAGTTTAAAAGAGTTGATTTCATAACCAGGCAATTAAAAACATTGACATCATCAAAGAATCTACCTCAAGTTCTGACTAAAATTTCGCAATAACTAAAAGTGCATCTGCTCAAGGGTTCACAATCAATTCTGCAATGTCAAGATGACAAATCTTAATTTTACTTTTCATTATTAATACGAAAAGGAAATTCTTTAATTTTGTTTTAATTTTTTATGATATTTAAAATCAATTTTGCCAACACAATCTTCTTTACATTTTCTGGTGGTTAAATCTGAGTTTCTGCAGGATGCGCCTTGTTGATCACAGCATCTTTGTGCAATCATTAACTCTGTTCTTTTGCTTATTTCAAGAAAACTGGAACCAACACAAAGCCAACATATTCTCACTCCCCACTCGTCAAATACAGATGCTAGGTTAGCGGCCCTATACGCGTACTATGATGCTCTGGTACCCCTCCATGTCAGTTTTGGACACTCCTTGATGGCATGTCAGTTTATGTTTGTTACATGTGTACTGTCTTTTCAAAATAAACTTTTACTTCTACTGGAAATGTACCATATGTATACAGTCTCTTCGCAAAATAACCTTAGAACACAGGTAAAAAAAAAAAAAAACTTTGTTTTTAGGTTTACTTCGATAGGCTTAAGCTACAAGAGTATGTGGTTAGTTTTACAAAAAATCTTTTGGCTTCAATTTGACTTAAAGTAAGTACATGTGTTTCCAATGTAATGTAACATCATAAGACAAACGTCTTATAAGTCAGATGACATACATCACTAGCGTAGGATGCTACACACACGCACACTACGATGTTATTACTTATAGGTTGACATGGGAAATGAACGGTAGTCTCACTGGGGTTTGTTTGATACATGTACTTCACCTCCTGCTCCCCTACGTGGACTTTCTTGCTATTTAAACTACAGCAGCTTGGAGCATCAAAAAAAGCCACCACTCGATGCATCTCATACTGTCACTAAAGGGTGCCTCTGTTGGCATCTGATGCCAAGGGCCACTGACCAAGTGTCAGGATTTGACAAGTTGGGAGTGAGACCGAGTTGTAAAAAACACATAATTGTTGTTACTTGCTAGAAAAGACCTATGAAACAGCTCTTAACATAAAAGTTTTCATGGCTGAGTTAATCACTGCAGTGCTACCTAAAGTTAAAAAGCTGTGAAATAGTCCTTTAAAGTCATATTTAGTATACTGATCACTGTTCAAGAACTTTTACTCCTGCCAGACCTGACGTCATGTCCTCTTGTCCTCAACACCACAAATGAGATTCAGGTTGTCCAGAATTGTCTCAGAAAGACACACACACACACACACACACACACACAGACCTGCAGTGATGATCAATATCCCAAAGATATGACTGTGTAAGTAAGTGTGTGTGTGTGTGAGAGAGAGAGAGAGAGAGAGAGAGATGTGTGTGTGCACTGTGGGAGTGATGAGAGGCAGTGAAAGTGTTTGAGAGGGTTTATGACAGTCGTATTTCACTGGCAGACTGCATTATCCTACCACTTCCCAAGGACACACACACACACTCTCACACCTTCACTCTCACTCACACACACACATTCTCAATCTTACCCATACCTACACACTCACACGCACTCAGTGCGGCATTGATCTGCGGGCTGGCCGGCCATATTCCTGCTGTTCTATTTATGGTTGGCCTCGCTGGGACCCTCAACACTCCTTTATTAAAAGTCTTAACATGACGGCAGCAAATGGAGAGAGTGAGAGAGGGAGCACTGAGGTGAAGGAAAAACAATATTGATTACCAGATTCTTCTCTAATTATCATTTCTGCTGTTTTGACTCCTGCAGGCCACCATAGACAGAGACAGAATAACAGATGGGGAGGAAGCAAAGGAAATCTAAGAAGGCAGAGTTACGGAAAACAGAAAATGGAAATGCAAGCTTCATTAAAGCAGGTGGGTGTATCCTGACGCCCTATCTCAGCCGTCAGTGTGGCAGATGTGGTGCAGATCGATTAGTCATGCCTGTCTGCTGGCAGCAGAGGACTGACTGATGCAGCCTGCCTGAGAGTTGCAGAGGTGGAGGAGGAGAGGGGTCAAGAGGGCCCAAAGTGGCTGCTCTGCATCTGACAATCACACTCCACCTGCTCTGTCTGACATTGGCATGTTACTGAGGTACATGTAAAGGGGGCAGATAATTAACATTAGATTTACCTTCCAGAGCTCAAGCTAACTACGGGAACAAAAATGTGAGCTGCCAGGGCTGAGTCGCTCATGACCTGGGCCTATCTACTTCAAAGAGCTGGTTAGCATCATAGCTAAGCTAATATTAGCATTTAGCAGACGCTTGGAGCGCCTGGCATGGTATAGCCAATTGGAGGCTTTAACCCATCCACTGACTTTTGACAGATGACTTTAAAGGTTTGTTCATTTCACTGCAGCACGTTACACTATTGATAAATGAGAGTAAATATATATAAATAAAAATTTTAAATAGATAAATACATGAGTGAATTAATTAACAAATAAATTGATTCATGTACAAATAAATAAATAAATAAATACATAAATGTATAAATACATAAATATATTTAATGTCTCATTAAATTTGTTATTATTTATCTATGGTTATGGTATGATAATTAAGCATTAACTTACATAATTATAAATGTATTACTTTTTTTCACTTAATTATATGATTTTTTATTAATTTAAGTATTTAATCACATAATTATTTATGTATTTATATATTTAGTTGTGGCCCTCTATATTTACACAGCTTATGGGTTTTTGAAAATGGCAGTTGCCAGCACTGCATTGGCTCATGTGTTCGACCAATCACCTTATACTCACATCACTCAAGATGCCTCTTGTGCCGGGAGAGTATCTACTCTAAAATAGGAGCTAAAAAAGTCCCTCAAAATGGCATTCTGAGAACTACAATTGTACCTAGTTCTTGCAGTGTGGACACAATAAACGGGTAGTTGCAGAACAATGAAAAAGTTCCTCCAGTCTGTAAACGCCTCATATATCAACACAAGTGTAAAAAAAGTATATTATCAGTAGCTTGTAGCTCCTCGTGCTTCAAAGGTTGAGTCTTTGAGGTGTCTGACAGAGCTGTATGTCAATGCCATATTAACCTTGCTGGGACTGAGGGGTCTCATTCTGCTCGAGTTCATGTTGGAGAACATCAGTGACCCTGCCAGAGTTCAGGGTTCAGCTCCCACCGGAGTCTCCGAACACAGGAACACACTCAGAAAGGCACTTCAGAGGGAAGCAACAAGCTTCTGCCACTTTTAATTTGACCTTTTCAACTACAGAGTTCCTCTTCTCCAAACTGTGGGTCTATAGAGGAAAAAAAGAATTCATCATCTGAAGGTTATTATTCAATTTCTACTATATCAAATAAAAGATCATATCACAGAACAAAATTAGAAACTGATAATACAGTCTGTTCACTGCAGCAGATAACATCAGCAACAGACTGCTTACTTTCCTTTGAAATAAAATGTTAATAGTTATTCTCTCATGTTTTTATTTTATACAAGCTGCAGTTTTCAAACATTGCAGATCAACACTCCAACCTCCTCTTAAAAAGCTGCTGTTTTATGAATCCATTATGTAATCTGTGTCTCTTATGGCGGCCTGTGAGGGCAATGGAAGTGTCAAAGCTGCAGTCTGACTCTCTCTGAGTGCTGTGATCTGTCCATCAGCCTGCGTGGCACGGACTGGTACTGAGGCATTACTCAGCCTGTCTGCCTGTTGGCTGACGTCACACACCCTAACAAATATAAAAAAAAAAGGTGCTGGTGTCAGTGTATCATTTCTTAAGCTTCAGCTAACTTTTACATTCTATACATACAGCAATAAAAGCTAACTGATCCCTCTGGCCTTATGAAAATGGAAAGTCGTCTCTTCAAAAAAAAAAAGTATTAAAAGTGAAAATGTCAAAGACTGTCTGACTTAAGCTTCTCAAATGTGAGGATTTCTCTCTGTTTTATGTCATTGTAAACCCAAATTATATTTGAGCTATGAACTATAAATTAGACAAAGGGGGACAGTTAAAGATTATCAGCACTTCTCTGTATTTTCTACAACAAATGGTTGATTGATTTAAAAAGCACTTTGGAGACCGCATTTTTTAAATCTATTTTAGAGTTGCAATAATTGATGGATGACTCCATTAGCCTAGTTGTCAACTATCAAGTTAATCACCAACTAATTTGATAATCGATTAACAGTAAAAAAAAACAAAAAAAAAACAGTAATAACTCTCTGATTCCACTGTGAATATTTTCTGTTTTCTTTCCTCCCGTGGACAAAAGAAAACCCTTCAGGGCATCATCTTGGGCTGTGGGAAACACCAATTGATATTGTTCACCATTTTCTGACATTTTATAGAGAAAACAACTAATCTAATAATCAAGAAAATAATTGACAAATAAATCGACAATGAAAATAATCCTTAGTTTCAGCCCTAATCTCAATATCTCAATAATAATCAAGGACAGTGCACATTAATTGACATCAGTATGATGTAATTTTCACCAAGCTGGTACTTTTCATCAGCAGTCCCTAAACAAGTTGATTATGTAAGTTAAAAACAAAGGAAACAAAACACTGATAATAACCATACCCTGAATCAGAGAAGTCATTTTCCTGACACAGTGAGGGGTTTCCATTTTGGCTGAGCCCTGATCAGCTGTGACGCCTGCGCTCAGACAGACTGCAGACACTTTAACTGGTGTCAATTTGCCGCAATAATTTGACATATTCAGACAGAACCAAAATAGGAATCTAATTTGGTGGAAATCATCTCGTTATAACTGATAAACAGCAGACATTTGTAATGAATAAGTCGTTTAATGAAGAGGGGAAATGGCTAACAAACAGGAAATTCATTACAGTTGCATTTGTGTGAGTGTGTGCGTATATGAGTGTGTGTGAGAAGTAATGTTGCAGTTTTCCATCTCTCAGTCTGAAAGCTCAGAGCTGCGTAAGAGGCTTAGAGCGCTGAAATCAGTAATGTTGATAAAGGCTGGGGGCAGCGTGTGGGTGGGTGTGTTTGTGTTTGTGCGTTTGTGTATGTGTGTGTGTGTGTGTGAGTCAGGTGTGTGTTAGTATGTTAGGTCATGTGGCCTTTTGCGACAGATGTGTGCTGGTTTTTGTGTGTGTGTGTGTGTGTGTGTGTGTGTGCAGATGGGATATTTAATACTGAAAACTGCAATCATGGTGTGGGATTAAAGACAAAGCTCTAAAATGGTGGCACGCTGAGACAGAGGACAGACAGAGGAGATAGAGAGATGGACTGTAGAGAAAGAAGAAGAGAAGAAGAAAGGATTGTCAAATGGAATGAGAGAGAGTGATCGAGGTAGAGTTAGAGGAAAATGGACGACAAAAGTTTGTGGATACTCACAGTTTTAGTTTATTATTTGAATGTCCGCATGCTTGTGGTCGTACAGTATAGTACACTACCATGTGACTGACTTCATCAACTATCTATTATTTTCACACGTGACTCAGTGGAGCTGCAGTGTTGTCTCAGCTGCTAATGAGAAACTAATGGTCTCTGTCTTCTCTGCAGTCGTGTGAATGTGAGTCAAATGGGAGCGTGTGGTCGTCGTCTTTCAGGGTGTCTCATTAACAATCAGATTCAGTTTGGATCGGGCTCACTAAAGTGGGTTATATGTGGTGGTGAAGTCACCGCTGCAGGAATGTGACTGCTCTAGGACAGCTACAAATAGAAAGTGATATTATTGTCCACACGAACACAGACAACAAACACACAGAGAGAAAAGAATACATTCCTCTCAGGTATTTGGACTCTAATGATGACATCAGGTCTCTTTGTCTCATTGTTTACAGAGTGAGAAGTGAAGTTTATAAAGACTGATGATTTTACAACGGACACTTTTACTGGATGTTTCGGGAACTTTTTGTCCTGTGAGCTCAGAGGATTAGTTAGTTTATTTTAGCTCAGCTCAGCGAGAACTGCACTCATAAGGCTTAAGGCTTATCAGTTTGAGTTTTTATGGATTTTCGTGGACAAATATTTTCATGCATTCCCAATAAAAAATATGTTTTAAAACTTCAGTTTTCACCTGGATTTTTGTATTTTTTAAAGGTCCAGTGTGTGGGATTTAGAGGGACATACTGTCAGAAATACAATGTAATAAGTTTGTTTTCTTTAGCATATAATTACCTGAAAATAAAAATAGTCGTCTACATAGGGAGCAGGTCCTCGTCCATCGAGATCACCATGTAGCACCACCATGTTTCTACAGTAGCCCAGAATGGACAAACCAAACACTGGCTCTAGATTGGACTATTTTCATTTTTGCTATGGCCACCGTAGTTAGCAGCTCCTCCTCAAATGCAGGAAAGTGTCAGAAAAACTGTTTTTTTTTAATGAGAAATTGCTTTTTTCAGTGTTTTACCATTTTAAATCACCAGGGCCATTTGTTTTGTAGAGGAAGAAACCTCTGTGAGTATTTCTGTTCCTGGTAAAAAATCCCCCGAATGTCTGGATCTTGAGTTATCAGAGACAAAAGGTGAGCACACATTAGCAGGTGCTGGGCTAGTGGCCCATCTGCGAAGAGCTGAACAGGGAAAAACATTGATTTGTCACATGAAACTGCTTTATTCAGTATTTTTACTGGTTTTAATCACCTGGTCCGTTTCTTTTGGAGAGAAAGAGACCTTTGCGGATAATTAGGCTCTCGATAAAAACCTGCGGGAGTTCACGCTTGGCACATTGGAGAACTTTCAGCTGCTTTCAATCTCCAATCCCAGATGCCTTAAGTCCTACATGCCGCTCCTATTAATTTTTAAATCAGATTTTCCTTAATCATGTAATATTCAGCGTAAACACTGATACATTCCCAGATTTTCTTCAAACCTTAATTATATTGGTCTCAGCTCTGACAGCAAGAGGAATGGAATGAATATATTTGCTGCTTTATGGTTCTTGTAACGGCTCCAGAATGTTCTCATTTTTTTAACAATTTTTTTTTTTTTTGTGAGCAGGATTCAGACCTGCTTTATCAAGTGTCCCAGTGAGACAGTCAGACCAACTGAGCGCAGTCCAGATGTCAGATAAATGTCTCCCAACATGATTGGTATGAAGGAATTCTTGCAAATGTTTTGCACAAAACATTACTGCTGAAAAAACTTCCAGTTTCAGTGTAACCTTAAAAAAATCCTGCAGAATGTGCCTCCCTCTCTGCTCTCCAACATCAGTCACAGTTTCTAAAAACTTTCGTCACCATTCACATCATTATCCCAGCATCTGTCTGCTCTAACACTCAGTGAGACACTCAGCCCCAAGGCACTAAAACGGAACTGTAGCCATAAAACTGCAACAGGACAGAAGAAGGAAACTTTGACGGCATCGATACTAATTCATTTCCAGCTTTTAGTTTGTCTTTATGGCTTTGCCTCCGTGTCCGACCGGAGGTCAATATCTCAGTGGCGGAGGAGAAGCAGAGGAGGAAAGCGGGTCGATTCTAATTATAAAACAGGTGTCGTGAATGAATATTTTATGTGGAACGGCAGTGGCTGTGTTTGTTCTCTTCGCAAACTGATGAACCAACGGATGCAGCCGTCGCGCAAGTTTCATCTTAGCTGGCTGCTTGCTGAGCAAATGCACTTAGGAAATGAAAATGAACTTTTTTTTTTTTTTCATATGTTAGCAGAAGCCAGGAGAAATAAGGACTCACATCGTAATATTACATCACTTAAAATGACGCAGGCACACATTTAGTATGTGTTTTACAAGTAATTAATGCTGTTACAGATAATTAGCTGATGAGTCACTGAAACCTGTTAAAGGAATAGTTCAACATTTTGAGAAACACATCCTGAATCCAGCTCTGTGATTAACACAAATACATGAGACTGATATCCACCTTTGTTTCTCACCCTCATGAAGAAGGCAAATAAGTGAGTGTTTCCTGAACTGTTTTTATATTAGGAGTTTAACTGTTCATTTTCTTCATTATAGATAGGTATCTGTTTCCCACAGTGTTGAATAATCCCTCAGAAATGAGAACGTACAGAGATAATACAGCTTCTCTATTGTCTGGGCTTGTTAACACATACATAAACATACACAGACATACAATCCTTGTTTTTAAATGTTTTTTAATGCTTTTTTGCTTGTCGTTTTTTACCATCTCTTGCTGATTGCAGCTCTACAGACGCAACGTTGTCATAACATTCTGTTATGTCCCTTTGTATCCAGTTAGCCCAGAGAGAGAGAGAAAGCGAGACAGAGAGAAGCTATATTTAGGAGCGGCACTGCCTTGTACTGTATGGGTATGTAATAAATCTGTTGTGCCATAATAGTGAATGGTGGGTCGCACTGCACAGTGTGTGTGTGTGTGTGTGTGTGTGTGTGTGTGAGGATGAATGGTGGCCTGTCTCGTCCCCCCGTACTGCTGCTCCTTGCTACTGTAATTGGTCGTCGGCTTAAGTGCTGCTGCTGCACTATTCTCCAGATAGATGGGATGGAGGGAGCGACGGAGGGAAGGAGGGGGAGAGGAAGGAGGGAGAGGAGGCAAAGGGAGGTGAAGGAATAATGCAGCCAGGAGGGGGGGGGGGGTGATTGATCGGCGGGATGGAGCTGTATCGAAGGATGCATGAATAAAAAGGGATGTGAGGTCGGGAGAGAAGGAAAAGAGGGATGGAGGGAGAACAGTGTGATATATGAGCGGAGGAATGTAGGCTGAGAAAGAAGAACAGGGTTCATGTGAGTTTCACACATTCTCTTCATGATTTTTCCGCCCGTACTTCGTAGTCTGTCGCATCTGTTCAGTCTATAATTATGAATTAAACAAACTAAAATTACTATGGGGGAGAATCTATCTTCTTCCATGTGCTTATTTACTCCCCATGTATCTGTTTGAAATGCTTGTTTTGACCCCACAATTGTTTACATCCTGTTACCTTGCTTTTCATTGTCTCTGCTACTCCTTGGATTTTCTATTTCTAGCCTCATGTTGTGTTTTTCCACACAGAGTCCTCTCTTGTCACATTAACTTTGCTACTGCAACAACTAAATTCCCCCTGGGGACAATTATTGAGTTAATTTGAAAAATGTTATGATACTGTCTATATTTAATATAAAAATCCAAATTTTGTTTTTGTCTTAACTTAATCTTTGTTTCTGGTTCTAATTTCTAAGATCCTGCTTGAAATTTTGCCAAGTTTCTGCTCTTGAAAATCTGTGTTGAAATGTAAGTTTTTCTTCATCTTGTTTTGGCTCGATGCACCTTCTGCTCCGTGGGACTTTGGCAAAATTCTCAACATCCCTTTAACTGAGTTCATATCATTCCTTTAAAGTCTCCAGACGAGCATACCTTACATCTGATTGCATCAATCAAGCCTATGAAGTTTATTTTGAAAAGAGAATGGTATAAGTGTTGACATTTTTGGCCAAGCATAAATCTTGCAATGACAAATCTACACTGATTTCTTAGGTTATTTAAAGTTCAGATTTTCTGTAGTGGTGTTGTATGGAGTGCTTATCCAAAGTCAGTGTATTACATACAGTAGATGTCTGGCAACATGCCCCAAGTTTGGAAAAGCATGCTGGAGTCTGACATGGAAACTAAGAAATGTATTGCTGTGAAGGGGTCGGTAAGTTAGCATATAGCTACCTAAGCCACCTAGCCACTGAGAAAAACACTGTCAGTTTAAGTGCATGCTATATTTAAGATATTTTTGCTGCTTTATTGTAATGTCAGACAGTGATTTACATTGGAAAATTAAGCTGTTATATCTTTCTTTTCAAAGCCAGACTCCATTGAGAAAAACTGTGATTTAACATTGCTGAACACAGGAGCTGCTGCTTTACCACTGCCTTAATTTGTAACTTTGTTTTGGTGTTTAAAAGTTTGGATTTACCAAGTCACATAATAACAAACTAACTAACTGATCGAAGCAACGGCTGACGAGCAGCTCCTGTGTTCAGCAAGCCAAAATTACTGTTTTTGTCAATGGAGTCTGGCTTTGACAAGAGCACAGATGGGGAACTGAAGCTGTTAAGAGCTTTCCTGTTGGAATGGGCTGTCAGGCGAAAAGGTAAAGTGGTGAAAATACTCTCAATATAGCATACACTTAAACTGATAACAATTTTTTTAGGTGGCCAAAATATGTTTTGTTACTGACCCCTACACAGCAGTACATTGCTTAACTTCTGCATCAAACTGGGGGCATGTTGACTGACATCTACTGTATGTAATGCACTGACTGCAGATAAGAGCCCCATACAACCCCACTTCAAAAAATCTGAACTATCCCATTAATATCCCCAGTAACATTAGGATGAAATTTCCCAAAACTTCAATGACCTCTGCCAGGTTTTCCATGACAGCTGGGACTGGGGGGTAAGGGGGGGGGGGGGGGGGGTGTACGCATGTCGGGCAGTAGAGGGGGAGGAAAGGAGGGCGACTAATGTCTTCCGAGGAGAGAGGACAGGAATGAGACGCTTTGGCCAAGACACAGCAGTAACTCTCTACTCTCATTAGACTGGCCCTGTTATTCCCAACACACACACACACACACACACACACACACACACACACACACGCACACAGACGGGCCCTTGCAGCAGGTGGGCCTTTTGATTTGTCACCCAGGAAGAACCGTGTCTCATTTACATACAGATGCCCCCTTCAGTGCTTAGGAAGGGTGCACACATGCACACACACACACACACACACACACACACACTAAACTTAACACTGACACACGCACACACACACACACACACACATACACACACAGCTTCTCCCTTCTTCCCCTCTAGACTGAGCCTCATACAACCCTCTCTTTCTTTCTTTTTCCTTTCTTTCTTTCACTTGTCTCCCTTCCTCTCCTCCCTCTCATCAGTTCTTCTCAGGTCTGCAGTAATTTTGATGAAATAAAACCCCAGGAGATTGCATACCATGTCTGCATGTGTATGTGTGCCTGCATGAATGTTTTTGTAGATTTATATGTACTTCCTCTGGGAAGGAATGCAAACTCCATGGATTAACTGTATGTGCTCATGCGAGTTTTTTACTGAATGTGTTTGTAGTTCTGTCAGTGAATTCATCATTTGGTTCAAATGCCTTTACATGTGTTTGTATGCGTGTGTGTGTGTGTGTGTGCGTATGTGTGTGTGTGTGTGTGCGTGTGTGTAAGTGTGTGTACATGTGTGTGTCTCTGTGTGTGTCAGTGTGCATGTGTGCATCTCGGAGGCTCTTGCACCTTGCATCTGTTCTAGCTGGCAGAGCTTTCAGGAGTCTTGTGAGCCGGTGTCAAACAACGGTGGCTTGTTTGCAGACCCCAACACTGAACCGATACACACATTCACACACTCTAACACACACGCACACACACACACACACACACACCAAGACAACAAGAATGAGAACTGAATTTCTATCCAGATAAATACTTCACGGTGGAGTTAAAAGTAGAGGGGGAAAGTGAGCGTATATGCAGCTGGGCTGAACAGAAGACAGAATGCTTTTAAATTAAGCTTCACAGGAAAATTATTTACACTTCTGAGTGACTGTTATTTCCAAAATGCATCATACTGGAATTCGTGTTTCCGATAGCCAAAAACTTTGGATGTTTCACTCAATTCAAAGTAAAAATGAAGCACCAGAACTAAATCTTTGCTTGTTGAAGCAAAAAAAGTTGCAAAAAAGTGGCATTTTATTGTGTGAACGCCTCGAGTGAAGCTACAACTTGTATCTAGGTGTTGCTAATTGTATTATTTCTTAACTTTTCACATTTTCTTTTTCTTGTTAAATTTCTCATCAGGATTGTCTCTTGGGAGTCCTGGCCAAAACTGCACCATAATTACATTACACAAACCAGCACATTTTGTGTCATTAAGGTGAGAAACAGCAGATACAAAAACCTTTATCCTCTGTCTCATTAAAATATGCATCCAGCAGCTCTGTGCGTCCCTTTGCACACAGAAACCAACATGAATTTGTGACATGATTCCCAGGCTCAAGCTCTAAGACGTATTTCAGAGTAGCACACTGTGTGTCCGACAAGTCTCTAGCAGAGCTGGAGAAACCTCATGCTGTGATTGGCTCAGGGGCAGCGATTACATCAGAGGCTCCGCAGGCGCTACGACAACACTTAGAAGTCTCTGGGAGTTGAACTGGAGGTGGAATTGTAAAGCACGACTGCTGACGCCTTATTTCAGAACGTAATTTTACCTCCGGAGGTTGTTTTACTTTTAACAACAAAGCTGGGGGTTACAAATAATATTTCAGAGAGAACAGTATGAATCGTAGTAATACATTTGGGTCATATAAATGTGTTTCACCACACTGAATCATTCTGCCACCTGCGACTGAGTGCATTCTGCATAAGAAGGCCCTGAAATCTTAACACAATTGTTTTTCCACATGGTTTGTGATACAAGGTTGAGGCAGAGAAGGAGTCAAACCACAGAAAGACACATGGATGTTAAAATTTACTTTTTATCGGTTGTGGAAATGCAGTTTTCTGGATGATTTTCTGTCTTTACAAAAAAGTTCAGGTGTGTTAAAAACTGGCCAGCCTGCAACCCACAAAACCTTCACTCTCGACGTGTTTCATTGATTTTACAGCATCCACTCATGGCATAAAGCCTGGCTTAGTTAAGGTTAGGAAAGGATTGCTTTATGACTATTAAAAAAGTCGATGCTGACTTGAAGCAAAAGATGGAATGCACTTGCTTATTTAATGTTTAACCAAACCATCATCTTTCCCTAACCCGAACAAGAGTTTTAGCAGCCTAGCCCTAATCCAACCCAACCTCCTCCCAATTACTTCAGTGATTTATAAAGACCACAAGGAAGCCCTTGACTGCAAATAAATACAGCCAAGGAATATGAATTAGATTAAAAAAAAACATATTTTGCAGAGTATATACATGTATTTTATAGCACACAGAGTTGCATTTGTAGCACTTTTATGAGTGTTTTGAACATACATGGTACAGTCCACTTTGTCTCTTTGGGGCCTGACACACCAAGCCAACAGTTGGCCTTCGGTCAATGCTGGGATGTCGATGAGCGTCTGTGGCCCTAGTTTTTGCAGCCTGTCCAACATCCTTGACACTAGTTGGCCTTTGTCACGTGTTTTTTAGCCGATTCAAAATGTTATAGCAGTCTGGGAAATCAGTCTGATTGGCAGTAGCCATTGAGCTCTTAAGCAGAAATGGTTTGTAATTGTTGGTGCTGTTGTTTGCTATGGCATGGTAAATATCATCAGGTTGTGTTGTTAATGTGCCAACTGGCTAACTAGCATGTTGAATCCATCTTATTTGTCCTCCAGTCTCCCTTTTTTAATGACGAATACCGATTACCGTACGTGCTTCTTGGCTGTTAGCTGTAGTCTTTGCGGTGTGTTCAGGTGCAACTTTCTGGCCGAGACACAGGTAACGTGAAGCAACGCAACAGTTGGTCTTCTTTGCTACTCAGTCTTTGATGTCAGTTTGGTGTCCCTAGGCCTTTCCACAGAGCAACTAAGCAACCCAAACCGTCGACTCACAGGACAGTATGAGCAGGGTGACAAACACATGCACACACACACACACACACACACACACACATACAAATCAGTCTCCCCCTCTTCACTGCTCCAGTCACATGTCACATCAGGGCAGAATTAAGAGTTTAAATAAATACAATTTCACCTCTGATCCTGTAATCCTGATCTGTTGGACTGTGTGTGTGTGTGCGTGTGTGTGTGTGGTGGGGGATGCAACGTGAGCCCAGTCAAGGCCCCTCTGTCCCTGAGGACTCACAACCTCTGTCAACACAAACTTACAGCCATGTACACACACACACACACACACACACACACACACACACACACACAGGAGCAACATAGCATTTATAAATCCATAAATTTCTCCCGTAGCATTGAAATGAGGCTCTAACTGTCAATGCCTGAGCATAACGATAAGCAGGAGGTCAGCAGTTCTGATCTGAGGGAAACTTGGAAACTCACTAAGACACCACTCAGCAGTACAACTCACAGTACACACATATATACAGTACACACACACACACACACACACACACACATATATATATATGTGTGTGTGTGTGTGTGTGTGTGTGTGTTTTAAAATCATGGAAAACTGATGGATGAAGACAGAGATAATGTGCTGTTTTCTTATTTTCTTAATGGGTCAAAGCACTTTGTACTGATCCATCTATTAATACCAGCACACTCCTTTCATCCTTCACTACCTTTGTGAGGAAAAATAGATAGTCCTACATGCCTCTCCATTATCCATCCATCCATTGACCCCATTCATCCATCTATCACTGTTCAAATTGTTCTGCTGATGAAGCAAAACTCCACCTTATAACACCTCAACACTGTTAGAAAAGGCAGTGGTGACCCATCTTATTTGTTTGTGCAGGTATTTAAGAATGCCTATAGAAAATGAATACTTAAAGGAGCAGTGTGTAGGATTTAGTGGCATCTAGGTGAGGATTGCACATTGCAGCCAATTTCTCCTCTGTGCCAAGCATGAACTCCTGGTTAGAATTGCTGGGTTCATTGTGCTCGTCGCGGACTACCATCACTAATTACAGTTGCCAAGGCAAAAACATGAATGGCCTTATCTAAAGCCACTGTTTGGTTTGTCCATTCTGGGCTACTGTAGAAACATGTTGGTGCCACATGGTAGACTCGGTGGACAAGGATCCACTCCCTTTGTGGATCTAAACAGCCATTCTAAGGTATCGAAAACTCACCAACTCGTATTTTCAGGTGACACTAAAGTAAACATACTTTTTATTTTATATTCCACTTTTGCTTATATATCCCCTTTAATCCTACACACTGGGCCTTAAAAAGATTACAAAAAGAGTAAATTAACAGTGTATAAGTATTTAAGGATGAAGTTTTGCTTTACTTTCCCAGCTCCATCACTTATGCATTTATCCACAGCAGCAGTAGCAGTGGTGGTGTCTTACCAGGGTAGAAGTCTTTGGATTTGGACAGTTTGATGGTGGCTCCAGTCTCTTTCTGCAGCTGGACGATGGTCTGACCTCCCTTACCGATGATAGAACCCGCCGCATAGCTGGGAATCAAAACCTTCAGGAAGTACTCGCCTTCCTCTGTAGCAGAAAACAGGAAACAGGAAGTCAAAGAGAGCTACTGCAGTTCATGTTGTTTCTACTTCAAATAAAGCTGAAAAAGAAAAATATTATAGAAAGCAACAATATGCACAATCAGTCTGTTTGAACTTTTACCCTCATGCTTGCCCTTTGTTTCTAGATTTTTGTATGTAAGTCAATTTTCAGCAAGTTTACAAATGTCGGAGGAAAAGCAAAATGCAGAAGAAAAAAAACTCATCCAATACAGGGATCATCTTGTTTGAATGAGTGTAAACTGTGAAGTGGAAGCAAAGTGTTTGTCAGAAATCACAGTCTGACAGAACAGATGCAAGCCGGTGCCGCATCACTACGCCAAAGCAGAATAATTTGTCTTTCTATGCATACCCCTACACCCCCCCCACTCAACCGACCATCCAAAGCTTCCTCAAGCTGCATAAATCCATCCAATCACATCAAACGATGACTGATATCCATGACAACTAATTATTTCCATAATCTGATGATTCCGTTATCTCTCCCCTTTTCTCTGCACGTCCATTTGTGCTAGCCTCTAAACACTCTCTCCAGATTGGTCTGATCTAATTTCAGCATCGGGCCCAAAGAATCTGGTCCTCGTCACCGCCTTGGCACTGGGGGAGGGGGGCGGCGCTGAGGAATATGCTGCTTGCCGCTTTTGTTATTAAAGCTAATCAGATTCAACCAACGCTTGTGGGTGCTTCACCTCGTGAATGCATAACACCACATGCCCGCCACAACACACGTGCACTTATTAACATGTGCAGATAAGGCCACATAAACAAACATAAAGCAGACGAGCACAGATTCATGGTGCTGCACCTGCATTGAGGAATATAGTGTAAACTGTGGATATGAAAGGAAGATGTCGGTTGTTTCATGTGGCCTTGTGTTGACTGTTTTCAGCACTGAGCTCAGTTAATTGCCCTGATGGGATAAAGATGTCTTTGAGCGTCCTCACAAGCTGAAGCTGCAGTCAGATCTTTATGGAAAAATACATTTGTCTAATCAGCCTGATGGAGGAAAAGGAGGCAGCCTTGCAACAGAAGAGACAAGCTTTTTTCCCTTCAAAGACTGGCAAACTTTCACCCATTTCACCCCCATTTGCTCAAATCAAGTTTTACAGACGAAAAAGTTCACTTTTTTCCTTCTCTCTTGCTCTCCATGAAAAATGTGACTTGAAATGTAGGTCACTTTCACACTTGTCCAAACTGACTTATTAAAAACAAACTAAAAGGTGTAAGCATCAAGCTATAAGGACTGACAGATAACTCACTCATCCTTCATCATCAACACTACAGGGAACCATGAAGGAAAATCGCATACTGGTGACTGACCAACGCTAGGGCTGGGCAATATGGCTTGAAAAATAATATTGCAATATTTTTAGGCTATATCGCAATGCACAATGTATATTGTATTTGTGTATTTTATAGTACTATGGACAACTAAAATACAAAATGATGAAATGAACTACAGTTAAATAAAATAGCTACTGCCTTACCAAAGTTAAAGTACTGTTATGATAAATTTAAATGAAGTATTTTTGAAATTAAATAAAGCAAAGCAGAACCACTCGTGCTCATCGCAGGCTTGATGTGTTGATGTTTTTGCTGTTAACTTGGAGCTCCCAGTCACCAGTTGTTGTTATTAGCAGTTAGCACAAAGTTAAATTGTTAGCGATGTGCCTTTAAATGTATGGATTTATTAATTGTGAGCTGGAAGCACACTAATAGCGCTCCAGTTCATATATTAATTGTATTTGCAATTGTATTTGAAAGTTGCACTAGTGCTCCATAGTTGCAAAATGTGACCAAATAGTCGCGATCTGGAGCCTTGCAAGTATAGACTCAAGTTGCCTCTGCTCATGCAGTTGTCAATCTCATTAAGTTGAAGTCAAACAAAGTGCAGGAGTTTGGCAACATACTTCAGGTTCTTGTTCAGAGGCAACAATAGCACTTGGGTTAAGGTCAGGGAAAGATCATGGTTTTGGTTAAATGTTAACATTAAGGGTATAAAAAATTGCTGCAGTCATTATGAGTTAATACTGCACTGCAGGATTACCTATTGTGGCAAAAAACTGAAATATGTTGTCACTGAACATTTAATTGTTAACTAAGATATGCTTGCTACTTGCCAGATATGCTAATTAGCAAGATTTCCTCATTATGTTCATAGAAATGTGATTTGCTTGACTTCCCTCAAAACTTGCTTTAAATTAGGCGTATGCAGTATAACTGTAGGAGACAGGGCTGGACTGACAGCTTGCTGCATGTAACTGTACCTTATAAGCTCATTTCCATATTCTGAAGGTCATTAAGGACTCTCAAAGAAATAACGGATTATGAGCATCATTAGTCAACCCCATACTGTACAATCCAAGCAGCTTAGTAAACTTGAGTGTGTTCTGTGCAGTTAAACAATGCAGGTGAATCTCGAGGTCACCACAATGAAAAGCTTTAACAAAAACCTCCTGTGACTCTCTGTTGTATTTGCATGTGAATTGAAAACAACCTTGACTACAGGTGTGTCGACTGACTTAATAAGGTCTGACAATCTCAAGGTAATGTTTGTTTTTTGTAATTTGCAATAGAGTGCAGGAACAAACAGCTTCAGTGCTCTTGTGCCTCAGTGTTAGTGAAAAATTACACAGCAGAGCCAATGGGGAATAAACCAAAAGGTCAAAGCGCATTTTAATCATCTTGGGTTCATTCATAGCAGGGACAATTTCAGTGGCTTCACTCGGTGACACGTTGACCCGAAGCAAGACTGGGACTGAACCTACGACCTTTTGGCTGTAGCCTGCATCTTCTTTGACAATGCAATGAGAGAGAGAAAACTGACTGATTCTCACAGGTCACCACACTTCCCTTCCTCCCACTGTCTCTTTCAGGAATGACCACTGACCTGCCTGTCGGTACAGAATCACATACATTAAAAGAGATGTGGAGGCGTTGTGTCAGAGGTGCATCGGCAGAGATCTGTGTATGTGTGTGTGTGTGTGTGCGCGTGTGTGTATGTGCATGCGTTCAAGTCTGCAAGTGCAGGACTAAGTTGATAAGAACAAATCCTTCCTTTTCTAAAACAGACATGCCTTTGTAACCATGGCGATGATATCAACAAGCTGTAGGTCAACTAAAGAGTAGCACCACCTCACACTCACTTCCTCATTCCTTCCTGTTTAAAGGGCTGTTTCACCCAAATAACACTGTTGAACAAGAGACTTTGATTTGGAAACAGTCAGTCGCCACATTGCAATTGCAAAATAATTCTTTAAGTTTAAGGACATGAACTCAGTTTGCATGGTTACATCTCCCTCACACACCTCAATGTACTGTATTTGTCTAATAAAATATATTCAATCCATGCAAATTGCAGAGAGACACCGCATTTTTTCAAAAATAATTTTTCAGCAAAACCACATTCCATTCACCTACACTGTATTGTTAGTAATATCAATATCTCATAACTTTGACAAACCAAACCAAAACTATCTGCAAAGCAAGACAGGTTTCAGTCAGAAAATGTTTGTTGACCTGGCCCTTTAAAGTCTAAATCTTCGACAAAATCATAATTTGTTTCATTATTTTATCACTATGTCGCTAGTTAGGAAAAAATTCCACATTAACTTCATCAGTCAGTATTTATAATCAAACGCTGAATCATCAAAAAATAGATTAAAATAAAATAAAGATCGACTACGCCTTATATTTATAGGGACTCGAAAAGAACTTAACAATTTTGCCTTCACGTCAGCAATAATATACATATAAAAAGTAGGTTTAATTCTTTCATATAATTCTATAAAGAAACCCTTCAAAATCTTTTGAGGTTGTGAATCTAATAACAACTGCTCTACACATGGTTTCTAACATGGTTTTGCAGTGTGATGTCTCTTTAAACTGCCACTGATTCAATGATTCTCAGCTTCCCTCCCTGGTAGCATTCTTCATATTTGATAATCCGGGACACAAAACCTCAGGAGGCAGATTAAAATAGGATTATTATTACAGGGGCACACTTTCTCACAAGGGCGAGGCACCTTCTAACACCGCTGTTCTCTGTGCGCCACTCAACTGTAAGAAATACACATCCATACAAAATATGAGAATGTCCTGCTTTGACTGTGAGGTGGACAGACCAGGTATAACCACATGGAAGATTCATGATCCCACATGGTTATACTGAGTATTATTAAATGCCTTTTAATAGCTGTAACTCACATTAAATCCCTTTAACACCTCAGGACCAGACACATCAAACCGACATCAAAGAACAAGGGGAGATGAAGGCCGACTGTTGTGTCGCCTCATGTCACCTGTGTCCTAGACAAAAAGTTGCATATGACCACACCACAAAGACTAGGCTGGTTGTATCCGTCATTCAAAAAGGGAAACCAGAAGACTGACAGGACAGATTCAAGACACTAGTCAGCCATTTAGGACATTAATAACAGCACAACCTGATGATCAACTTTAGCTGTTTGATTGCTTTCCTCACTTGTATTTCTCTTCTCGTGCACTGACCTGAACTGCCAGTCAGAGTTATTTCAGTCACCGACGGACTCCACCATCTCCGACGCCGATTCAACATGCTGAATTGGCCACAAACCAGCTGACAGTGGTCGACTAGTGCCAAAAGTGAGGGAGACCCTCAATGACAGCTCTGTATTTTGGTGTGTCAGGGCCTTTACACCGTGTGGTCTACTCATGATATCCAACAAAATGATTTATAATTAACATGTGCTCCTTCGCACCTCATGATAGACAGAGGAAGTGGTACATAATTTGCAATACGTCATTTCCACCACCATGTATTCCACAGAGTAAATAACGTCTAAGTTATGTGCACAGTGTTCAACGTATGTGGAAATGCATGACCATGTTGACTTTGACCCAACAACACCCTGGAAGTGCGGGAAAGTGTGAGGGCCCGTTCACTACTGTTTTGAGTATGTGATGTTTTCACACTGGGAACATTGTATAGGAATGGATTGTGGATGACGGTCAGAGAACTCAGTCAAGATTTATAAAACACGACAAAGTATAACATCTCTTTGTAAAGTTTAATTGGCGGTAGCTTCCCAAAGTTCTAGTTTTGTTGATGTGGAACATCCCACATGATTCCTTATTTGCTGTTATTACTAAACAGTAAACTACACTAGTGTCTTGTAGACTAAATCCAAAAAGGTACGCTATGACCATTAGTACTTGACACTGGGGCACAATTAAAACTTGTCTAAACTTTTTGATTTTCCTTCCATCTACCAAACGTTTGTGCTGTGTGTAAAGGGACTGTAGTAGTACAGTGTTCATAGTGTTAAAAACTGGGTGGGCACTGTTCTCATCTCTGAATGTTCAGCCAAACCATGAGCACACAGACAGGAAACCTGACACTCCCCTGCCCTTCCTCAGCTCTGCTACTGATGAAATACAAACTGCAGGGAGCTCAGACATGGATGTAGAGGAGGTAAAAACCTAACTCACTTTTTCATTCGTCAAAGATGGTTCGGCCTCCTTTGTGTTAATCAGAATTCCCTGATGTGCTTGAGCAAGCCAGGTGTTTTCACTGAGTTTGATTCTGATTTTGTTTTAATTAAACGCTCTTCCCTTCGGACTTCTTGCTAACTGAAGCGCCAACTGGAAGTTTCCAAAATAAAAACACCTACATGATTATGATCTTCAACCGTCACTCTTCTTCCTCCTCCTCCTCTACTGTCCTACCACTCACCCTGCTATCATCTAGCTGCTTGTTCCCTCTCTCATTCTCCTGACTTAAGTTGTAGTACTAAAAACATTTCTCAGAAGCAGAGCCACTTGAGATGCTTAAATGATCTAATTACGTTCTGAAGCTGAATGTAACGAGAGTAACAGCTAGCAGACTTAACAAAGATGTAGGTCTGATCAGAAAACCAAATCATAGCAGAACATACAGCCACTGTTCACTATCAAACTGATATAACAGGCTAATTTATTCAATTTATTTAGAAGCAAGATTAAACCTTATAATGACAGCTTCCTGCACAACCTCCTGTTATTTCCACAAAATATAACGTTGACATTTCTCATCAGGATTTTGATATGTTTATCAAGTCAATACATAGCCTACTAGTTCATTTATTTTTAGGCACAAAGTATACATCTTGATGCACTATCTTTATGTAAATGTCCCCTACTGTTAATGGGGTTATTGAGCTTTTATTAGAAGACTTCTTGAGCATGTTACTACTTCCAGATATAAATATAGATGATTACACTTAAAAGGGAACAGTGGGATATCATTTTTACCTCATCATTTTACAAATCTAAATAAAATCAAGGGGTTTCTATTTGAGATTATACACAGTAGTACCCAGTTAAAGCAGCAATTTCGTCCCAAATTTTTTGATTTACAGCGGAACAAGCATTTTATATATAACTCATTTTTAACAATCCCAGTTTTTTGGGCTGATGAAAAGTATATAATTAACTTGATTGCTACTTTAGCAAAATAATATACAAATAACATAATTTGGATTAAAAGACTAACCTCCTTTACTTAAAAAAAACAAACAAAAAAAATAACATTTATACCACTTTCAAAATGCACTTGACTGCTATTAAATATTTTAAACTCAAAAATTATAGATTGGCAAAAACTATTAAATTACATTTGTGTTTCACTCAATTTTGGTTAGTCCTACATTTTAATTTATTTATTTATTTTTATTTTAGTTCTTGTTGTACAATTATATTTATTTTTCCATTATTTCTATGTTATGAATGTATTTTCTACAACTTTTATTTTGGAAAAAAAAAAAAAAAAAGCCCATTCTGTTTCAGTTGAAGAAAGTTGTATTTTGTTGTGATCCAGGGATGTTTGTTGAAAATGCTTCACCTCTTTTTTCAGTTATTTCCAGCTGTAGATTGGCAGCAGACGTGCTCCTCCTGCAAACCTTGTGTTTTGGATGGATGTAGCGTGTTACAGTGCTCGGCCCTGAGCACTTCAAGTCAAGCTTCAGCTGCACTGTGGCACGTCACCGCCCTCTCACAGTTTGCTGATGAGAAACATGAACTTAATCTCGGGACAGGGTCCACATCCTAATTTTTCAAGTACAAGCATGACAAGTAACTTTCTCTTGTCGATCTTTATGTTTTCATTTCAGTCAAGCTGGTCACCACTAGTGACAAAAATGAAGTGACATGTATTGTGCAGATAAAGTTCTTGCTCTCCGATATTAACAATCTTCAAAGCAGCATTGTGTTTTAAGCATGAAGCACGTGATTGATGCCTGAAACTGTCTGTCGTCTGTCTCCTTCTCATGACCTTTCTCTCCTTCTTTCTTCCTCCTCTTTTCCTTCCTCTCCCCTACTTTCCTCTGTCCTTTCTTTTCTTTTACCATCCTCCTCTTGTTTCCTCTCCTCTCCTCTCCTCTCCTCTCCTCTCCTCTCCTCTCCTCAGTGCACTGCAGTGACCCACTTTGAGTATGAAGCCTTGGACTGACCTGCTTTAGATGGAGGCTAGCTAATTATAACCAGCCTGTATTAATAAGGCAGGGGAATTGGTAAATATGAAACACACACACGTGTATGCATGCACACACAAATACAAAAGTGCGTCTGCAGTGAAAAACAGATACAAGCACACATACACAAACACACACACTCACACACACTCCCTCCACAAACAGACCGCTACCGACGTCTCATAAACAAGCCTCCACACCTCGGCAACATGACTCATCATGTATATAAGAGGATGTAATGAGTGAGTCATATTCATCACTTGTATCTGTTGAATGGTAACACTTGTACGTGTTACCATGGCAAACATTAAAAAATGTATTTATACTTGCAGCATAGATCCTGTCCTAGAACAAGATATCCACAATCTGAATTACACACAAAAAAATAACTGACCCAAATTATTTAAAAAAGACTATGTACCCTACATCCTGCCAACATGTGCATGCTATAAAAAAGCTTCATCTTTAATGTTTTGCATCCTGATCATGAATTATTTTGCATACAGAAAATATTTGGGGAACACTTATGTGCTGCGCTAGCAAGGCATAAAATACAAACATATCACTGAACTCATCTGTGTCATCCAACAGCACTGCAGATCTCCAGTGTTGAGTTTGTTAACGGGGTTATGTAACACAGATTGAATTACACTTTGGAAATAAGCTTTTAGCAGGTTTGATAACTGCTATGACTCAATTTTCATAAATATGAACTTCCAGATATAAAAAAAATACTTGAAAACTGTGCTGCACTTTCTGCCTCTTCCTCCCACACTGCACCATGCTGAATGATAGTGTTTACAGAAAAGTTTTATCAACATTCCTCCACTTTTATCAGCTTTATCTGCTCTTTTTAAAAGCCTCTGACTTATGACAACCTGAGCTTTAAGGGTGATGCATCTTTCCGTCCAGCCTTTTTTAAAGATTTTTCTGGTTTCAAAGTAAAAGCTCTCGGCTTGCCACATCTAAAAGCCTCTTGTACATCTAAGACACATTAGCAGCCTCTTCTATACATAAGGATGTGATGTCTTGACTCTGTGTGCACTTAATAAGGCACTTTGTTACAAACCAGTTTACTAAAAACACTCCATAAATCAATACATTCTAGATGTTCAATCAAATGTGAGTATTAGATTCCTAATAATATTCTTAAGTAATATCAAAAAGAGAAGAGAGAAAATCAAAGAGTGCAGCTCTCCACCTGACGGCCAAGCAGCAGTCTAGTTTTGATGGAGCCATGGCATGTTGCATTGAGCAGACAAAGTCCTCCTGCTAACAGGCACTTCATGTGATATATAGATTCAATATAATTATGTGGATTAATTTATTTTTGATTATTAAAACACAGTCACAGTCTTTGATCAATGTTGTTCATAAAAGGATTTTAACAAAATCTGCAAGTCTACAAAATCAGAGAAGCAAAAAGTTTTGCTTCTCTTTGTGTTGTATGATGTTGGGCATACGACGGAACAAAACCAGATTCCAGTCGGATGGGGCGCAGCTGGGCACGGTGAAATTGTCCCTCCCAGCTCCCTTCAAGTCAAGATGGCAGTGACGATAACAAAAATAACTGACTTAATTATCTCATACTGTGCCTAACTATAGTGGATCCTAACATACTGGGGTGGAATTAATCTGCAGACGCTCCGATTCAAAATGAGACCAGACTTTTCAATGGATGTCAGTTTTTGAGCCATGATGGTCAATATACAGCGTGCAACAGACGTTGTTGTTGTTGTTGTTGCTGTTGTTGTTATTTTCAGCTGATTTTTTGAAAACTTTGCGGGATGGTAAAGTGGAGTGAGGAGTCAGCGGTCCATAACGGTAAACAGTCAAAAAATATGTTTTTCCATAATTCTAAATCACCACAGCTGCAAGACGTCCTTGAGCAGACAACCATAAATGTGCACACGTATTATGAGGTTGATTGGTCCAGTAGTTTGTGAGATTAGCTGCGAACAGACAAATACACACACTCTCACACGCACACACACACTCGACCGAATGCACAATTCCATCCAGGTTTATGCATGGTGAAGATAAAAATTAGAGCGAAAGCTAAATGCATGATAACTAAATCATGAATTAAAAAAATCCCACTTAGCTGCTTAATTTATTAACAGAGTTTTGTGAGTTTGTTGGGTTACGCGAAGATCAACCTCAAAGAAATTCATGAAATGGCCCCGACTTCAACATTGCATTATGCGGTGGTGGCACATATTGTGTTGGAAAGAGTGCCAATGGAAAATCAATTAGGATCCGTTGTCGTGATGGACACAGAAATTCCCTGGTTCAACGACATCATGCAGTGGGTAGTGGTTAATGTTATAACCCCATAGGTAGTGTAAAGAGCAAGAGACTCTTGGGTGGTGGATGGGTCGGCAAACACCTGCTAGTGTTGGTGCCAAAGCCAAACTGTGCCATCACAACATAGTGCGGTGTTCAGAGGTTGTCGTCTTTTCACATATTTCTGTGAGATTAGGTTGGAGAAAATAATGCAAATTATAAGAGTAAAGAAACAGGCCTATGTGATAAAATAGTTCATAAATGAAACTGAGAGCATGCTTTAGTAACCTAACTGAAAAATGATATTTAACTTCATTCTGCAGAGAAGCTGCTTACTGAAACAGCTTGTTTACTGTTTTGCCCCAACTGTCGCCTCATTTTCTTCACTGTGGAGAACACAAAGGTTAATCCTAAATTTGTGAAATTATCTCCACTCATGTCAATGATGTCATCCTGATCCAAAGTGGTCCCCGCCCTCAAAGAGCAAAGTTTGGTTACATTTTTACCACACTTTCGGAAAAGCCAAGCCTCATTTATCTACCTGCCACAGTTGCAAACTCTAATTATGTGTAATTATACCCCACGCTCTCTTCAGTGTGTCATCCCACGTCCCAGGGGTGCAGGTGATACTCATGCATGCCAATCTAGCCAAGCATAATAAGCAGCTGGAGGAACTGCTCGCCACGTCTGACCCATCAGTGTCGACACTAACCTCAAAATTCGATAAAGGTCATGTAACGCTCACCCACACCATATTCCTCTCACAGCTCAGCAAATTAAAAGTGATGGTAGAAACTTCTCCTCTCGTGGGTGTTGGAGCAAAATGTCTTGAAATGACCTGAAATAATTTATTCTTTGGAAAAGGGGATTAAAAAAACCTTCTGGAAACATAAAATGAACTTTTACAAGAATCCAACAACAACCGCTCATTGATGAACCTCAGATATTCTAAATTCATTTCAAAATGTGCCCCCACAGTGGAGATATGACAGAGGTTACCCTAAAACACGGAAATCAAACCCATTGAGGTTCATGGCTACTTGTGCTGTTAAAACAACACAAATAACATGCTGCTGGTGAGTGGCAGTGTGTTGAGAGAACCTGATGTCTCAGCATGATGTCAGGCTCATTGTTCTCTGCTGCTATTTTCCGCACTTGTTGATATGAAGCATCATCAAATATCTAGCATCTCAGCCTCCTGTGTGCAGCGACTCTTTCACGCTGACAACATAATGAGCATCTAAACTTTCAGTCCAAATAAGAACAAGAAAAACACCATAATTACAGATGTGGTGATTGTTACTGATTACGTCTTAACATTTTAGCTGTCAGAAACTATGGAGGGGGTATTTTGTGGTGCTCCTAAAAGGATGCAAGACACTTTAGGATACAACACTGACCTTAATGTCATGTATAGAGCAGCAGGCATCACACACGCTATGCATAAGTTCTGGAGTCAAGATCTCACTATACTTTAAATAAATGCTTGTTGTTTGTCTACCTTAAAGGTCCAGTGTGTAGGATTTAGGGGGATATATTGGCAGAAATAGAACATAACATAGAAAGTATGTTTTCTTTGGTGTATAATAACCTGGAAAAAAGAATTGTTGTGTTTTAGTTACCTTAAAATGAGCCATTTATGTCTACATAGGGAGTAGGAGTTGCCCAGACAGGAGAAACCAAACTCTGGCTCTAGATAGGGCTATTCACATTTTTGTGTTGCCCACTGTAGTTAGCAGCTCCTTCATGACGAGCAGCACACACAAAAAAACAGCTTTCTTTTTAAAATGTGAAACTGCTTTATTCTGTGTTTTTACCAGTGTTAGTCATTTGGTCCGTTTGTTTTGGAGAGGAGGAGACCTCTGTGGATAATTTGTTTCCTATTAAAAACCTCCTGTGCAATAAACACTGGTGAAATTCTAACTAGGAGAAGTTTCAGCTGGTTGCAATCTGCAATCCTCACCCTCTAAATCTTACACACTGGACCATTAAAAAAACTATTTCCAACAACAGAATCACTCGAGGGCTGTCTGAAATGATTAGGAAGAAAAGGTGAGCGCAGATTAGCAGGTGCTAGGCTAGCAGACCCTCTATGATACGCCAAGCAGCATCAGTGAATCACTGACTTGTAACGTGAAACTGCTTTATTCAGTGTGTTTACCAGCTTTAATCACACAGTGCATTCGCTTGGAGAGGTAGGGAGTTATCCAGATAATTCAACTCCTGGTACAAACCTCCTAAACAATGAATGCTGAAGGAATTCTAACCAGGGGATGTTTCAGCTGATTGCAAGCTGCAGTCCTCACCGCTATGTGCCTTACACTCTGGACTTTTAAAAAACCCTTTCCAAAAACAGAATCACTTGAGGGCTGTCTGACATTTTTTGTAATTTTCTAATAAAAAAAAAAAAAAGAAAAAAAAAAGACAATTGACTGGGTGTGCTGAGGATTCAATTTCGGGAGGGTCTGAATCTTTCTACCACCGTCGCGTGTTCAACGTTCTCTTTTTTAATATCAATTGTAATTGTAGCCAGTTGTAAGTATCTAACAGTAGTTTCTTTCTGCCATCTTTACTGAATGTTGCTCCAGATGAAACACCCTGCCTGTGCTCAGTTTACATTCATATACTCTCCACGTGTTGCTTTACTCACAGCTACCTTAAAATAGATGCTAATAACATCCCATTAACGTTATGTATATTGTATTCTATTGTTTTTCCATTTAAAACAAAGAAGATGCTTATGGAGGGAAATCTGTACTTGTCCTTGCATAGTCTTCCCTTCTGATTTACTGGAAACTTTCCAGTCGTCTAACTGAATCTCAACACACACTGCAAACACACTGAGAGAGATAAAATAAAGAAATAACACATCTGATCTCAAAAGAAATGGAGGGATTACAATTTCAAACCACTGACGATATCATTGTGCAGGTAATGATGTGTGTGTGTCTGTGTGTGTGTAGATATGGTGTGTCTGCAGCTGTGTAACTACAGGGTTCCCTACTGGTTGCTGTGATGAGGGTCTTTGTTTTCACTACTCTAAGCAACACACACACACATACACACACATTCCTGCAGTTACAACACTCACAGGAAGAACACACACTTCCTTTGACACGTCAAAAGGATTTGATGAAAAACTTTTCTGTGTTTTTTTTGCAAAGTGTGTGTGTGTGTGTGTGTATGTGTGTGTGTTTGTGTGTGTGTGTGTGTGATGAAAATGTGCCTAACCCACCACTCCCAGAAAGTTTATTATGAAGTGAGGTAGCAGCACAAGCGCTAAGGTCAGAGAGCAACCACTTTCCTCCCTGTTGTGTTTTTGTATGTTATGAAAATGTCTTCATAAGTTCATCAGACTGTATGTAAGTATTTCTATGTTTGTGTATGTTTAGGGCGCTGTGGGTCAAGGCCGAGGGATTTGGGATGGGGGGGGGGGTTACTTAGAGGTCGTTCACAATAAATAATAAATGGTCCTCCACAACGACATAACTGGATAAGTAAACAGTCCAATCTGTTGCTAAGGCCCCTGCGGACCCGCCAGGCCCAGAATAGGCTCTCCATGCTGGGGGATTGGAGGCTCAAATCCTGGGATCTGGTGTCCACGGGCCTGCAGGGGAGGGGTGGGGGGGCTAAAGATCACAAATCCTTTCTCATGTTCCGTTACTTTTCCTCTCACACTTCACTCTGACAAACATATCCAGAGTCACCTGTTCATAGCAGACACAGAGGATATGCTCTGAGCACGCTGGGTTTTTCTGGGCCCAGGTTACAGTGTTTTTTGTAGTTGTCTTATCTTTATCAAGCAGTTCTGTCCACTACAACCTCCCAAATAAATATTTAAAATATTGTAACAGTACCTTTTACCCCACGCCCCCTGAGTACACAGAACTGTCACGCTCACACTGATCTGGACGACACATAAAAACAGAAAAGAACTTCTGGCAGTGGGTAGTGAGCTCTACTTAATTCTTCCTGAACAAGTATGGTGGAAATCCAGATGTTACACACCACCTGTGGCAGTCATTCAGGATTCAGAGCACTGTAGTAATATAAGTAACCAGTGTGGAGTCATAATCTATAAAGAAATCAATAGGAAGTGTAGTTTGGGTAGCTTCACAGTTACACATTTGTGAAATACACAAGTTAAAACTGGCTGTTAACTGGCCCAGACACATCAAATGGACATCAGAGAACTGGTGGCGATGAAGGCAGATTGTTGCGTCGCCTCACATCGCCTGTGTTTTGGTCAAAGGGTTGTAAAGACTGCAAAGATTACAGCCGACAGCCAGCTAGCATATATACGTTCTGTGTCTACGTAAGAGGAAACAACTCTTCATACCAGCATTCACCGACAGGGTTCACCGTCTCCAATGTTGATCCAGCCAACATTGGTCTCTTACTAAATCAGAAAGCGGCAGGTCATCATACTTCTGATGAAGTGGATTTGTTGCCAGTGTTATCATAATTAGTGAAACAATACAATGCAGTAATACAATATTGGTTCTGTATATGAAGCATTAATTTAGAATTCACACATAATAAAACTTATCTTGGTATTTTAGTGTTTCATGATGGTCTTTTTGGTACTTTCCCACCTTGATGACACTATAAATCTGAGGAAACCCCTGAAAATTCAAAAGCGGATATTAACAAATATCAGAAATCAGTTCTACATACGGGCCATCAGTTATTTAATTCCTAAACCATCACAATCTGTATTTACAAACCAAAGTAGGTCAAATGAACCTAAGCGGTCCAGACCAGAATCTTGAGCAGCTTTGTGAAGAAACATCAGATGTGAGTGCCACATTGGGGGGAAGTGGGGGGGGGGGGGTAGCAGTGTGAACACAGCCTGATGAAGGGGGGCTCTGAGCTCTGAGCACTTGGAAAATATTCATCTCCCCAAAGCAGGGAGAGTTAAGGGGGGCAGGCTTTGTCTAACACCCCCCCTTCAGTCCTCTGCTCTTTTGTTGGGAGGTAGCACACACACACACACACACACACACACACACACACACACACACACACACACACACACGTAAAGCTCTCCAGCAGTGAGGCTTTGACCAGCTGTCTTCGATCTGAAAGATGGCCATCGTCACTCATAAACACAGAGAGCTCGCAGAGGAAGGCGAGCAGAAGGAAATATCTCTTTCTCTTCTCTGCAGCATCTGAATGTTTCACTTTTCTCACGTCATTTATTCAGTTTAGATTTGACATTTTAGGCGGTGACTTCCAGCATGCAGAAGGAGCTCCTATTTCTTAATCATTAGATTCAGAAACTGCCAGCAATCGCCTTAAAGCCCTCTGAACAATCAAAAAAAACAACAAAAGAAAATTCTTTAAGTCTAATTCTTAGATGCAGGTGCAGCACTGCTTGAAGTGACTGCTGAGGGATTGAATTCCTATATATATCTATATTCTGAAAGCTTTTTTTTTTCATCTAAATTTTGAAGCCAGTGTCACCGAATCAAAACCGAGTATGCTCTTAAAAGGAGGTTTTTTTCTCTTAAAGGTATCAAGATGACTCATAGCACCAGCAGCACATTATACTGTGTTTTGCTTTCATGCCAGAAATCATTTTCATAGAGAGGCTGTTTTTAAAATGGAGGCCATTACAATTTGAATATGACGCACAACTCTTTATAAAGAAAAATAATAAGTGGCTCATGTTTTGAAAACAGTATGCAGCAAAAATCGGAATAAATTACGGAATTCTAAAACATGACAGACAGGGTAATATCTCCATCTATTTATCATCAATAGAGACAGACAGAGTAATATCTCCATCTATTTATCATCAATAGAGACAGACAGAGTAATCTCATAGAAGAACAGCATTCTGCCACACATATTCAGTTTGAATAGAGGTTAAGGGAGAACCAATCAAATGCTCCCAAACTGAAACGATTCCTATCATCAGGGCGTCTGCGTAGAAATCGAAGCAGACATGATGGCTACACTAACAAAGATAACTGAAGCAGCCTCCTTTCTCTGCCCTCAGTGTGTGTGTGTGTGTGTGTGTGTGTGTGTGTGTGAAAACCGGTGTGTATTGTTCATGGACCAAGGCTATTTCAGAGGAGGGGGCCATTCCAGTCGTCCTCGCTGCATCGGCCCTTTCATCGCTCCCTTATCCATATTCATCGCCGCCCCGCTCTCCTCACCTATCAGCGACCGGCTGGCTGTGACCGACGTCCCGCTCCACCAATCGCTCGCCTCCCTTTGTGGGAATATTCCCACCTCTCAGCGCCTTCACCCCACCCTGTACAATGGCTTCCTTTTTTTTTTTTTTTTTTTTTTTACTTTGACGCAGTGGCTTGAAAAAAAAAACGAAGAGGAGAGGGTGGAGGAGAAGGAGAGTCGCAGCTACCACTGGCAGAGTCCTGCAGACGGCGGCTGCGAATCGATCGACAGCCTCGGAAACGGTTGCCTGAGCAAGCGTCGTCAATGGCAGCCTGCGATTGATGAAGGGGGTGGGTGGAGGACGGAATGATGGGAGGACGAGGGTGAAGGAGGACAGGAGGAGGAGGGTGCAGTCGTGATGGTCTGAAGTAGAGCATGATTAGTATGGATGAGGAGGAGAGGAAGATGGAGAGAATGGAAGAGGATGAGAGGCTCGTAAGTGTACCAAAACAGGTGTGCCGCAGAGGAGAACGCCGTGTTCTACAAGATACCGTGGATAAAGCAGATTGTGTTTTAAAAAAATAGTGCTTGGTATTTAACACTCAATACATGAAAACTATAAATCTGTATATTTTGTACAAAGCAGCTGAACCGTTCTGTTAACTTCTCATTTTAGTTTAAAAAATGAACGTATTACTATGTATTCTGGCTCACACTGTTGCAGTCTTGGTCGTTTCTAGGTCTGAACCCCCTCTGCCTGCTGTCTATTTTCGAGTGCACAACGACAAATGTGGGGCTTCTTCCTCTTCAGCCCGGACAGCTGATCAATGCGAGGAAGGCAGCTCTCCTTTGTGTGGACGTTCCCCCCCCCCCCAAAAAAAGATGCTCCGCTCAGCTCCAGGAGCAACAGAAAACACTCCGATCAATAGCATCAAAGGCTCATACAGCCCAGGCTCACTACACATCATGCATGTGTGCATGTGTTGAGTAAGTGCGTGCATGTGCGTCCATCTACAGCGCAATACATCATTTACACACCCCTTCATCTCTCTCATTAAACGTCATCTCTGCTTCTTGCGACTTAAGTTGGACAGAAAACACAAGGACAACTCCGCACACACACACACAGACACACACAGACACACACAAACAGAAATCTTCCGGTGCACTGCTAGTCCCCTAATGTCACTTGGCAAGGGCATTTCAAGGCCCTCCACCCTCCTCCTTCCCAGCCCTGGCTTGCCAGTCCATCCATTTACTAAATGAATGTATTACATCTTACAGACAGGAGAGACTGTAGCATAGAGTGATGAAGGGACTGAAAAGTCTGTGCGTCCAGGTCAGCAAACTTTTCCCTGACTGTTAAACCTGTAGGCGTCCCCACTCACATGTTCATTTTCTGACCACCTACATGAAAATCGAAAAGAAAAACAAAACAAAACATCCAATTTATTTTGTTTGTGCTTACATAAGACTTCTTAATGGCTTATACAAGCAGGTTTTTTCCCTGAAAGCTGCATTTGTTTTTGAATGGACTGAATCTGAGTCATTTCTATTAGACTGAGAGGCCCTGAACAAATAACCAAAATGACTACAAACTCCAGCCTCCTGTCTGGTTACATTTACAGAGGTTCAGTGATATGAAAGGCTCCGCCATCTCATATATGAAATTAGCACCTGCACAATTCAAGAAAGCTGTAAAAGGTTTGTTTTTGTCTCCCCAATCTTATCCTTATCCTTATGGATTACCTACTGTTCACTAATAATTAGCCATTTTCATTTTATATTTTACTTTGTGAACTTGCATATATGGACACTTGCTATTGTGTGCAGTCTTATCTTTTGTCTTTCTCTCTTTCCCAACCTTGCAATATTTTTCCTTATTGTCTAATGGATGACATATACTTAGGAGTTTGCCTTGATCAAGCCCCTCTGAGGGATCACCTCTCCATTGCATTTCTGTGGCTTAAATACTCATTTGTATTTTTTGCATTATGTGTGAACCAGCTAACTAATATCAGTCTGTAGTGTCAGTGGAGATTTTAGGTCATAGCCTCTTTTGGTCTGGATGTTGTTTGAGACTGAAATTTGTGATGAATTCAGCAAAGTATTTTCATTTTGAGGCTCATAATGCTGAAGTTTTCATATTAAAATTTTCAACATATTTTGAGTACAAAATAGTGCAAAGCATGCCCAGTCCAGTACATTTAAGATAATGAAGGCTTTAACCTTTTAACCTGTGTGTGTCATAAAAACTGTGACTTTATCTCCCCTGTTGATGCATCCCTGCACTGAAGCCACTAATGTACTTTTACCACCAAATCTGGCAGGTGTAAGCAGGTTTTCAATGCAGGAAAACATATTTAAAATAGGTGATAGACTGCTTTCCCTTTGCCGGTGCAGGAGACAAATATGCCTTTCTGTTTTGTTTGGTTTTGTTTTTCTGCTGTGTCACTTTCTACGTTACAAATGGGCTGGAAAAAAGGTTAGTAAACAGTATGAAGCAGCATTAAGGCCAGTGGAAATGTACCGTGGTTACTCCTGTCTTTACACCTGTCACTTATTCAGTATGTCTCTCAAACTCTGGCTAATTTTGAACGATATCTGAGTGCTGCTCGGACTGAGACAGACAGTATTTTGAGGCGTCATTGCATCACACCAGCCAAGGGGCTAAAATCAGCGTGTCCACCCGGGTGTGGAAGCCGTTTGGAGCTGGAGCCAATAAATAACTGCGACTACTGCAGAGTCATTGTCCCAGGAGAGAATGGCAATTGTAACCTTTCCCATTAAATAACCGTTAGTGGTTTCTAGTGGGTTTTTTGTCCATTGGGAAAAGGGCTTAAGGTACTTTTTCTGTTTGGTCTCTAGAAATAAGTGATTAAGCAACATATTTAAGGTGATTTAATTTCTTATTTCCAACTTTTCAACTACTTATTTGGACCACCTAATAAAGCCTTGAACTCAACAGCAGCGCTGTTGCTGTGGTCTCTGCTGAAGGCTCCACGATAGTCTGATTATCTCATCAAAATATGCTACTTTACAGGAAAATAATACATTCTTCATGATTTTTTTCCCTCCAAATAAATGTAGTCTTGGTTAAAATTTAAAAGTCTACATAAAGCCCTGAACCCTGATTGGCCGACAGCAGCTGATCCTTGAATAATGAAATAACTGGAAGATTTTTACTCATTTAGCCAATCATGATGAAGACTGGCTTTGAAAACGATCCAAGTTTAAACATCTGAAACTAAATCAAATATTAACAATGAGCTCATTAAACGGCTCTGATCATATATGTACATGATTAGAAGGAAGTCAGAGTTCCTTTAATGTGGGGGATGGCTATTGGTTGGGGGTGAGGGCAGGGGAGGTGTAGAGATGAGAATGGGTTTGGGTGGGTAGATTAGAGGGCTGGTGGGGGTGGGCGGCTGTGAACAGCAGCTACTGCAGCTACTCATTGATCTTTTCGTCTTTAAGACCTTCAGCTTTTATAAGATGGAGCTGTGATTTATGACCCTCAGGGTTATAGTGGTCCCACGTCGTCTTGTACCTCTACTCTCTGACAGTTGACCACCTCTTTCTCTCTAATGTTGCTTCCCATATTCCTCACACACATGTTTGCTTAAACCCTGGACATAAACCAGCCGGAAATTCGGTAAGAAAAATAAAGTGCATCTTTTCTTGTCTTTTTTGAACTGAAAACACTTTGCACAGGCATTACACCTCACATTTCAATGAAAAATAACATGACTAAAAAATGATTATTTTCCTCTGTGATGAAGAGAAATATTTCTGATTTAAACGCTATTTAGAACTCTTCATGTTAAGTTTCAATCTACCTGTGAAAAAAGAAAAAGGTTAAAAGAAACGTGGTTTTTACTCAACAGCAGTTGCACAGTGCACACAGAAGCCATGACATATCACACTTAAAGCACTTTCAGTGAGTAAGCATTTCAGCAGTACATCAGCAGTCATAAACCCATATGCTTTGATGACATGGCTAGCATGAGGTCAAAGGTCATCAGAACTCATCTGTGCAGTAATGTTGGGTATCATGACAAAAGAAACACTGAATTTGTATAAAAAGCATGAGAATGGATGTTATGGAACTGGTAACATACAATATAAACAATATCAGCATGCATTATCCTGGATCATGAGTAGAATATGAGGATGCTACATGTTACTTTAGATCCTATTTAAATGCCAGGCAGCAGTTAGACCTTGTCATTGAAATGGCCTAAAATTTAGATTTCACTCTGCAGAATTTGACCTTCAAAAACACAACATGTACGTGTTGTCACTGCTGAATCAGTCCTGCATTGAAAAAGGTTACAGTAAAGATTAGGGAAAAAAAACAGGTAGAAGATCAAAATCAAAGTCTCTCTTACCATGAGTCTCAGTTTCTTGGTGAGGGAATACAATGCCTTCAGTTTCAAATAGGGGCTGCAGGAAGGCCACTACAGAGAGAGGAAGCACAGGGGTGGGGGGTGTGTGGCGTAAGCTAATCATACAGAGAAACAACCATTGTTATGATCTCTTAGCAGCACTTTGACCTCTATAACTTTAAAACTGCAGCCTGAGTGCATCTTAAAAATATAAATACAAAAACATACTCTCAGTGAAAATAAATGGTTTTATTCTGCATCTTAGTATTAGTAAAGTAAAAGAATAATTTAGGCTATTCTCATCTGTGTCATCTGATTGGTTCAAGCTGTCAATAGCAGTCATAATTACAACCAAATTCTTCGACCATGTCATTGGAACAAAGAGACATCTTTTAAAAACAGAACTGAATTTACTGTCAGTGCAAAATTTTCACACAAGACCTGCAACCAAGCTCTGATTCCTCTTCTCTGATTCTCTGAAGTGTGAGTGGGAGCGACTCGTTCATTTTCAACCAAATGTCATCTGATCGTCAGCCTGATGCTGCCGGCTGAGGGAGTGTTGACCTGGCTGCACCGTGGCCATCCTCTCAGCCTGAGTAAAAGCCTGGTCGGCCATGCTCATCATCATCATCATCATCATCATCGTTCCAACCTTTTCATTTGTCTAAATGGACGAGCAGGCTGACTGTTACACAGGCAGGAGGATGGTCCCCTGAGGGGGAGCCTTGGGTTTTTACATACAGTGAGGAGGAGCCTTTAGTGCTGCGAGCGCATCGATCTGCAGTTAAACAACGCTCGCTAACCTGCAGCTCACCCCTCCACAGCCGGACACTCTCTCTGTCTAATTATTACTCCTGAGGACGGCTGTCAAGTTTTCTGATGGGAGCTGAAGAAACTGAAAAATCACTGTCTTGTTCTTTTCTGTCATCACTGTTAAGGGTCAGGTCACCCAAAAATCTACAAAAAGATAAAAACGTATTGATTCTCAATGGGTCGCCACTGAGACTGTCATTTTGCACTAAAAGGGACAGACTGCTTAAACTCTTAGGTTCAGAGTTAAGATGTAAGTTAAAACATTATAGTACCTCTCACACCTGCTTGCACAAAATTAGTAGATCACCCACAATGTAGAGCTTTGTGAGAGAAATCTTGTGGCCTTTTCAATAAGAGACTGATAAATCAGGCCAATAGCAGGGTAATTATCAGTCATGTTGACCACCTTTAAAATGATGAGCATTCTACTCTGATCAGACCTGCAGAAAACACCTGCTGTGAAATCATATTTTCTTTGCATATTTTTTAACACACACACACATTTCACTTGTAGTTCACTTGGCATTTGTCATTTGACTTTAATAATACACTAATACACTTCATTCATGTGTGTTTCAGTGGAGAGTTTTAATGTTCCATTAAGGTCTAATGCTGTTTTAGAGACTTTTCTGCCCTCATAGGAAAAAAATGGGGGCAAAACTGTTTTTGTTTTTTTAAGTTATAAATAGTAAAACTGAAACACATGGCATATAAGCTGCATGCAACTAAATATGATCATAGCATTAGAAATACAGGTGACCTAATATGTATTTTTTTCTTTTCAAAATCTTAATGACCATCTTGTCCCAGATTTGACTTTAAAGGCTTGCTCTCCAAACACCTCTGCCACTTTATACTGAAATATCTGTCACTCTTGCTAATGACATATTTCTCTTTGACACCTAAAGGAACAGGCGTCCGTAATATTATTTCATGTTCACACTGACAGTCTGCAATGTACAGACTTTTCTAAAGGTGTCTTAGACATTTAAAATCCTTAGATGCATATAAAGCATCTCCCAAATCTTCAGCAGCTCCTTGGTGAGTGCACGCGGCACTTCGGTGTTGTGTAAATAACACATTTAAAGGTGTAGTGTATGTCCAAATGTCCATGATGGGGTGCATGGCCAGGATAGGCTACTGATGGTTGTAATGCCGGGTGATGGGAATGCTTGGCGCATGACAGCATGTAAACAAAAACCAAATATGGTGATTACCATGGTGACATATCCATATTTCATCCAACCAGAGAATAATGAAGAAACATGATTGGACAATTTAGAGAAAAAAATTTCTCCCTTCCAGCTGCAGGTTATTATAATCAGGACAGCAAAGCACGATCAAAATATACAGGCACTGACATGCTGCAATAACACAGAGACACTGTCGCATTCTGAGCTGCTCTGGGTTCCCCTTGTTCTTTCTGGCTCGCCACAGGCCTGCTGTTAATGTGAGTCCGCTTGTTTATCCGCTTGTGTAATTGTACACAAAGCGGCGATGGAGGCTGATGTGTGAGATTATCACAAGGTCATCCGTCGACGGGATGAGAGTCTGCGATCACGCACCAGCCTGATCTGGCTTTCACTTGTTTACATCCTTATTTTGGCTCCAGCATGGCCGCTGTGGCTGCGCGTAAATCTTAAGACGCAATAAAAACACCCAATTCGGCTGATCTAAAGAGGCTAAAACAGTCAGGATGTGAGCGAGGGGAACCGGCGGCTTCCCTCCAAATCCCCCCTCGGTCCCTCTCATTGTTTCCTTTCCACCAAAAGCGGCGGCTCATCATTATTCTACTGCTGATGGAAAATGACTGTCGCTCACTAGAAAGCGGATAAAAATGGAGCTCTCTATATTTATATCACTGCGTAACTGAGACACATATCTCTGAATCTGAGCTGTAGCATGTGTACGTGGAGAATCAGATCAACCTGCTCCCCTTTCTCTCTGCCTGCCTCAGGACGAAGTAACATTCACCGAAACCCGAACAGCTCCCCGCATCCCCATCGCTGCTCTTACCTCCCGTGTTTGTGCGTTTGGTGCTGCTGGCCTCCGTCGGAGTCTCCAGGGGTCTTTTACGTGAGTCCGGGGGATCGGACTCCATGTGTGGTTGTTGATTGTGATGGTGAGGATTTGAAAAAATCCCGTTTTGCTGTACTGCTCCGCCGGCCATCATTTTCGAGCTTGCTCTTGGATGCTTGGGCTGCGTTTGCGTTTAAATCCCCCCTTTTCCCGTTTTTTTACGCAGCGTAGCCGTGCAGATGAGTCCTTGGAGAAGGCGAAAGCGATTTGGGAATTGGAAAATACGCCTGTTTCTTGCGGACGGGGAAGGTTAGCTGCGCGTTTCTCCGTGGTGCGCCGTGCGTACAGAGATGCTGCGCAGTGTCAGAAAGAAAGAAACGCTGGAGCGGCGGATGGTCGAGTCAGAGGAGGGAAAAATCCGAAACCTCTGCGGATGGAGAATGAGCTAGGCTACTGAAAACGTGCAAGTGGAACGTCAATCTTCCATCAACCGTCTGATATGCGGGCTAGGATATGTGTGTCATTCCGCTGCAACCACATAAAAGAGCATACTCATGTCAGGCAGTGCAGGATGGTGGCGCTCCTCTGCAACGGCCAGCGAAACCGAACAATAAATAAAACAAAACAAAACAAAAAAACAATGCCGAAAGACAAAGACGCAAAATCAACCGAAGAGAGAAGAAAGAAAGAAAAGGTCGGTGAAGCAATGATAATACAAAAAAAAAATCCGATGCGTTATTGGTAGGCTATTATAATTTCTTTCTTCTTATCCTGTCCTGGCTCCGAGCATGAAGACACCCAGGGGTGACGGGGTGGGTGAAGAGGGTCCGGAGACGCGGAGCTGGAGAAACACACAGAGAAAGAGACGTTTTTTCCTGCTCGTTCTCTCGGTGAAGATGCTGCAGTCTTGCGTTCAGAGCATCCCTTCTCTGACTGGCTGCTAGAGGGAGCGCAGGGGAGCGGCTGACGTCACAGGGCCTCCCGATGCCTTCAGTGGCATCCCGTGAACTCGGGTTTCCCAGAGTTTGATGCAAGTGCGACTTGTCTCTGTGTTGTAGTGCTTTTTTTAAAGGAAAAAAAAGCCTTGCAAAGTCACTCAGGGAACTTCATAGTCTAGTTTTAAGCGTGTTTCCTTTTGTTTACATGATGGAGCTATATTGTAGTGAAGGAAAAAAGAGGTCGTTTGATTAGATCAACTTACATTACATCAAGTCAGTGGTCTTTAACCATCTCATGGCCCCGATACTCTTCATGTTTTCATGCAAAGCACAATGAAACAAATAACATGTTTACGAGTCGTCTCTTGGGCTCATTTAAAGCATAAAATCCCGGCTTTACCATGTGGTAGCCGCAGAAATGAGAATCAATCCTTGCATCTCTTATTTTCGACGTTACCTGAAGGCATCATAAGAGAGAAAGCGAGAAAATGTGGGAGAGAGACGCCTCAGTCGAGACACTATTGGCCGAGGCTGCATTTCTCCGGCAAAACGAAAAGGACACAGATATATTCGCCCGGTGGGGTCACATGACGGAGAGGAAAGGATGCGGCGGCGGGTTTTTACTCCGTTACAGTCCCGGCAAATGCAATTAAGGTTGAACCGGAGCCTGAAGGTCCCGCTGCGGCTGTTTGAAGGTCTGAAGCTGCCAGTCAGCAGGCCAAGGAAGCCTCCAACTCACCTGGAGATCTGCAGGAGGAGAGCTCGCCCACAGTTTCCTGGCTTAAATTTAAATACTAGAATTCAGCAAGTGAATTAAACTGGTAACAATTTAAAGAGAGTGTTTGTATTCAAGTGGAAAAGGCACAAATTAGTAGCATTTTCAAAATTTTAATACATTTTTTGTTAATATCTGTTGTTGTTTTCCTCATTGTGATCCTCACAATCTCAAATTTGATAGATTTTTGTTTCCAAAGCACCTGACCAGCACTGATGACCCTTAGGCCAGGCTGCAGGCCTGTTCAGCCTCTTCCTGCACCAAAAAACAAAACCAAATTTGACGTTTGGTAGTTTTGCATGACATCAATGCAGTTCTGAATCTGAAAACATCCCTACGATCGAGGAAGCATGAAACCTGAGCACCGGCCTGTCTCACCTGTCCCCTCAGCTGCTGTGTGACCCACCTGTGTGTGCTGCGTCTGACATCTCTGCGTCGCTCTGCCTGGATGTGAAGAGGGATCCTCCAGCACTGTGAGCTGTCTGAGAGAGCTATACCCGCCTCAGTCTTTCTCTCTCTCACACACACACACTCACACATTTGGCATATTCTCTCACACGCTCCGAGAGACACGCAAATACCTTCTACTCCCTCTCTCCTCCTCTGTCCAGTGCCGTACAGATGCGGTGCGCCCTCATTGCCTCCTGTAGATTGTAGTCAAGGTGACATTGTGCTGCCTGTGCACACGCACGCACACACAAGCACACACAGACAGAGTCGCAGAGAGCAGCTATCTCACACTATTTCACATCGCCATGAGAAATGCACCGGTGAGCCAGTCTCCTGCTCTGGATATACGTGGCAAATCTGAGGCAGATGGATCCCAGGCTGCAGTCTGAAACAGATTTTGCACCACAAATAGCATGCGCTGCTCAGAGGGACAAAAGGCCTGGACGCCGGCACCTAATTGTACGAGTTACTCTGCACAGCCTGTGGAGTGTAGCACAGTTTCAGCTGGACACATCCATTTATGCATTTGGAGCAGAGACAAAATCTGCTGGAAGCCGAACTGTGAGGGTCCCACACTGCCAGACCGTCCAAGCTGCTTCTGCAGCATATGGAAAAAGTGAAGTAGCTCCATGAGCAGTAAAGCACACAGACTAGCAGCATTCTTGAGTTTTTATTAGGCTGGGGCTATGAGCAGATGTTAGTGAGATGGTTTTCAGAGATTTGGTTCTGAAAACTCCTGTTCAGCTTTGGACAGTGACCCCAAACACTTGAAGCAGCTTTCTGAAGCATCTCATGCAGTTTGGAAGAAGCAAGGTTGCAGTAATAACTCAGTTTTTCCCACTATGTCATAATCTGAATGCAAAAGCATAGCCAACAGTAAATGTTATTCAGTTTTACTCTCATGGAATCAGTCAGGAAGAGCTGATTTTCCAGAGATGGATTTTTCATTTTGGAACCAAAGTCTGAAATTCCCAGTTATGTGACAAAAATGTTTGGTAGTGAGTCAAAAGCAAAAGGGAAGAAGAGCTGAGACACGAGCCAGCTGCAGCATCAACTCCTCTAGAGATAGTAAAAAGGTTCTTAGATCTGACCCGGTGCATAAAATGAGATTAACATTCACGCAAACATTTCATCATAAGGTCATTATGAGCTCTAATTTAAAAAAATGTTACGATTAATTTACCCTCCAATAATTCAAATAAAGTCTTGTGAAATGAGCTTTCCTCTAAGAACAAGGTCATCCTCAGCAGGTGTGACCTGCTCGCAGCTGTTTTCCCTGCAGGGTTTAGTACTGTACATACAGTATTCTGGCTGTTTCTCCAACACTGGGTCAAGGCTGACTGCAGCTAAATGGATATTCAGGATGTAAAATCAGCTGTGTTGCTCACAGATGCTGGGCCTCTGCTGCCCCCTGCTTTCAGCCTGGTAGAAGAGCAGCACATAGTTTGCAAACATTTACTCCAGTTTCTGTTTCACAGTCATTATCCTCCTTTGAATTTTACTGGTGCAGCTTACTTAGGTTTCATTCATGTATTTTTTCTGTCCTTATCACTCATACATTGGCAAATAAGACAGTTGCAGCAGAAAGGGTCCATCAATTTATGCACATTTCACTGTAGCTGGGTCTGACATTCTCAATAATAATTTCAGCTAACACTCATCTGTAATGAGTGACCAACCAGTGGGTGCTGTAGGGTAGAAGTGGTTAAATAAATAGGTTTTAATCCAGTGCAATCCGTCCATGCTGTTACTCTACTAAAGCATGCTGCAATTATAGTTTACATCCTGACATTTCTCTAGGTTGCAGTCAGGAGTCTTCCAGGACAGACAAATGGGATCACAGCCCAGAAACAAGCAGAGAGACTGTTGATTACTTTTCTGAAAGTCATTTTCCCAGCAGGTTGGCCCGAGCCTTTTTGGAGTCATCTAAGTAATTTTTCATCATATCCTCCCCTCTAATAATTTCTCCACTGATATCACAGGTACACAATTAACATGTTTTGAAAACCCAATCTCTTTTCATCCCTTATTGTCTTGAAACTGGACACAGGCACAATGGCAAGTAAAAGCACATAAATGTGTTACTTACAATGCATCATCACCAAGCAGCAACCTCCGAGGCTGAGAAATGAAGCCTCTGTGAAAGTGCCAAAAACTGCGGATCATTGAACGGCCACTTGAGGCTGGCTCAGTAAATCCCCATACACCACCATCTTAAATGGACCAAGTGACCGAATATGGTCACCTCTGGCATCAAAAAAACAAGATGGCCATGGCTGAATGCCGACCTCAAGGCTTCAAAACAGCAGTCTGCAAACCAGTGGATGCCTTCATAGTAGCTACGTCCATTGTTTTTACTGTCTCTGCGGGGGCACCCAATAGCTCACCTGGCAGAGCGAGCACCCCATGTCCAAAGGTTGTGTCCTTACAGCAGCATTTGGGCTTTGATTCCAGCCCGTGACCCTTTGATGCATGTCATCCTCTCTCTCTCTCTCTCTCTCTCTCTCTCTCTCTCTCTCTCTCTCCTTCCTGACACTCTTAAGCTGTACTATCACATAAAGGCAAAAAGCCCCAAAGAAAACCTTAAAAAAACAAATTCCATTTGGGGTCTGATTTGTGTTCAGGATGTCTTTATGTAACAACACTGAAAAAGACAGTCATTATCAGTGTTGTTTGGCTACAAGTACAGTGACTTGGAGTACAATTAGTGTTCTAGTTAAGTGTTACCAACAGTTCTGGCACTAACGCGATTGAAAGTGTGCTCTATGTGTAGTCATATTTGGGTAGGTTTACATCCATGTACATTAGTGCATGAACTGAGAGCATTATGTTGATGGTGCTGTTGAGTCAGAGGTGTGCCTTTAACTTCATGGTTGTTTTTGAGGCTGCTGTTTGTTCAAACCCTGATATATCAGATTTGAACATTTCTGAATTCTGGTGACTCCTTCTGGGAGAGTTACTCTGGTGGTCTTGGGGTTAAGGCTGGTGTCCAGCCTGGGAAGAGGAACGGGGCACTGCTACATGTTATTTCCCAATGCCCATCTCTCTCTTCCATCATTTCCTGTCCATCTCTCTACTGTCAGCAATCAATAAAGACATATAATGTCCCCAAAACAATAAAAAAGGTAGTAGCAAGCAGTATGTGCCTAATTTAATCAAGTTGTGACAAAAATCATGACTTCATATTCCAGAAATGGGAACACTGCAGAAACTATATGGGATCACAGTCGCCACAATACAGCAATCAGTGGCTTAAATTTGTCATGTAGTGTACCTTGAATTTGTACAAGAAACCTTGCTTTTCTTGCACACCTCCACAGAAAATGGCAAACGTATTGAGTATGCCATGAGTATAGCCATGAGGGACCATGTTAAACAACAGCAAAACTTTATTAAAACATACATTTAGAAACTCTGGCACAACTCCTACCGTATGATCCAAGTCTCATTCATCCTTCTGTGTGCTCAGTACCTTACAACACATGCATTTTCAAAAGACCCTTTGTAGTGGAGTCTGGCTTTGAAGAGAGCATAGATAAATTTCAGTCTCAGTTCAGTTGTAAATAGTAAGGCTTTTGTGAAAATGCACGTTTGGGGAAGTACTGAGCATAGATACATGAGATGTGGATTATACTGCAGGAGTTGTGTGGGAGTGAGTTAAAGAATATTTTGATGTAGTTCTGCTGTTGTTAAACGTGGACCCTAGTTAATCGATAAATCAGTGTTTTAGTTTTTCTTTATGAATTCAAGGTAACACGGCATGACTAAATGATTTACAAATGGCCATTCTGATGGTGACGTATTCCTTCCCTGAAATGAAAGTGAAAGTGGGCCAGATGTGTGTGTGTGTGTGTGTGTGTGTGTGTGTGTGTGTGTGTGTGTGTGTGTGTGCTGGCGGTCCAGGGACACCCACCTTTGAAGTCCGCCTTCATTGTAATCTCAACTACACACCTGTTAAGTTTCGTCACTGCATGTTGTGGCGCTCTCATGGTGACCAAATCTGCCCACAGACAGACAGACAGATATATCAACACCTGGCAAAATACTCAAAAAGGCTTCTGTGTTAGTTCCTCTTCCAATTGGCATCACCTGGACTACATTTTGCTATGATGACAAACATGCACACATGCAGACTCACAAAGAAAAAAACACAAGACCAATCTCACTGTCGCAGCTAGTAACAATGAGCACACGTGACTCAGAACCATCACTGACTGAGATGCACCTAAGGAGATATTTGTTTAATAAGAGTACCATGCAGCTGCCTCCAAAATGACCATTGAGTTGAATCACCAGCTCCAATACCTTCAACAAATACTGAAATTCTCTATTTCTTTCTGTTATTTACTTATTCTCCTCCAAGTATTAATACTTGACACTATTATTAGACAATCATTTACAAAACATATATAAGTGATATAAATCAATCACACTAAAATACATGACCAGAAACAGAAACAGGTAACAGTATACATATACAAAGCCAGAAGACAATATATATGCAAACAAATACACTAACAAAGGCACACAAACTGATCACCTTAATAGCCTTCCAGTAATCCCCTATGTGTGTGTGCCACTGGGTGAAGAAAAAAAAGAAAACTGATGGCCTGGCATTAGAAATTACAAGATAAAATTGGTCCATTAAAGGCAACTGATAAAGTTTTTGCTGCTTTTACAAAGGGTGAGTCAAATTAAACTAAAGGAAAAGCAGCATGGATCCTCAAGATCTGAACTTAAATGAAGGTTTGGACTTAATGTTTTTAAATTGAAGTTTTCATATATGGCAGATATTTTATCATGGTAGCTATTTGGAAGTGCTAACCTGAAGATGCTCAAGTAAATGTCATGTATTAAAACTCATTCAGTGCAAATATGGGCATTAGTATTGCTAAGTATTGTTTTCATTTGACTCATATCAGATTTTTTATTCTTAACTATGCACATCAGCTTTGGCTTCATGAACCCAGTATTGGTTTTATAATGATCACCTCATTGACGCATTCATTTCTAAAACATTACACATATTAAGAGATGTAGAGCCATAACTTGAAGTTCATTGGTCACGTTTTCCCAACAGCGTAAGTAAAAGACTTTCTCCACATCCCAGTCTGTCCCCTCCAACATCCCCTTTTACATAATTGTCCTCCCACCCGGCACTCCCTCAGTTTTATCCCAGAAATCAATAGGAAAGTCGATGCAGGAGGGCCACTCTGTGAGATTGGAAAGAGACAGATGTGTTCCTCCTTGTTTTTGTGGCTGCTGACCTCATTCGTGCCACCACTCTGAGATTTATGACTGAAACCAACACGACCTGACTGCAACAGTGGAAACTGGATTAAAACTGTGAGTTGGTTAAGAATTAATTACTTTTCTAAATCAGTTCAGATGTATTTCTAGAAACTGCTGTACCGAAGCAGTGTGCCAGCTGTCTTTAGGAGAAAACCTTCCTGATTCTTCCTGAGGTGTTATTATGATTACATTCTTCAGTATCTCAGAAGTGCAAATGTTTCAGTGTTGAAAGAGGTTTTAACCTGTGGCCATGACGGGTCAGTTCACACAAATTATTAAAAAATTGGAATTAATGCATTTAAAAAAAATCTTAGTAAGTTATTTGTTGCAATAAAAAGCGGGTGTCATGTTATGATTGACAGCTGTGTGTGCCTACTGGTGTGCTCACGATGAGCAGGAGCACAATATCATGGAGGTCACTACTGCTCTGGATCCAAATAACGTCACCAGTGCAAGATGGCAGCAGCCATCAAAGCAAAAGTGACTGAAAAACAACAAAGGATCTTCTGATGTAACTTATAGACCTGCCCAATTTATTTAGTCATAGCTCAGTCCTTATTTACAAACATTTCTGAATTTGAATGTCTGCAGCCTATATTTTATACAGAAATGTATTTTGTTTACTCACAAAACAACCCTATACATGAGATTTATAACAGATGAGGAGACAGAATATGACAGCACTTACAATGTTTGGAATCGTCCTCAAATGTTTCCCCGGCAACAAGTAAAACAGTCTCGAGAGCTGTCTATCAACGGTTTGTGGTCTCTGCCCTCACAGACTTTACTTGAAGTCGGTGAACAGTACGTACAAGTGAAGTCCAAGAGGGCTCAATCTGCAAAACCAGAGGGTTGACATTTGGATTTGGCTTTTGTTTGACCCATCCACCTCCACTGCCACCCACCCTATGCGGACTTTGTCACTCTTGCCTGGGGCATCAAAAAATATCACTGCCCGATGCATCTCATAATGCCACTTAAGGGCACATCGGTATCTGACGCTGACGGACACTCACCAAGAGTCAATATCTGACGTGTTGGGAGTGAGACCGGGTTGACAAAAGGTGTACTGGTAACTCTGGATGCAACACTGAACACTTGATGGACAAATTGCTGTTGAAATGTGTGTGTAAGTGTGTGTGTTATGGTAATTCTGGACAGATGGTGGAGTGGCTGGGTGAAAACCCATCATTCCACCACCTCTGGTGGAGTTTTATGAGCTTTTGCATAAATCTGCCTTTAAAAAACTGCTGTGTGTGACTCTGCACATGTTTGAGATAGGTGGTCCTCCACTCCCTGTTTCTCTACCATTCATGATCTGTCTTGAATTCCACAGATCTACACTTTGACCCCTGATCTCTTAAACTGTTTTATGTAATGTTGTAATGATCACTAATTGAAGCTGGCTGTAATTTGACCCCTCTGGCGTCAGCTAGTTGTCTTAAACATAATTGTGGTGTTTAAGAGTATGTGAGGGAGAGACAGGAAGAGATAGTGGGAGAGATAATGGGGTTGGAAAATCAGGGGAAAAGAGGGATAAACCGGTCCCTGCTTCTAAATCATTTGGGCTTCAACCCCCACGTAGGAATTTCTTTGTTCTTGTGACCATCCAATGTAAATGAACATGCACAGGGCAGAGAGCTAAGGACTTGGGTTGTTTCACTTGATTCATTGTGCTAGGAAGCCAAAAGGCAGGTAAAACAGCCATTATTTCGCAATGTGACTGCAAAGAAGAGGAGGACACATTTCCATATTAAAACTTTGACTTTTCCATCTCCCCTCCTGAGAGCAGTTGATGAAGAGCAGGAGCTCATGTGTCTGGCCAGCTGCCATCACAGTCACTGTTCTGCTGCAGCAGATTGATGTGCACAGACTGACAAACATCTGATCGAGTGTTTTTCTGTGTTTTCTGACATTATCCCTTTGTTCAGTGACACTGTAATTAGGCTTAGGTGGTGATACTAGAGCGGCTGGCAGGATCAAATTTATATAGAAGCTTTATAGTTGCATCACGAATTTCTCAGCAGCCCATGTGCAGCATCTTGGAAATCCATTAGAGAACTGGCTGTAGACGGAAACATAAATGTCTTTATATAGCAATGAGATTTGCAAAGGGGGTATCTGAAAAAGACACATGTTGTCCATGTGGAGATGAGAACAGCCGGCTGAACTGAATAAAGAGTTGGTTTTGTGCTAGCAGTCAGCAGGATCATTTACTCCTGCCTGTAAATACAGCCACCACTTGTATATATGTGCGGTCTGCTGCTACTGTACACAATACCCACTTGTCAAGTTAAATCTAGCGACTACTACTTACTGTCAGCTGACTGAGTTGCACTGAAAGGAACAGCGTGTAAGATTTAGGGGGATTTCGTGGCATCAGTGGTAAGGGCTGTAGATTGTAACCAGCTGAAACTTCTCCTGGTTAGGATTCCTTCAGTGTTCATTGTTCAGGAGGTTTTTACCAGAAGCTGAATTATTAAATTAAAACCAATACAGATACTAATGCTTCAACCAGTACCAACTGTGTATCCTCTGGATGACTGAGCCACACATGACACTAAATCCATACTGACTGCATTACATGGTCATTGTTCTCTGCATACACTGGATGGTGCTCTTGTCTAACTTTCACTTCATCATGTATCCAACCTGAACAACTGAGTACAGCGCTACAATGCTCTATAAGCACGAACCAAGAACATTTCCCTTTAAAAAATCCCACCAAATGAAGGTGTTGGTTGTTTATTCCATTAGTATGTATTCCTCTTAGAGAGATTCACCTAAAGCAAAGGCTGCACTTGTTTTAGAATTGACTTTCATTCAAATATATTGTCCCTCATACAGTAAATTCCATCACTTGTCTTGTTGTAATACAGTAGGCTGTGTGAGCGTTGAAGTGCTACAGAAAGATCATAAAGGAGCAGAGAAGTAACAAAGGCACAGGAGGTAACTTTTTTTTCCCAACAGTTATCTTAATGAATAATAGTTTGATAAATCAAACAGTATGGCTACGTATAAACATCTAAAGCCTAAACAATCACCATTTTAAATGCGCTCATATTGCATTTTTGTAAAGGATCTGACAATCCTGCGTTTCTCCCTCCCTCTTCTTCTGTTCAATCAAATGTGTAATTAGATTAAATTTATAAATCTATTGTAAGCTGACTCCTGTGAAGCCCTTACATAAATGCTGTTGATGTAGTGCAGTGTAGTATAGGCTGTCGGCCATCCTTTGGAGGGAAGGTAAACATGATGGTCACGTAGATGATATTGTTTTACCACACCAGTTTGTTTGTTCAGTCGGTCCAGTCTGGGTACCGTGAGAAAGTTAATTCTTATCAGTTCCTCACATAAACAAATAAAGAACACACATTTGTCCTATATGGAGCTGAGACATGATTCGATGGATTTGTTGCATGTTAATCTCCTCCAATTGGAAATGACATGCATTAGAATATACAGTTACATGTTTATCATTGATAAAGCCTCTCTTCTTGGCTTTTTTGCATAACTATCTTTGTTTGACATACATTTTATTAACATCAATTTGACTTTGTATCAGCAATATAAACTTGTGTGGTCCTGTTTCCATTTCACAAATTATAGTTAATAAATATTAGGGAATAAAGCCAAACTTCCCACCCTATATATTCTGAAGGCTGAAAATGCAGAATACAGACAGGAAGTGCAGACTGAACTCCTGAGAATAGGATTACAACAACTGTGGGACTGTGAGACTGTAAAGCATTGTGGGCTTACCAGTTTAATTATATCACTCGCTGAAAATAAGCCTGGTTATTGGTCTAGTGATTAGATCATTCTGAATAGAAAATAAACCAAAGCAGCGTCACTGATCAGAGAATAGCTGGAGCCCTGTCTGAGGGGAAATTTAGTTTGTAAACAGTGAATGGGATGGGATTTTTGCCTGTGTCACTTGCAGATGACTGAGGGTATTTGTTTTCTTGAGCTGATGCTGTTTACTTTGGACATTCTCCTCTCTGCCTACTGGTTTACACTGGTCCAGCGTGCAGATGTTCCTGCTGAACCCTCTGCTCATAGACAAATGTTGCAGCTCTGCAGAGGTAAAACCTCCACTCCTGCCTGACAATATTATGGGCTCAAATCTCAAAAGCAGAAAGGGCTGCTGGGGGTTCCTGCAAGAGTAAATGAAACCATGATTATCATCTGGTTTATCCCGGCCGGATCGGATGGTACAGTAGGTTTTCAGATTGTGTCCAAATTTTGGAAAGTGAAGCCTTCTAGCTGGAGTTCAGAACTGTCAGCTTTAGTAAACATGATATATTGTGTGAATTAATTAATTTTACAGCTGTTGGTAGGCATATTCTCTATGTTTGAAATGCACTTGTCCTGAAAGAAGTCAAAGAATCTACAGTGCATCAAAAACAACCAGTCAGAGCCGAGGACTCTCAATTGCAGCTGTCAATCATGTCAGTCACTGCTCATAAACTGTTCATAAACTGTCAAACTAGGCAGCGCTGATCAAATATAAATAAAGATTCTGTTACTGCATTGCCTATTTCTCGTCTCAGATGTTTACATAACAGTTTAGCTGTAAAATGAGAAAGTCTGTGACCCAGCCGCCCGGTTGGAAGAGGTTGAGTGACACACGAGGCGTCGCCCACTGGTCAGTCTGATTTTCTTATTTTACCAACCCAACAATACCAATGCTTGGTCAGTGCCTCTTGGTGTTGGATACTGACAGGATTTTCTTTCTAATCTAACCACATACTTCTTTTTTTTTTTTTCCTTTGCATTTTTTCTTTGTTTGTTTTGTTGGTAGCAACAATTGGTAGCAGAGCTGTGACTCAGCAATGCTTCTGAACAATAATATGGGTGTTTCCATTGACAAAGTGCTATTTGATGAGGTACTGTCGAAAAATGACTCACCCAAGCTCTCCTTTGGTGTGTGTGTGTGTGTGTGTGTGTGTGTTCGTTAAAGGAAAGGTGTGTCCGTAAACAATACTCTTATGCCCATATTACATGGAAACCTTTGTTGGTCACTTTAATTGTTCTCTCTGTCCATACAGACCACAAAGAGCTCCTGTCCTAAAGCAGTATCAATGTACATGATTGAGGGCAAAATCCATTGTTGTATTTTTGTGCAAAAAATAATTCTTAAGCCAAATATCCATAAATCAGTTAGTTAGATAAATGAAGCAGGGATCTTGCCAAGTTTATATTCTTTTTGTCATAATCTGCTGTAGATCAACAAACTGGGGAAACACATACAGAGAATTCAGTTAAAAAAAAGAGGTTATTTTAGAAGATATACCTGCTGATTATTTTTCTCCCAATTAACTAATGGAATAATCAAGTAATTATTTAAACTGTAATACGGACATTCTAATTTTCCAATGCAGACATATTTTGCCTACCCACAGGTGTCCACCTCAGTAACCATTTTATTTTCAGTGTCAGTCTAAGAACTTATTTCCTGATGTCGCTGTGCTGCATTCCTGCTCCATTCTCTGTAAAAATTCTAATCCCAATCCCAGCAATCCTACTTCCATCCCACACTCTCTTCAAGTTTCCACCCAGCCCTATTTTCACTGATCTAAATTCAAACTCTACTCATTCCAAGCCTAGGTAGACATCAAAATCCCAGTCTTACTTCCAGTAAAACCATTCCTGTTCTGCAGGCTGAGCCCCAGTCCCAGTCTTATCCTGGGGTCAATCCAAATATCAATCTCAATCCTCAACTCTAGGTCCAATCACCAATCCCACTCTCAGTCCCGTATTAAATCCAGTCCAGCTCTCCTGTACCTGCTTCCAGTTCAATCATCATTCTTCATCCCAGTTTCAATTCCTTTATCAGTCCCTAGAACTCAGACCTAGCCCTCAGTGCTCTGTCCATTCCCAGCCTCTAATCTCAGCCCTGCTCTTACAAAATTCACAGACCCTGTGCTGACACAGCTGGACTCACACTGGAATCTGTCACCACCATGGGGACTATCTGTTCACAGGAAGTAGGCTGACTTAATGCTTCAGGGCTAAATTTCTTATTTCCTCTTTAGGCCAACCAACCAGAGTAGGATTCACACTTGAGAACAGACCACCAGCTCAGTGGACTGTCGGGAAACATCTGCAGGGGTTAGCAAGGACGTCAGACACATTTCAAGTAAACTCAAGATAACTGAAGCTACGGGGTCACAACTGCTAATGGTCTGACCTGCTGACAGAACAGGGACACTTATACAACACTTTTTAAAAAATGACTGATCTCTGAACTGTCTAAATTCTTAAGTAGTCACTAGATTGTGTTGGTTTACATTCTATATCAACAAAACCAAATATGTGTGTTGTTTTTATTGACATTTGGCCCCGCTGTTTATGTGTTGCCACTGTGACTGATCACTGTGCTGAGTCAAAGAAAAGGATGACGAGTTTAAATCTGGGAAATAAACACACTTCTATGTGAAAAAAAATGTCAGGCTAAGCTGTCACCAATGATCTCTCATTTCAACTTAAAATCGATTTTTTTATTCTGCTTAATGAGGTGTGAAATAATAAAGCAAATTGCATCATATATATTATATATGGTTATGATATCCCAATAATAGGCACAAGGCTAATGCTGAGTTAATAGCAGATATAACTGAGTAATACCATCTCTATGTTAAAATAAGCCAAACAAACAATTTAACAATTTAAGTCATTTTCCAACACCACTGACCGATAGCCGACTTCAATAACTTAATTATTTCACATATACATATGGGCATTTGGGGGCAGCAACCAAGCCACCATGTTGCTGAAGGTGCAAACTTAAAGGACAACTTCGGTATTTTTTAACCTGGGCCCTATTTCCCCATGTGTATGTGTGCGTATGATTCATAGGTACAACTCGTTCTAAAATTGGTTCAGTATTGAGGGAGGCGGATGCAGCTGGAGCCGCGAAACGAGCTAAAACGGTAACAGGGGCAAATGCGTCCCGTAGAAGTTTGCGCATTAAAAGTGCTTTTTTTCGCCACTGACTGGTTCAGATCGCCAGTGCTATCTCTGTAAATAGCATACTAGCCTTTCCCTTACCTCTGGGCTGTGTGATGTCATGAGCTTTGCTCCACTGTGTCTGTAGCTCTCTCTACTTGTGGGACAGCCGTTTTCTTGAGGAAGAGGTGTTTCGGGATTGAATGTCTTCTCTTCTTCGGCTGGCAGTAGTCATCTTGGGAGAAGTGAGCACTGCAGACCCGATGGTCTGCAAGGCACAGTGTCTGGAGAGGAGTGTTAGCATCCATTTGTAGCACAACTAGCCACAACTTCAGCATCTCGCCGTCCGACAAAGGCAGCCTATGAAAGCTGTATGGGGTGTTGCGCGACATCCTGTTCTTGCGTTCAGGAAAAAGGCCCGTTTATTTACCTCTGACTCTTCTAGCATAACACACACACTTCATACACACATACTCACTTACAGTACCCAGCGGGGCAGCCCTCCCCCTCTCTGCTCCAACACTGACTGACAGCTGACTCCACTCATAGCACTCAATGCAGTGGTGATCTGACGTGGTCAGTGGCGAAAAAAAAGCACTTTTAATGCGCAAACTTATATGGGACGCATTTGCCCCCATTACCGTTTTAGCTCGTTTCGCGGCTCCCGGTTGCATCCGCCTCCCTCAATACTGAACCAATTTTAGAACGAGTTGTACCCATGAATCATACGCACACACACACACACACACGGGGAAATAGGACCCAGGTTGAAAAATACTGAAGTTGTCCTTGTCCTTTAAAACCCAAATTCTTTGATATGGATATATTTATTTTTGTATCACTATTTCTTTGGTAAATGTCATCCGATTACATTTCTCAGTTCGAGCCAAGCACTGTGGCATGCTTTAAACACCTGAACTGGACTGAAACATTGTCCGTACAGATTACCTGGTGTCTGGTGATGTTTGTTTGAATCATGAATGTACAAGTTGAGAAACATTTTCCTAATAGACACTCCTGATGCCTGCATAACGAATCAAGTTATTTAGTTATAGAACTAATTTGAGTATGTCATATGAAAACACTTTAAGTAATGCCAGATTGTTTTGCTTCCAAAGAGTGGGAAAGTACCTAATGACTGAGGTCTATCAAACCGAAATGTTGCATATAATCATGAGAGCCAAAAGTGTTACTTTTTCTTTTATTTTCATTTCCAGGTATGGTCACACAGATGTCTCATGTTATTCTAAGCTGCAGTGATGGAATCAGAGTGTAAAATCAGCCACTCTGTCAGCTATCATTGTGGGGATAAATAGTCTTTATACAATTAAAATGCAGCTAAAATTCTCATTATGTGTTCAGTGTCATAAACAATCCCTCCATTTGTTAAAAGCTCTGTTCTAAAACCAGAGTGGAAATAAAAGGCCTGAAACAATAAAATAATTTTACTGACCTATAGTATAATACAATAAAATATTGTAGCCTACAATACACAGCAGATACTACATTATAGTTAGACCTGTTTAAGATTGGTTAAATGACTTTTCATTTATTGCTAACTGTTTTTAACTTTAAGGACTCCTTTTTTCCTCACTTGTGATTTATTTTGCACTATTAGGGGCTCATTTAGCAGATGACTACTTTTGAGAAAATCTGACTCCTAATCACTGAATGGGTTTGACTGTCCACTGTGTTTCTAATACAACTTTTCACCCAGAGTGCTCTTCTCTCAGGCATGGGAATTTAAGAAAAAAACAAATATTTGGAGCTCTCATTCACATTTTTCATGAAATGATGGTTCTTGCAGGTCCTGCACTACACCACTCAGCATAGTTACACACTGGTACAGAAGAAAATAGCAGTGTTTCAGAGTAACAAACAATCAAACTTAGAGCCTGTTTGCCCCTCCAAAGCAATGGCTGATAATTCTCACTGAATTGTGGGTAGAGCATGACTCACTGGGTGAAAGAACAATCCACAAACTGCAAAAACAAGCACTGCGTGTCCCAGCCACTTTTAACACTTTTCAGTGTCCCCTGGAAACAGTTACTCAACCAGCCCCAAGTGGCCAGTCGATGAACTGCCGTTTTAGCACTTCCACATTGGCTTCTTTTATTTGTAACTTTATTTACCTAATGATGCAAAGTGTCCTGGGTCAATATCTCATACTACCTTCTCTGGTACAGTAGGTGGCATTATGCAACTTCTAAGTACTGGTTGCAACCCGCCATAAAATCATAAAAGAAGAAGAAGACCCAGCTTTGATTCCCCTGCTATAAAGGTGCTAACCTTATCAATGTCAGTCAGAAGTTTATGCATGAGTTGCCTTATACAACAACCCTTGAGTTTTGTGGAAACACCAGAGGACTTGAGGAAAAAGCGGATAGACAAGCTGGCAGGATGGGAAATACTCTGGACTTCCCACAGGTGAGCAGTGTATGCACTGTACATTTAAATATGTAATGGTTGTGAGGTGGGAGGGGCTAAACCCTGTGAAATTTGCAATACATTACTTCAATTCTTGTTTACTGTAAATAAATACTGTTTTTTGCTGTTCTTGAGGCTATCTCTGAATGTTTTAGATACATAATTAAAACCTACCTAAATTTGTTATGTCAGTTGATTTGAAATTTGGCTTCATGTACTACTGAGCAACTTTTATAGAAATGAACAGGGCCCCGCCTCCAATGCTGTGTTCAGTTCTCTTCCATGATAAATCCATTTCAGTAACAAACAATACCGAATTACAGTTAAACAGCAAGCTAAAAATATATTTTAGAAATAATTTTAGCTGAGAAATAGGCAACACAATAACATGATTTTGGTTCATATTTTATCAGCACTGCCTAGTTTCACCATTTGATCTGATTTTTTTCAGCCTTCATTTTTTACAATACAGGAAACAGTATGGCACCTTCTTCTTGTTCACAAATTCTCATATTACAGCCAAACAGTGCAGTAAAATATATTCCTGAAGACATTTAAGATGAGATATAGGCAATACACTAACAGAACCTTGGTTTATGTTTGACCACCACTGCCTAGTTTGCCTAGAGAGAGAAAGAAGTGGGTCTCTCTTGATCCGCTTCTATATGTGAAAATACGGAAGTACAATCTGCATTTCGAGCAACAGTTCTAGAGCCAGCAGATTTGAGCTGAGAGATGAGCAGGGGGATCTGGGTGCTGGAGGGAAGTTGACAGCAATTCATTTACACATACTGCCCACATTGTTGCGATAAAAAACTGGTTGAAAATCTGCCTCCCTTTAAGTTGTTTAAAGAACCATAAGGAGGTACTTATGAGATATAAACATTGTAGAGAATTCAGTGTAACATTGTTTCCTCCCAGCTAATCGCTCAGTGCACTTCAACTCTGAAAGTGCCTGTTTCGAACCTGTTGCAATTTTCCCTTGTAAGAAATTTAGGAAATGAATATATATGCAGTAATATTAGTACACTTGTACAACACTAACAATGCTGGTTTCCTGACACACATCCTTCCTTATGAGTCAGTTATTCTCATTCAAACATTTAACAGAGAGACAGTGGTAGTATATCGCACAATCATGTGATGTTAAATATGCTTTCCAGGTCACAGGGTCATGAGATAATGACACAACAATGTCACGAGAAACCAAATCACAAATATTAAGAAACAATGAATTGTTTCTTCTCACATAAGGATAGGGTTGTTTGTTTTTTTCCTCCTCTCTTTCACCAGACATTTGAGGCACAGTAAGAAACTCTGAGGATTTTCTCTCAAACATGAAGTACTCACAGATAAAACCTTCGTTAAATGTGATTCTGAACATGTTTGGTCATCCCTGTTAGGAGGTTTTGATTTAAATTGTCTCTTTATTGTTATTTACAGGAAGTCATTTATAAACACAATTTCTCTAGCTTGGAAACTCTTTAAGGTAATTAAAATATTTCACAGCATGTCCGATACATGTGTATGCTGTGTAATAATCATATTCCATGGCTATAAAAAATACTAATTTCTAATTTGCTGGCAGGTGTGTGTAAAAAATCCTTTTTCAGGTCACTCAAACCTTTTTTGTTCAACAGTTTAATCATTCTTTTAAACCAGTGAGCATGTTTTTATTTCTGTCACTTCTTTCAGTTTAGTCTAATTTTGAGTGACTTCAGCTTAAAATAAGCAAAAATGTTTCCTAATTCATCATAAAAATGCAGTTTTGTGTTTCACAGTGTACAGTCTATATTCCTGGGCCAGACTGCACACAGATGTGTATCATGATTTCTCTGTCTCTCTCAGGTTCATTGTTTAGGAGGCAGTTGAGGACATGATGACTGAGGTACAACTCCAGAGGTGAGTCATGCTTCAGAACATTATGACTTCATGATGTTAAAGCAGAAACAGCCATTGTTTCATTTCCCTTCACCTCTTATCAAATAACAACATGCCACTCATGACGTTTTTGGATTCTTTACACATTTTCAAGCCGCTAACCTGTACTCTTTACTTAAAGCTAGGGTATGAAACTTCTTTTAGAAGCCTATTTTTTGTTGTATTTGTTGAAATTCTCTTTGCATCCTGATAGCAATCAATACATGAAATGCCCTGAAAAAAAGAATAAAAAGTGGTGTCTGTGGCTGTCACAGGCCTGTAGTAAGCCCATCAAATCATTTCACTCAGGTCAAATTAAATGATTGGATAGCTTAACTGTGTGTCAGAGACAGAGCGTTCCTTTTGCTGTTCTACAAATGTAGATGCGCATGCACATCCCTATGGTGAAAGCCTGATTCAATGGCAGAGAGTCCAGCAGAGAAAGTTGCTACTCCAGCACTGGCAGCAACTGCCTACACTGCAGAGCAACCCAAAAGATTAAGACGGACTAATCAAACATTCTACAAGAGTCTAAAAGAGGGTCTGGCAATAAACTCAATAAAGCACGTGTTAATATCTCAAGGTGTTTCGCAGATGGAAAGAAAATGGTGCTAATACTTTAGCATGGCTGAGGCTTCATATTCACGTTAATGTAGCCAACTTTAGCTAGAGCATATCCTCCACCTCACTCCCCACCACTACAGACCACAGACCACCTCACTGGGAGGACAGCGAGCAGCAGCTGGGGAGACTGAGCTCCAGTCAGCGGCTGTAGCAACACGAATCCTGCCAGCTCAGGGGGACAGGACAGCCCCGACTCCCTGCTGGATCAGCTAACAGGTTAGGCCTGGCACTCCTGCAGCCTGCTATGCTAGGGTTTGCAATGGCCAAATTCGAGCCCTTACAGTGGCCGACTGAATGTTTGTCTCCTAAGCTGTAGTCTCGCCACCAGACAATCAGAGATCTCCGCCTTCTGATTTAGTTAAGCAAAGTGTCTAAAGACTGACTTGTGAGTCTGCCTAAGCTGCTGCCAGCTCTCCTCCCGGGGAAACAGTCAACAGTAGGGTGACCATATTTTGATTTCCAAAAAAGAGGACACTCGGCCGGCCACGAGATAGCCTACTTAAATGATACTCGCAGTTTACTCAAAGATGCCTTATAATTTTAATATATTTAAACACACACACACATTGGCTGTTTGTTTCTACCTCTCCCCTCGCTAGAAGTCTCGGACCTCCCGCTGCCCGCCTCTGCCTTGATTAAAGGCTGAAAATAAAATAAAAGAGGGAGACAAGTTTTCCTATTTTATCTTATTTCGTTATATTTCTCCCTCAGACCTCCCGCCGCCCGCTCCCGACATTATTTAATAGGCCCGTTTCCACTGAAGAAGTTCCTGGTACTATTTGGGGGGCAGGAACTACTACAGGAACGTCCTCTCGTTTGGCCCTCTCAACCGCCATGTCTCCACTGAGAGCGGAGTACAAGGCAGGTTCCTGTAAAGTTACGGGCTGCCTCTGGATGTGACGTAATCGTTGCGCGACCATTTTGACCAGGGCGACGTAGGGACGCCGTTAGCCGATAGCGGTGTCTGTAATAACTCACAAAGTGGCCCGTGAAAAAAATATTTTTTCCAGCGGATGTCTTAGTTACAACATGATTGAGCTAACTGGAGTAGTTTCATGTCGTATCCGACAACGGGAGGCTTTTAACAGATGACGTCCTGATGTTAGCTTTGCTGCTGCTGTTAGCTGTCCCTGTCAGCTGCAGCCACTGATGCTTTCTAGACATCGTGATTTCCCAAAACTGAATAAATACCACACATAGCAACACAAAACTGCTTTGCTAGTCAGTCATGTTGTAACTAAGATATCCGCTGGAAAGAATAATTTTTTCACGGGCCATTTAGTGAGTTTTTTTTACATGGCAGAGAAAGCTATATGAACGAGCTAAGCCTCGTCTGGTGAGTTTTAAAAATGCCGGCTATTTTGTTGCTTTCTGTTGACATCACATCCCTCCTTGAGTATATCCAATCAGCACCAAGTAATCCCCAAGCCCCAGCCAGGAGTCTTTCGGGGCCGTTCTGAGTACCTACCCCGAAGCAGGGACTTGTTTAGCCCCCGTAAAAGTTCCGGAACTCTGTCCCTCGGGGGTGGTTCCTGCGGTGGAAACAGGCCTAATGACTAAAGCACTGAGTTTGTGTCACACAGTTGTTATGGTAACAAGCTATTTAACAGGCTGGGTGAGCGCCGTGGGTGCTCAGCAGAGAGGGAGACCTCTGTGTTTGAGACGGGAGCGGGCGGCGGGAGGTCCGAGGCTTCCAGCGAGGGGAGAGGGAGAAATATAACAAAATAAGATAAAATAAGAAAACTTGTCTCCCTCTTTTATTTTATTTTGTTATATTTCTCTCTCTCTCTCTCTCCCCTCGCTCACCCGGCCTGTTAAATAGCTTGTAACCATAACAACTGTGTGACACAAACTCAGTGCTTTAGTCATTAAATAATGTCGGGCTCGGTTTGGTTTCGGACAGAAATATGCGGCCCGTGCCGCACTCTAACACATACACACACACACACACACACACACACACACACACAAGGAAAACTGGACATTATCAGCAATTTATAAACACCCCCCGGACGCCCCAAACAGGATGTGAAAAGTGGACATGTCCGGGCAAAAGAGGACGTTTGGTCAGCCTAGTCAACAGCATCAGGGAGTGAGGCGAAGGGGCGGTGGTGTGGCTAATGTTAGCCAGCTAATTCTTGTCTCATTTGTGGTCTGATAAACAGAGGGAGAGAGCAGGGCAACGAGTGGCTGCATGAATGAGCTGCATGCAACTCTATAATAAAATAGGGTTACATAAATCAGTGTATGGGAAACAATGGGTTACTGTATGAAGCATGTGCATATGCTATGTTCTTCTTGTGGGAGGGGCTTAGGACAGAGAGATGAGAGCTGCAGGAGGAGTCTAACCTTAACTATAAAGCCAAGTCTTAACTCTCAAACAGAAAAGTGGACTGGACAAAATGCCCTTGCTTGTTTCTTATAAATAAATTCAAACTCTGGGTCCTCTCAAAAATGGAAGAAACACACTCACGCAGAGGACATGACATCAGCTCCTGTGCATCCTTTGGACTGTAGCTGCTTGGTGACTCACCACTCAATACTGGGAGAAAAAATTGTAGTAAATCACTGAAGCAATTTCACCTTGACATGGACACGGGTCTGTTTATAGCTGCAATCAGCAAGAATATATCGAAGTGTTGGACTTTTCTGTTGAAGCATCCACTTTTTTAGAAATAACTCTGTCTTTTCTGCAGATACAGGACTATTTGCTGTTTCTATGGTTCTTTCTTGCTTGTAATGTTTGTAACTGGCATCCCTGTTGGCACTATAGAGGAAGAAATACTTTATTAATACCCTTGGCAAAATTCATTTTTTACTTTGCCCCTTGCGATTTACTTTGCATCCAGATTATGTGACATTTAACTAGCAAATGTGGGGTTGGACACGCCCTAAAAGCACTTGCACCATGCACTTTATACTATGTGTTATAGATTGTTATAATAGGATCCAAAGCATGATTCTCACTGTGGTGGTATTACACAACCAAGCAATTCATATGGTCTTTTCCAGCTTAAAAGACTTCGAATAGCCCACAAGGACCCTGAGCGCCTCTCCAAACATGTGATAACATTTAAAAACATGCACGCTTGTCAATCAGAGTCAGGGCTTTCATTCTTGACTCCTGCACTGTTGACGTTACATGGTTTGGATCCCAAAGCTATTTGAGTCTATTTTTACAGTGTTGTACATTTGTCTGGGGCTGATGACCTGCTTCCTCTGTCAGGATGGAAAAACAACTGAATGAGTTACTAATTAGATTATGACATGCATCTTAAAAATGGATTCTGGGTCACATTGCTCACAGTTGTAGGAGGCATAAACAGCTCACCAAGTGCTACAGAGAGTTGGCATGACATTGCAAGGGAGCTAATTCTGTAGGACTTTAGGATTTGTCTAAGGTCCAAGAATATTTTTGTGCATGGTACTTGAATGAGTAGACAAGTCTTAATTATTATATCGTATATTCTTATTTTTAATTCCAAACCTAAACAGGTTGCTATTATACTTGTACCTTATAACACACAGAACACAGAAAGGGAAGGGAAGCCAACACAGAGATAAGTCATCGTGCACTCAGTCAAATACCCTTCAAAGTAGCATTATGCAACTTGCCAGTGTGGAGGAGAGCAGAGGAACAATGTAAAACCAGAATTCCTTAGGTTCCCATAAATAATACAATGATGGTAAAGCTGTAGACTCATAAATGAAAGTGTCTATTTTTTATTGTCTTGTGCAATTTCATATTGCTTCTGTTAAAAATAAACAGACAAATCCATTTTTAGGGTTTCAATTTTGTTTTTCTTTCATCTCAACCAGGCATAAGCCTGGAGGATCATACTATTGGTCGGGTGTGTGTGTGTGTGAGTCTGTGAATCCATCTGTCTGAGCCAATCTCAAATACCACTGAACCAATCAGTCTAATATTTTGTGCGTACATGTATGACTGTGTGCTCAAAGACCTGTTGTGGTTGCAGTGATTCACAATTGTTTAAAAAACCTGTTTTATTGACTGTCTTATATCGTCATTGACTGCTGACTCCTCACTCCTCTTCACCAGCCGGTAGGAGCTTCTGGAAATCGTCCTAGCTAAAAATAACAAGCTTTACTGTCTGGCCTTTGTCGTGGTTCAAAAACTGACATAGAAAAGTTTGGTTTCACTTTGAATTGAAGCATCTGCAGATTAATTCCATACTTAATATGCTGTGATCCACTAAAGTTTGGCACGTTATGAGATGAATTAGTCCTTGTTGTTGTCTTTGCCTACATCTTGGCTGTCAGGGAGCCGGGGGAAAATTCCACAGGTTGCAGCTCTCCGCAGTCCAGCTGCCATCTGCTTTTGTTCCAGCCTCTGCACGGCTCATAACACACCGGAAGTGCTTCAGAAGCAGAGCATTTTGCCCCCACCCACCCCCACCCGATTATGTAGACTTACAGATTTTGGTCATTTGGTAATTTTTCCTTGATATTTCTGCTTCTATCATAAGTAAGACAGCAGGTCATGTAGTTAAATCGTTTCTTTTTTGGTCTACTTTTATTGTGCTTATTGTTCATATTTCTTACTTTGTTGTGCTGTAGCCTACAGACAAAGTTAATACTGTTCAAATTCCACTTATATTGCAGCTCCATCAAAAATAGGCGAGGCTTATAAGGCTGCCCCTTGAAAGTTGAAGATTCGAATTGTGAGCCAAGACCCTTCAGTCTAGTGAGATTGCTTCAAGTCAAACAGTTGTTGTTTTTTCTTGCTAGCCAGTGTGCTGTACAGTGTACCTCTGGGGACATTTCTGTCCCCAGATTTTGATGTGGAATGAGCTCTCTTGACTGTCACACTACTCTTTGGAAGAGATGGCTGTGGACATGATGCAGCAGCGCAGGGGAGTAGAGACTTTCCAACATAAGACTCTGAGATAACATTATCTTCTCTCTTCTTCTTAGAAGGGGTGAATTTACAGCTCACAGAAAATTAATACAGTATCTGGCCTTTGTTTAATATGTAGTGTCTGCAAAAAATGTTGCCGCACTCTTCCGATCCGTCATTAGTGCAGTTAGCTTGTTTCGTATATTACATGAATGCCACTGTCACACCGAATGTCCTGCTTTGCCCCATTTAAATTTTAAAGTTTATGAAAAAAAAACCCCCAACAACCCAGAACGAACAGACAAATCTGATTCGAGTGACATCATTCTGAATTGGGTACAGCCCTAGAGGCGTGTATTTTTCTTAGCCTCTGGAAGCTGCTAAAACATGTTTACTGAAACTAAATGAATTGTCTAGATTGTCCACGATCAGAAAGTGCACTTTTCTAGTAAAATACTAGTTTTTAATTATTGATTAATCTACTGATTGTTTCTGCTGCCCCCATGTGGTCATAAATTGAGCTCATGCAGGTCTGTGTATAAAAACAAAAGCTTCAATCAACCTTAAAACAAGTCTGATGTAATAAAAGTAGCTGAATAAAGCCATTACAGTTACAGGAACTCTGTTGACGTATCAACCAAACACTATAGGATGAATACTTATCTCCTTTCTTAGATTTTTGATTTAACTTGACTTGTTTAAATTGAATGAGCTGTAAGAAAAGACTGTCAGAGAGAATGTGCATCCTTCCACCCTCTCATTCAATTACCATTAGCTTTATAAAGCCAAAATGCATGTTCCAGTTTTACCTTTCTTACTGAGCTATAGTCAGGCCAGAAATAAATCTGAATATCTTATGGACATCACAGCACAAATGTGTTTTATAGCCCAGAGGTGTTTCTGTATCTTAACTTGATAATAAATCACTCTCATAATCAGGTGAGCTGTTGGTAATGACAGCCTGGCCTCTAGTGAGCTGCTATATATAGACCTATAGCAGAGGTGACCAGCGAAGCATAGAGGGCGAGAGACAATGTTCCCTCAGAGACAGCGAGTTATGTCCTTTCACTCCTCTCAAGAACATAGAGGCTCGTTTGAGCACTCCCTTTTCCCAGCCTTTTTCTTTAATACACATGCAGTGAGACACACATGGGTATATGCAAAAACACATATCTATAGTATGTCTTTACATATGCTCATTCCTGTGTGTTATACAAATATATATATTTTCTGTCTAGCTCCATTACTCCTACTTCCTCCTCATACACACCTACACTTGTATAACACAGTGTGAATGTGTCCACCCCCATGAGGACAGGCTGTAAATATATTGTTCCCTCTGCTGTACAGGGTGACAACAGAAAGGACACACACACACACACATACACACACACACACACACACACACAATGTGCTCATTTAAATACATGCAAATACACTGCAGGTACATGCACACACCCACAGACATGCATTTAGAGACCCTATAGCTTGTCCTTCATGTCAGTCATTGGTTTTGCTCTGGGAGTCTGGAAGAGGATAAAGTGAAGCGAAAGGAAGGTGACTTTGTGTTGGCAACATCCCAGACCTGCTCTCTCTGCTGGTCAGTGCTGTGATCTGTCACCAGGGTTTACTTGCAGTTTTGCAGGGGTATGCAGAGTTCTTGGTGCAGAGTGATTTGTAGCACATAGTGCAAGTACCCCCAGTTGTCAAGCCTATGAGGAGGAGTTGCAGACTCCTAATTAGAACAACACACAAGCAGCTGTGGCCCAGGAGGTAGTCCACCAATCAGAAGATTAGCTGTTCAATCCCAGGCTCCTCCAGTCTGCAGGCTGAAGTATCCCTGGGCAAGATACTGACTCCCAAATTGCTCCTGGTGTGTGAGTGCGCATGAATGTTCACTGTAACTGAGTAGGAGGTAGCAGGTGGCACCTTGATGGTAGCCTCAGCCACCAGTGTATAATTGTGTGAATGGGTGAACATGGCTCTGTAGTGTAAAAGCACTTTAAGTGGTCAGAGGAATAGAAAGGCACTACACAAGTGCAAGTCCATTTACCACCATGAGTGTTCTCTGCTATGATATAGGTTTGGTTACGTTTAAGATCTTGTCAAGGTCAAACAGCATCATCTACCCAGTCTAAAGCAAAAACATGTTCATAGTTGTTGAGCGAAAACCCTGCCATTGGCACGCTGTTCCCCTTTAAAGGGAAATTTCAGTTTATCTCAACCCGTCTCCTATCGTCCTAAATTTGTTTCAAGTGACTAGTGACATAAAAATAATAGTTAGCATGTTAGCCGTTAGCCTAGATACAGCCGGGGCGCATAGTAGCATCAGACCTGTTAAAACATAAGTGAACGGGCATCCTTTCAAGTGCAAAGTTAGTCCACTAAACAAGCTTTTTCTCCACAAAGACCGCCTCATATCGTTAAGAAAAATGTCAGAGAACATATAGAAAACGACATGTAAATGTGTTGTCTTACCTTACCGGTGTGGTGCCATGTTTGTTTACCATTTAGCTCTGCTTTCCAAAGCGCGGCCGAAATATCACGAGAACAAGCAGCGATCTCATAGCGTGCCTGAACAAGCAGCAACAGCTGGAAGGCAGAACCTGACAGTAGCCTGAAAAGTTCATTCATTTATTTTATGAAAGATTTATAGAATAATGGCTGACTTTTTGCCAGACTTCAACTCTGTGGAGGAGGAATTTGATTTTGCAGAGTTTGATGGCCGCCCTTATTTATTTGAGCCAGAGAGAGAGAGAGGTGCAACAGGTAGAGGACGAGAGAGGAGGAATGGCTGCTGCAGGGCTGCGTAGCTCTGGAGATTGGTGGTGTACCTGTGGATGCTGTGCCCCAGTGCCCACAGAAGAGGAATGCCTCTGTTGCAAGGAATGGGACCAGTTGCAGCCTTATTTTCAAGGTCTGGATGTGACCGAGGACGAGACACCTCCACCTGGAGTAGTATCCAGCTGGGCTTTATCTAGAGCTCGCCAGATATATTTCGGCCGCGCTTTGGAAAGCAGAGCTAGATGGTAAACAAACATGGCAGCACACCGGTAAGGTAAGACAACACGTTTACATGTCGTTTTCTATATGTTCTCTGATATTTATCTTAACGATATGAGGCGGTCTTTGTGGAAAAAAACTTACGTTTCACTTACGTTTTAAAAGGTCTGACGCTACTATGCGCCCCGGCTGTATCTAGGCTAAAGGCTAACATGCTAACTATTATTTTTATGTCACTAGTCACTTGAAACAAATTTAGGACGATAGGAGACAGGTTGAAATGAACTGAAATTTCCCTTTAAGCAGTCTCTCCTGGAGTAGAAGTAATTATGTGAAGAATGAAGAAAGAGAACTAAAGACAGAAGTTCAAACACTGCTTTTCATACTTGACCAATCACTGCATAAAGTGCTGCAAAAGTGTGTGTGATTGTTGAATTGTCTGTTTTGGAAGATTACAAAACACAGAGATGCAACAAACCAAGAGCTTGTTTGCAGTAATTTAGCAAGATTATTCATTTTCAGGGCCCAAAATTAAGTTTTTAATCCATAAGTAAAGTAATGCACACAAATCTGTACAATCTCACATATTTTAAAAGGCTCCAATCAGGTGACCAATGCACTGACAGCAGTAAACAAAGAGGAAGTCCCGAGCGCTTGTATGGAGGCAGGTTCAAGTGTTGGATGAGTCACAAAAAAACAGACTTAAAAACCAGACATTCCTCTGGAGTTGCATGTTTGGATCCGTGTGAATGTTGAGTGAACTTTAAGCTATTTTAAGGTACGTCCTTACCATGTTTCTTTTCCTAAACCTAACCACGGTAACTTTTATTGCCTAAACCCAACCTCTGTAAGTCTGTAACTGTACGTTAGTTACGTAACTGTACGTTAAAGACGTAATGTCCTTCATAGGGTAAAAATCTGTAGGATATCATGAGAACTGTTGTGCATGCAATTTTTGTAGGATGTCATACAAACCGTTCTATGAGAAGTAAGAGCGGTAAAATCTATTCTAACAGTTCCTCCACCAAGTCCTTCATTTTTCCTTTTAGGACTGATGGCCACAAACTTGCAGTCTCTTTGCAGAAAAAAAATCGCTCTGTTGTACCTGGCTTGATTATTAGAAGTTGGGTAGTTTGCTAGATAAAGTGACCGTAGCAATGGTGGATACAATTGCGATACAATTATTGACAGTCACTAGTGTGCAGAGTCGATGCAAAGCAAAATGTGGTTGATCAGTTCATATGTTGTAGTGATGAGAGTTTGTAGTAGAGCAGGCCTATTTCAGCCTGCCACTCATGGTGAGTGGCAGGTGCTAATTTTGGACCTTTATTTGAATGTAAAAGTCCAGTAAGTACATGCAAAAAAGTCAGTAATAAACCCTCTGTGCAAGCACTGCCAGTGTAGTCGGTCACAGTTGGACAAGGACATCAGCCTTTAGCTGTCATGTTGATATTCACAGTTTGGGGATTAAGTATACAGTTTGCCCTTGTTTTCTCTTCAAAATAAGTTTGGCTAAACCTTTTGAAATTGTGTGATTATCTGACCACCCTCTCTGTCACAGCATTCCCAAATCTTAGCAATTTCAGCAACAGTGAAAGGTTATTAGAACTGAGGGAAATTATGGGGGCAAGAAAAAGAAAATCCAATAGATGAAAAAGTAAGACAGAATATGATGATAAACGATCTCTGTCCTTCAATTCATTTCCATTTAAAAAGGTACCTTCATCCAGCTGCTTTTGCTATGCAGCCTTTTCAGCTTGTAGGTGCCAAACATACAAACACAGCAGCACCCAACATTTTGTATGCATAATTTATTTCTCACTGACATTGTTGATGAACAAACACTTATTTTGAAGCCCGGTGCGTCCTCTCTCAGACATGACATGCAGATGCACAACAAAAGCAATGCCACACAGCAACGTTTAGGGCAACACTGGAGAGCTGAAAGTGTCCAAAAAAAAATCTGCTTTAGCATCATTGCACTGAATAGAGGAATGCTTTCATGCCAGACAACATAAAAAATAAAAAAATAAAAAAATTAAAAAAATTAAAAAACATGTTGCTGGAATCACCTACACTGTCCCTTTCAATGTCGTTTTTGGCCAGTGGAACTACAACATGGACACTTGCTGTCTTGAGCCATAACACTCCATACAAGGAAAGTTTGTATGTCATTGTTATGTATCTGCACACATAGCTGGACTTTCTGTATGTAAACAGACAATTTGTTTGAAATGTTTTTTTTTTTTACCAATGATTTAAAGAAAAAAAAGAAGAAGTTTATAGTCCAAGCTGACAACTACAAACTTGATTTTATGAGCTGAAGTTTCCTCTGCCCTGACAGCTGTGTCCAGTCTGCAATGATCCCTATACCTGTACTTTCTTTATGTATAGTATTCAACGCTTTGTTGTAGAAGCTACCATTAATTTTCGGGATCCCAACTATTGTGAAAAAAGCTGTATTTGGTCACTTTGTGTTGATTTACTGTAACAACAAGCTGCCAACTAGGAAAAGGATGGTCACGCATGTCAGTGTTACATCAAAAATGCGCAGCAACAATTTTTAAGATTTCCATTTTGCCAGGTCCTGACAGCTGTCCACATAAAGGACTTCAAAAAGTAGCCAATATATGGCACAATATGGCTAATTTAGTCATGGCGGATCAGAAATTGTCAGTTATATGTACATTAAGAACAATCAGCTTCAAGTACAAAAGGAGAGACATGTTTGTGAATATTTATCATTATTTCTTAAAAATAAATCATTAAAACGAGCAGTGTTGCACTGCTGTTCTGAATGCTCCCACAGTTGTCCTGACCACTGGAGATGGTTTTATATGGATATTCGTTATCCAGTACAAGTATTTCTTAATTATGTATTCACTCTTTTGACATTACAGAGAAATGTCTCTTAATTTGTTTCCGAATATGGCAAACTGTTAGCAGCCAGGAGTGTCACTTGAATCAAGAAGGAATGTACAAATCTCGCCTTTGGGGATAAAAGATCTGAAAACTTGTTGCATAATAATTAGGAAAAACCGTCTGAAAATTAAAAAAAAAAAGTTTTCTGTGCATCATTTATGAAGTTCGGGACTGTTAAAGTTAGGAGGCAAATAGAAATGTAAACAGTATCAGGTGCCTTTACCAAAGTCCAAACATAAAGCACGTTGTTTGGATTCATGGAGGTTGAGATATTTTTTTGCTCAACAGTGCTCTCCACATAATGTAGTTAAAATTACTGATAAATTGAACTTGGGCTGAATGCAGGATTTGGTTTTGGCTCTGTTATTTCAGTGGACTGAGTTTTGATTATTTTGCTGTTTGCTTGCTGTAGTAAAAGTAAAAAATGTTGCTCACATAACATTAGAGACACTTCTACTCTAAGCCTTCTTGCTGTCACAGTTTACGAGCTGAGGTACTTTATTAGGCTTCATTATTTCCTTCAGAAAACGAATAAAATGGCTTAGACATTTCCAACAAGCATTGCAGGGTAACTTAGGTATTTCTCAACCTGGACCCTTTTTTCCCATTTTTTGTGTCTGAGTGAATTTTTGAAATTATTCCAGTATTCAGTAAGAGCGCAGTAGCCAGCAGCAACAAAACAGGCAGCAATGTAAATACTTTGGTCATCTTTTTACCATCAAGGTACGTCCACTGTTTGTGCTTATTTTTGCCACTGACATGCTGAGATTATTATTCTGAGTGTCTGACAATATAATTAAAAGGATCCTTTTTGTTTTACCAGATACAGCACCAAAGTCACTGTTAGCAAACCCACCAAACTCCTGTTACTAAACAGTAATTTTTGTGTGTATAGAGCCAGAGTTGGTGATTGTTGGAACAGTGAAGAAACAAACCCAAATGGTTTCATGAGTCTCATTTTGTGTCTGTCAATTTTAAATGAATTGCATTTTATGATGATATAATTGCTGTTTATTTAAATGTAGTCTGGTGGTGTTTGGCAATAGCAATTTTTAGACTGTTCTGCTTAAACAAAAAGGATCTTACTCTTTAACATAAAGGTCTATCTCTTTAAATATCTTTTTCCATAATGTTGTTAAAAACCTAGAACAATAATCTGAGCCTGTCAGTGGCAAAGCAACTTTTAGCGGACATACATTGACATGACATGCACAATTGCCCATCAGTCTTACATTGTAGACTGTTTTGTTGGCTGCAGCAGTCTCACTCAATACTGGACCAATTTCAAAAAAGGTTGTGTCCATTAGACACTTAGACACAAAAACATGGGAAAATAGGGTCCACGATGAAAAATACCAAAGTTACCATTTAAAAATGTTTTTGACCAGTAATCTACAATCTTTTGTATTACCCTTCTGCTCCTCTTCCATATTCCAAAAGGGTGAATTTGGGTGCAAACCCCAGTCTTCTACATCTGCCTTTTGTCTAGTTGTGTGTCCATGCAGACACTAATGATACTCAGCCATGCAAAATGTGGTCTGTTTAAATAATTCCACTTAAATATTCAACGTCTTTCTAGGCATTGGAAATTACTCCTGGTACTCCAGGTACTTGTCCAAGCGGGGTTTGAGGAGATCCTTATCAGCCACACCAGTGAGATGACTGTAGGAATGTCAGCTGGTCTGTTCTTCTGTTGGTCCAGACTGAAATATCTCAACATCTACTGGATGGATTGCAGTGAAATTTGGTACAGACATTAGCGGGTGAAAGGCTGAATCCTGAGGATTTTGGTGATCCCCTGACTTTTTAACACAGCGCCACCAGTGGGTCAAAATTTCCTCTGGTCTATCTCTTAATGAGGATACCTCTAAAGCTAATGACAGAATCCTTGTCAGCCTCAGCAGCACTCTGGGATTGATGATAATACAGCTTGTTAAATGTTAACATTAGACAAGCTGTCAGTATCAGATGTGCCAAAGGGGTCACTGTACAAAGAATAAACTCTTTTGATTAACAGCAAGTCCTTAAGCGCCACCCTGTTTGCCCCACTACTGGTAAGGATCTAACATTAGCCAAGTAGTCTCCCCATTTTTTCATTCACCAAATAATTTTCTGGTGTCTAAGTAATCTCACAAGAGCTGCTACCATGGCTACAGACAATATGTCTTGTATATGTCATAAATCTCATTTCCAATCTGACTTGTTAATGTTATTTAGTGGAAGCTTTGACCCCAAACATCTACAGCCTCATAAATGCATCTGACTTCAGCTTGTGAAGCCAGAAGACATCAGACCCTCTCAGTGTACGGAACCTCCTCCATCCACTGAGCTGAGCAGTTTGGACCTCATACTGAATGCTCCAGATAGAAGTCACTTCCTACTGAGGATGGTCATCTGTAGACACTCCTCCTTCAGTGCCACCAGTTCTGTCTTGTAGCTGCTTGTCTTGGTTCCATCTGCGTACACACAAGGCTGCTTCTTTGCTGCTAGTGGTGTGTCCATAGTCACTGAACCAGCATTGAGTATGTCAGCATGTGATGGTGAGGAAGAGGAGCCTCTTTTGCAAGCTGCAGAGAGTAAAGCTGAAAGAGCTCGGCCAACATCGTGTCTAGCCCCCTCATTGACGAAACAGTACAAAATGGGGTCGGCGACGCAGTTGAGGCTGGTCAGCGCTAACGATACATGGTAGGCTGCAAACAAGCTCTCTTCTGAGCCGCAGTCACATGGCTTCTTTAGAAACATGATACTCCGCACCAGGAGGAGGACATGGTACGGTCCAAAGCAGAGCAAAACGATCAGGATCAGACTCAATGCCAGACGCTGAATTTTGGCCTTTTCCTGGCGTTCTGTTGAGACGTTGCAGCGCACTGCTGCCAGGATCCCACGGTAGGCAACAAGCATGGCTGTCCATGGTGCGAGGAAGCCCAGAAATGTTCTGTAGAGGTTCATCCCTGCCACCCAGTCCTGCATGGGATACTTCTCAAAGCAGAAGGTGTGGTTGAACCGATCCTGGAAGAGCTCATCATGGAAGAGAGGAGCAGAGTTGGCTACGATCTCAATCATCCACACCATGGCGCTGACCAGGATAGCTGCAGGAAGTTCAGGAGAGGAGAAAATAAAAGTGAGAAATGTTAAACTTTGCAGTAACTTTGTGAATGCTGTACTGTACTGAAAGAAAATAGGGTGTTCTTGGAATGGGATACAGAAACAGCTTATAGAGAGTCCTCAACTTTTATTTGACCAACCCTGAGTAATCATTCATTTCACAAATGGGCAAAAATGTTACCATGAGGAAACAGTACTTTATGATATTGTATTGTAGAGCCTCACTGTCACCTATATGAAGCTTTTCTTCTAAAATGCTTTTTTGGGGTTTACTCAGCTTACTTTGTGTGTAGTCTGGGGCCACATTTATGAACCGGGCTTAAGCAGTGTATCATTACGGTTAATAAAAGTAATTACTTAAGCAGACATCCTCGTTTAGGCCCTGTCTAAATGTAGACAGATATTTTTGGATGTGTTCCTCTACGTTTTGGCCTCTAGTCCACATGCAAATGGAGTTGGTCAATAGAACAGATTTTTTAGATATCTTCTAAGGCACAGATTTCTTAAAACTCCGGTTACTGTTTATCTGTGTGGGCATTTTGGAAATGATGACACCGCCGAGCATATGCCAGAAACAACTACTGATTTGCTAACGTTTTGTAGGCACTGCTTGGTCTAATGACTACACACTTGAACTTAGTACTGCTTTACCACTTCACAGACGAATGGAGGCGTGTGCTATACAGTGTTTTAGTCCACCAGAAACAATGGTTTTGGATTAGACCAGTATGAACCAGAGTGGAATAAGTGTTGATAAGGAGCAGAAGGAAAACTTCTGCATTGCCAGAGCAACACTTGTGTGTTTGAGTGAGCTCCTTCGTCCTTATATCAAACCAGAATAAATGATGATGAGATCTCAAGTAGGTGTTTTGAAAAAGATAACAGTGGCCTGTGCACTTTACAACCTTTGTGTCAAGGGAGACTACAAAGACAGGTAACGCTAGTGAATGTTATAGGTTATTTTTTTGTTTTAGTGTGGATGGAGATGAAGGTTGTGTGGAAAGAATTCGTTTTTAAAACAGAAGAAAAAATGTCAGTTTTCCAAAATATCTATACAGGGTATGTGTAGACAGGGATTTAATTAGTTGTTAATAAAAAGTTCTCTTGACATGGAAGTGATCTTATCTCTGCAAAAAATGAATTTCCTGTTATGTCAGGGAATGGCAGACTTGAAGACATGCATCCCCTCCAGGCTAAGCAGCAGCACGGTTTGGGGAACTAATCTTCAGATACAGTATTTTTATGTAGTACTAGATGCAGTATCCCGTATGTCAGATCTGAAAGTACTTACTGTTTTTTTGTTGGAAAGTTGGTTGCTTTTCCTCCCATAAATCTTTATTTTAGATTCATCCATCACAAGTGTTAATGACACAGTTACACCTCTTAAAGGGACATTGTGTAACATTTTCAGTTATTTATTGGCAAAAATCGATGTCTGCATTTATGAAATATGTCATCACTGGTGTACTGTTACCTCCACCAATAATCTGACTTATTCTCGTAAAAGGAGAATTTCGGATTTATTTGTACAGTGTGCGGGCAAGTCGTCTGGGGGGTTCCATAACATTCCGCCATCTTGAAAATACATCTGCCAGCAAGGGACATACAGCCCCGCCTTCGGTGTTTTCGTTGAGAGAAAGGCCAGCGCTGCGTGACTCAGAAGCCGAAGGAGAGGAGCAAGAGGCGCTTCACTACTACCTCGGCACTACTGCAGCAAAACAAAGTCTCACTCTTTGAGCATAATGCAGGATCATGCATATACATCACGGGAGACGGAATCCTCGTTGCCAAGAAAGTGCAAAAAGGAATCAAAAAGGCAACAAGACCAGCGAATTCAAAAAACGAGGGTCACCATTGGGGTTGCCTTTCCCAGGTGGAGAGAGCTGCTGAAGGAGAAAGGTAATGAAATCACAGCTAACAGCGGTTAACAGTGGCAACAGCTAATAGCAGCGCTGGCTGATAACAGCTGTTAGCAGCGGTGTTAGCTGTTAGCGCTGGTCGCTAACAGCTCTTAGCGACGCAGTGATGTGAGGAGAGGGATTAGGTGTGTGAGGTTGAGCCATTTGTCAGTCGTCAAAAGACAAGACGTGATTGGTTTGTCGCTTGTGTATGTGTGGGAACTGCCCACTGGTCCGACATCCCATTGTTCCGACCATATTAAACCCATTGTTCCGAAATCCGTTCCGAAATCATCATGATGCCCTGTGGTTAAGGTCTAGTTAGGTTTAGGCACAAAAACCACTTGGTTAGGGTCAGGAAAAGATCATGGTGTGGGTTAAAGTGAAAAAGAAAGTGGCAAACAAATAAGCCATGAGCCTGCTCCGCCTCAAGCCTTTCCCAGCTGACCCAGAGCCGGTCGCGGCGCACCATCAGGGTAGAAATATGCCCGCCGGGAGCCGTTCAGCACTGCGGACCGTCGGACTAATGGGATGTTGGACCAATGGGCTGTCGGACCAATGACATAGACCCGTCTGTGTAGGAGCCTGAATGAATACTCCATGAAGTATCGGATGACATGGGTTCATCAATGTTATCATGGCTTTTTGGTACACAGCAGCTACCGTTGTTGCAATACACGTTTGAAACAGTGAGGCGCTAGAGTGTGCTATCTGTTTGAATGCAAGATATGATCTCAACATTAGATGGGAGAAATTCCTACACACTGTGGCTTTAAACAATAATTAGTTTTTATGTGAATTTGTTTTAGGGTGGATCTTTTTTTTTTTTTCAGAAGAAATGCTAAAATTAACCCAACATACCTGTTTTGATTCGTCGAACCTTGGCGAAGCGCAGAGGATATGCCACGGCCAAATACCTGTCCAGTGATATACAGCAGAGGAAGGCGATGCTGACATAGATATTAGTGTAGAAGATGAAGCCAAAGAGCTTGCAGCTCGTCTGACCATGGATCCAGTCATCGCGTTGCAGGAAGTAGTCGATCCACAGAGGAAGAGTGGTGATGTAGAGGAGGTCAGCAACCGACAGGTTGATCAGGTAGATGCCAAGCTCATTGCGTTGCCGTACCTGCAAAGAGGAACGTGATGAAGGTAAGGAAAGGAAAGATAAAGAAGAGATAAGGAGACAGGAGTGAGTAATGTTAAAGGGATGAAGATTTATATATTTAGATAAGCAAATGGATCAAAAGAGAAATATGCATGTCCAGTGACAGAGGTATAACAGTGTTTTGTTCAGCTTCTGTGCTATTGTACAGTATACAAGTTAAACAGTCAGTGAAAAGATAATGAGGCAAACAGTGTCTGTGTTTGCACTTTATGCAAACTTAACACGTGACAGAAAATAAAATGCAAATGATGTGTGTATGTTTCCATCAGCTGCAAATCATTTCCTTCCTGATTGTCAAAACATAGAACAAATGCAAAGTCTTTAAATGACTCATTAGGTCTGACTGTTTTATTGTTGCTCAGTGTCTCATACAGATCAACATACTTCATCCCTAAAAATAAAAAAAAGAAGAGCAATTTAGGAACGTACTACTACAACAAGGGTTTGTAAGTAAGAGAGAGAGGTAAACAGATATATTGGCGGCAGCAGTTTAACTTGTCCACTGCACAGCTTCCATTAAGTCAGTTTGTCAGCAGTTAATGTCAGATACTACTGGACCAATCAGCCTAATGGTTTGTGTGCACATGTGTGACTGTATGCTTAAGGACCTCTCATGGTTGCAGGCAGTGATTCAGAATTGTTGAAAAACCTATTTTATTGATTGTTTTATACTGTCATTGATGGCTGACCCCTCACTCCTCTCAACTGACCAGTACAGTAAAACAACAAGCCTTATGTCTGTTGCAGGCCACATTTTGGCCTTTGTTGTGGCTCAAAAACTGACATCTTTAGAAAAGTTTGGTTATAGTAGATTTTGTAGATTTACAAGCTTCTTTTACACTGCCTGTTAAAGCAGGAATATTGCGCTGTCATGCTGTCTCACTGTTCTGTATAAAAGGTACGATTGCTGAATGGGGGGACAGAGTGGTCTCGCCTTTAAGCTGCCATAGGAGGTAGTAGCAGCGCCAAAATGGTATCTGTATAAATAGGACAGCCTGCAAGATGGGATCATGGGCAGCATGGTTGTGACATTTTTATGATATGGTATGCGTGCAGCCCACCTTAGCCGTTAACAGTCAGTGGCTTGCTCAAAGAAGAAGAACTACAGCCAAAATTGTCAACAAATTGGAGAAACAATGAGATTCGGGGGCGCCTTACCCACCGTGCATTATTAATTTTTGTCTTTCTTTGTCCATTTTAATTGTGTTTGTTGTTGTTACTTCCTATTTTGTTGTGCTGTAGCCTTCAGACAAACTTAATGTCATTCAAAATCCAGTTATGCTGCGGCTCCATCAATAACAGATAAGGCGCATTTTTCTTTTTAGTGTCTGGGAGTTTCTTAAATGTGTCTATTGGAATTAAAAGAATTGTCTGGAGTGGCTGCGATCAGGCCGCTGCCTAACGAATATCTGCACTCTACTGAGTGCACCTTTCCAATTTGATTTCTTAGCTCTTGGATTGAAATCCAGCTACTATGAGATAGCTCTGTTTACCATGCTGTATTCATATTACAATGTTAATCTTTAGACAGAACTGCCCTAAATAAACAGCACGCTAAGCGTTCAAGTTTTGGATTCATTTCAGGTATTGTCACAAAGCTGGTGGCTCTAATCAGTGCAGTTAATGCTGCCAACACTGAAGGGTGTTAAGGAATTACAGTAACCATAATGCACCTATGACACAGTGCACCTGTGCCCTTTAGAGTCATAATATGCTTGGGCCAGGGCTCAGACTGCATGTGGACAGTTGGAGTTTAGAGTTGGAGAAGTGGCCTTGATGCTGAGATGGAAGCAAAACAATAATCTCATGTTGAAATGTCACTCACTTTTATGAGTTAGTGAAATTGCTTGAATGAAAAGTCAATAACAATTCTGTCTGCTGCTGCCAAAGTAAACTGAAAGTCCGTGGGAAACACTGGAAATGTTTGATGCTGTATGGGAAAACAGCCCCAGTGCTCAGTGGATTGTATGTATGTAAGTAACAAGCCATGTCATATTTAATAATTTGTTTTTACACTGTGAAAAATCATGTTACCCATTACTTTATAGTAGTTAATGACTCATTATATGGTTTCCTCTCTTCCGTAATTTACTGAAAACAAAACAATGTTGTTTAATGAGCAGTCAGCCAAAACACTGAGGCTGCTGTTAAACTATTCGGTAACACATATTTACTGAACTGAGCAAAATGATACAATCAGTAAAGTTATTCTTAATTTCTACTGTGAGGCCACACTTGTTTGTTGAAAATGGAAAGTATGCAGTCACTGTGCATAATGCCATGATATTATGGCACTGCTGCTGACTGACATGACTACAGTGTCAGGGCGTCAGTGGTGCATCTTAATGCTGCATCATACAGGAGTTTTTTATTTTTCATGCCCCTTATATAAGCTCCTTCCAACTTTTTCAAACTGTTTTCATTTCCTTTCAGTACAAATAGAGGTCCATGTAATGTACTCTGTCTGATTCAGAATCATTATTGAATCTGCTTATTGTATTCAAACAATTTTGCATCCTGTAAAGATTATTCAGGTTTAGCTTTAAAAGAATACATCACCCCCGCAAATGACCATGTGTACATCAACTGCTTGCCCTGTGTTGCGTTGAATTCCTCCTCACCTGCATGTAGGCAGCCCACAGGGCCATGCAGTTAGTGGGCAGCCCCAGAACGATGACTATGATGTAGAGCGTGGGCTGGAAGAACTGGTCCACCTTACTTTCCACATTACAGAACGAGATGTTGCACATTGTCCTGTGTGGAACACTCTGAGTGTGTTTGTGCGTGTGTGCGGATGGGTGGTGTGTGTTCAGCTACTCTCAGCTCCGAGTGTCCCTCTGTAGTTTCAGTATATCCCTGCTCCAGCAGTTTGACAGTGGCATGCCGACTCTGGCGTACTGCTCGGCTACCACAGAGCTGTCCCACATGGAGCGACAGAAGAAAAGAGAACTGTCATTTCCTGGGAATTTCATGGTTCCTGTTGTTTAAAACACTGTCCTTCTCGCCCAGGGGCCTTGGCATGTCATAATCCTCTTTCACACTTCAAAGGCAGCCCCCGCGTCCCTCTGCATGGAGGAAAAGAGGAGAGGAGAGGAAGGAGCACGGGATAAAATGTGGTGAAATGAAGGCTGCCTTATCGACACTGTGCCAGGCCTCCTGCGCCTGGACAGGACCTCATCAATCTTTTAGAGATTAGAGGTCTGCCAGGTCTACTCTGAAAAGGAGAGGCTGAGCATCAGTGTGTGTCTGAGTGGGTGTGTCTCAAGGTCCTGATGACACATAAAACTCCTCAGGGACGCTCGCACTAAAACACGGGAATGACTTTACAGAGCTTCACCACTCTTGAGCCGAGAGGCCATCTGTTTACTGCTAAACATCTGCAAGAGAGCGACAGACAGACAGACAGACAGACACAGAGAGAGGGAGAGAAGGAGAGTGAGCATTAAGTTATGATGCTTTAAAATTCAAACATCCTACAAAACAAAACAAGGAGAAAAAATTGTTTAGTGTTGTTTGTTTAAGTGGGGAAAAAACAGATTTATTGTATCCATGTTTGTGACCTCTAGCTATTTAATCTATATGCAAATCTTTTGGATCATATAGACTGTATGATCTGTTCCAAGCTCCTCATCAAAGCTGAATTATTCAAACTCAAACAACTCCAACTAACAGAACTACAGTGTTTTAGATGTATTGTGCATTATTTTACACATATTACATTTACAGTTTTGGACATCTTTGCAAAGTGGAATTCAAATGAAAAGATCTTTGGATTTAATATTCAGCCGAACAGCATGAGTCTGTATAACTTAATTCAGAGTTCACTAAATGCAATGTTCTTTGTGCAGTAATTTATATCCTCTGGTGCTCACTTCAATCAGGAATGCAGAATTAGAATCAGAGAGTTTGTCCTTCATTTTGCCTGCCTGCCTTGTCAAATGTCAAGCCCTCATTACACCTCTACCAAAGTCCAAAGTCCACACATTTATTTATTTGTGGCAGCCCACCACAATTAAAACATCTGCCAGCACAAATAGACTTTCTAGTTTTGGAGCTGGACTGTTCATTAGGAGCGCTTTTGAAATATATAAACTATTCGGTTATTTATAGCAGCACACTGTCGGAGCGCAGAGCGTACTTGGGGCAGAGATGGAGCAGCAGGTCAGGCGCTCTAACAGTGAAACTTCTGCTGGGTCTAAATGTTTGTCTCTGCAGCAGCTGCTCCTCTCATCCATCAGTCTGATCTGATAAGTTCTGCTTAGCCACCCTGTGAATCACAAACTGCTGCTGCTAAGGAAGAAGGACTTGTGGAGAGCTTTGCCTGTGCTGTGTTCACAGTCCCACAAAACCTCCAAAATTTAAACACAGGGACACAGAATGATATACAGGGACACACAGTTGTTTGAACAGAAAACAGTTTAGCTGTCTGAATCCACAATTCATTACTACATAGTTTGTCTTTTAATGTGTTTTCAACAGATATTTTCCAATATGTATAATGTGTTTAGAAAGAATTCACTGATTTGGCTATACCCGAACTTTAAGCTCTGTGTTTCAGGCTCATTTCCTGTCTTTATTTGCTGTGCTCTACATTTAGTTAACATATACTTTGAATGCACTGTGGTTTCTAGTCACAAGACTCTGACCTGCAGTTTTAGGCATTTGGTTTGTGTGTTTATTCGAAGTGAATCGAATCCCTCTCACGGTGAAAACAAACCACTCAAAACTGCATGGAATGAGCACACCCTCACGCTCTCAACACATACCGTCAAACCCTTTTCTTCTAATATATTGAATTTTGCCACGATGGGCTGAGATACATTAGAAATGAAAGAAAGAGGCACAGAGAGGAAGACTTCACGCAGCGGGTACAGCGGAACAGGTGAAGTTTATCTGGGTGACATTTGTATAGGGACTGTCTAACATCTGGTATGATAACAGAACATGCTGACACACAGTGCAGGCACTAAAAGACCTTGCACAGAGTGCAAACGGAAAATTCAGGACATATGATAAGCATTATGTAAACCTTCATATAAACATGACCTGAATATGCATGTACAGTAGAGAGAGAGAGAGAGTTTCTGTTTCACTCCTCGATTTCTCACTTTCCACCCTTGGCCCAGTTTGTGTTTGTATATCTTGGATCACCTCAATATTTTTGCATATGGCTGACATGATTCCACATGTGTTTTCAATCACGTTATCATGTTCTGTAAACTGCCCTTTTACAGAGTTTATGTATCTTTCAGCTTCTTTTCATTCTTCTCAGATCAATATATTTTTCAGCCTGAACAGCCAACTGTTTTCATCATCTTTAGCAATACACAATGGTTCATGGAGTCAGAATCTCTCTTACAGAGTGAATGTTTGGTGTAAGTTTATCCTCTGTGGACCATGAAAATCCACAGAAAAGTTCATAGCCATCTGGCCAGTGGCTATCTAGTGTGTTATCTGATCTAAATGTGGCACTAATGGAAGGTCATGTAATCACAGGAATGGACAGAGATTATCTGGGGACCATGAAAGTGTTAGATAAATTTCAATAAAATATGCCAATGCTGACTTCCAGATTACATTTATATGTTACGAAAGTTCTTTCTTAATAACAGTGTGGCAATATAAATGCTGCCTGGATTATGTTTGGAGTGGTTTCTTTGAGGTAAGGAAAGACTACATTCATGTACTGCATAGGCTTCAGAAGGAGGTGGTTGGGAAGGATTGTGGACAACGTATAGAACGCAAGAGCTTGACAGCAGAACTTAAGGTTCCTGTCCAAACACCTGTCTCAAGTTTAAGCAACAAAAGCACTTTGGTCAAGGTTAGAGAAAGATCGTGATTTGGTAACGTTTTCATAAAAAGATTATGAAAATAATGTTGTAGTCACAATGACTGGTTGTGTTGAAAACAACTGAAAAATGTTTGCAGTGATCATTTTGTTGGTACATTCAGTATCAACATTTTTGCAACTTGCCAGGCATGTTAATTAGCAACATTTCCTCATTATGTTAACAGAAAATGTATTTGTTCAGCATTATGTTTAACTCAAAATGTATTTGCTGTTTCAAATTGGCATTTGTACAATTGTACAGGAGACGGTGCTGAATATGTCCATTACAATTTTGTGTAAAAACAAAAATGATGATCTGATGGTGGCAATAAAGGGAGGTTTCTCTGAGGACCATACATGTACATCAAAACTGTCATATGACAATGTATGACAATTATTCATACACTGTCCTAAAGGGTTCATCCTCTGGAGACCATGATGGGCTTAAAGCCCTTGTCCTACTGGACAAAAAAACCCACTAACACCCACTAACATCTTGCTTTTGTTTTTTGTGAGAAACATTACTGTTGGCATTGACTCCAGGGACAAGTGACTCTATACGACTAGTATTAATTGGCTCCAGCTCCAACTGGGTTCAGCACCAGGAAATACTACACCCTGGTGGGCATGTTAATTTTAGCCCACTTGCTGGTTAGACAAATTAAAAATTTAGTGCCGAGTTTGAAAGAGAGAATGAATAAGTAACAGATATAAAAAAGACGTAAAACATTCCGGTTAAAACAGGTTACCAAAAACATTAGAATAGCTCTATTATATGGAAGATGAACCCTGGTGCTGAGGGTTTTTTGTTTTTGGTGTTGCTGTTGTTGGTGTTATTATAGTTGTCTGTGTATCTGACAATTGCTGTATGGCACCCAACGAATTACCTCAAGTACTACTAAATATCTATCTATCAACTTTTTGGGGCCATGAACATGCCCAAAAAACTTGTGGAAATGAGACTGTCAACTGGCTGTGATAAGACTACACCATATCAGCCCAATAATGGTTCAACCCAGCAGATATGGGGTGTTGCGAACAAAAAATTAGCCCTGTGATGCTTTGGTTCATGATCAAAGGTTTTAACAAAGACTGTGATTGCACTGGGCAGCTCCCACTATGAAGCAGGGTAGATTATTGCCAAAGGAAAAGGAAGGCAAACTGTTCACTGTGTTCACTTCCTGGATAAAATCCCAGCAAGAGGCCTCAGAGATGTCTGTCACCAAACATCACAACAATTTAAAAATCTGTGGGGGAAACAGCTTCAGCCCGTGATAAGGTGACAGTCACTGGTGTGGAACAGTACCTTTGGACAGAGCTGACCCAGTGCCATAGTCATACAGACAAACATGAGAAAACGCATATACACACGTGAGGGATTAGTTAAGGTCATTTCTATGATGACCTTGTCAAATAACTCTTTGTTGGTGGAAACATCCCTGTTGATAAGCTGAACCACAACTGGGTTACAACCCTGCTGTGTTATCACACACATCAGCACCACAGTACAAAGATATTTGACTGTTGGATATTTATTAGGTTAACTGTCTTTAGCAAAAAGGTCTCACATTGAAAGTTTAGATTAGTACCATCAACCTCCCACTGACCTCCCATAAACTTTTGTTTGCATTGTCAGCATTCCACATTAAAACTGTGTCCATGTTTCACTGCAGAGACATGCCATGTTGGAGGTAAATTGTCTTGTTTGTCCTTCAAATTCCCTCTTAAGTTTTGTTTGTATTGTTAGAATTCCACATCCAGTGAGCGGTGCCTCAGCTGCCTCCCACAGAAACACTGGCAAGTCTATAAAGGCCTCTTGTGTTTAGCCTTTTAGGGAAACTTCAGTCCTTCTCTCTGATGTGTTTAAGAACCATTTGTGCTTGCTTTTGATTATGTCACACATCCCCCTTTATATTTACATCAACATGTGCATTTGATCCCCAAAATAAAAAACATAAAAGTACCAGAAGACTTTTATTTCTCTTATTTTGTTGAAATTAAAGATATTTCCACTTTAAATTGATGCAGAAAAGGCAAAATGTGTGCAAAAAAATTCACCAGAATGCAGGAAATTATTGATTAATTGATGGATTGATGCTTAACCCTCCAACCTCCCCCTCTTCATACGTGTGCTCCCCAGTGTTGAAACCAAATCCACACTTTGTTCAGATATGGCACTGTCTGTGAAACTGAAAATGCAAAGTCTATTTCACTGTCAGTTTTAATATGACTAGTGGATAAGTATTCTAATCTTGTGTTTTGTTGACCATATAAAAATAATCCTTTACAAGTAAAAGTGTGGCATTAAATGTATTTAAAGTACCATAAATGTTTCCAAAGTACTTAGAGTGAAGAGTTGATATTCACTAATATCTCCAGTTTTGGATATTTTTATCCTTTCATGTGGAGGAGGATAGAGCAAAGGATGAAGAAAAGGAAAGATCCAACGTCAAAAAAAGAAACATGAATGAAAAGATGGAAGGACATAGGACAAAAGATACCAAGGAAAGAGAAAGGAAAAAGGAAAAAGGAAGGGTAATACTTAAAAGTTAAAAAGCTGAATAAACTAAAACGGTATGGTACTTTTAAATTGCAAGAACAGTACTTGAATATACTGTATGTACAAAGATTCTTATTATTTTCAATTTGATGTTTGTAATCAGAGCAACTTTCAGAACATGAACATTTAGGACTTTAAAGACAAGTGAGTCTCAAATCGAAGTGTGTCTCTGCTTCACCCTGCAGTCGCAGCACTTTATCAAAGAGCTGAGATCACATTTGTCACCAATGAACACAACAGAGCGAATCACTTCCTCACCAGATTAAACAGTAGGGCCACATGCTAATGACAAAACCACTGCTAATCAACCTTATCACTTCTCTGTAAAGTGTGCTCTCAGTGTGTGTGTGTGTGTGTGTGTATGTGTGTAGGACAGGGTGTGATGAACTTTTAGTCAGCTCAGGCAACAGTATAGCTACACCCCGTCCATAAGCTACAGAGCAGTAGTTTGTAGTAGTTGTTGTATCTCGCTAAGTGGCATGTTGTCAGTCCTAATTTGCCTGAGCATTATGACTAACACAGTGACATGACTTTGTTTCCCAGTGTGTAGCAAACATCACTTGTGTTATCTTTGTCCACCCTGTCCCCAGAAATGTGGTTTGCTCTGTCAATTACAGATGCTTATCACGCAGAGTTTGCATGCAACGGCAACACGCACTCAACTCTCTGTTGGTGTCGTGGCTTGTGTTCACATGTCTGTGTAGATGTGAATGACATTGTGTGTGTTTGTCCTCCTGGGAGGTTCCCTTTTGCTGTCAGGTCAGTATGCAGCGGCTGACAGGCTCCTCAGCAGTCAAACATTCAGATGGAATCATGACACTCAATCAAAGTCACAGAAGACTGTTGTGTTACACACACACTTGTAAAGTAGTGACTGTTTAGACCTGCACTGCTTTGTCCTTTTTAAAGTTCAGGTACACAACTTGTTTTTAAAGCAGTTTTGCTGTTGTTGTTTAAATTCTCTTTACATCCTGACAATCTATTAATAAATGAAATGCTGTGGGAAAACAACAGGGAAAAATCCAGTATCTGTGGCTGTCACAGGCCTGCAATAAGCCCATCCAATCATTCTCTCTGGATCGAGTGAAATGATTGGATAGCTCACCTGTCTGTCAGAGAGAGGGCATTCCTTTTTGTTGTTTTGCAAATGTAGATGATGTGCACGTTCTCTTGGATGAAAGCCTGATTCAATGGTGGAGAATCCTGCAGAGAAAGTTCCTGTTCCAGTACTGGCAATAACTGCCTACACTGAGTTTGTAGACTGGCAGCTCCTGCCACACAGTCACATCTACAGTACACGCATGAACACGAACACATGCTTGCTCAGATTAACCCCTCTGATCCCACTCTAACATTCACACACAACAGGCCAAGCCTGTTTACACACAAACGCTCAGATGAAACTATAGCAAACAACAAAGTACATCCAGTCCACAACCACAACCAAAACTCATCTTGCTGCCTTGAATCTAAATCATCATCATATTCATTATCATCACAAGTCAGCACTCATATCAGACTGATGTGCAGAGACACACAGACACACACACACATACATACACACACACACACACACACACACAAACACACACACACACACGCCCAACAACAAAACAAGCGCAGCTGTGCAGTTACTGAAAAGTAACCAGAACGCTGAATTTCTGATCATTACCGCCCACAACCGCAAAACTCTGAGAATTTATGCCCGCACAATAATAGAGATGCATTGATTTTGTGTCTTCTCCTGTCCCGCAGGAGAAAACACGTCATTTTATAGGCTATTAATAAAGAGATTCATGGGGTTGTTTGTTTCGTTTCCCTGGTCTCTATGTCTTTTGACGCACTGGTCAGGAATAGCGCTCCTATTTTGTTGTTTTCATTTAGTTTTTAATGAAATAAAGGCTGTTTCATATTCTATTCTCCTCCTCTGTATTTATTTATTTTTCTACCTTTATATGATCATGCAGTGATTGAGGTTAAGGCAAGCCTGGCGCCAGGATGAAGTTACTGAGGGGGCAGTTAAAAATTACAAGGGGGCAAATCTTTATTATGCAACATAGGTTCACAGTGAGTTATAAAGAGCGCGCAGACGTGCGTAATAGTCGCGTGTAATGACAGCTCGTCGCCGGTGAAACACAATAAACTACACGTCTTCTTTCATGTTTGTCTCATGACAGATGGAGCTGACAGACAGACAGACAGACAGACAGGTGGAGCAAGCGGCAAATTGGTATGAAAGCTGGCTCAGGGCATATTCGTCCATTTATGAATAAATATGGAGTGGAAACGCTCATGCATGTGCACCAAGTTCCTGTGTTGACATCCTGTCACTAGGTTACATCTTCTTCTTTTTCTTCTTCTTCTACTGTTTAATGGGGACCCGCGGGACCCAATCCCAATGCAACCCTCTATGTCAGAGTACAAAAGTTACCCGGGCCATGGCCCCCCTGGCCCCCCTGGTTCCGCGGTCTATGAGTTGAGGTAAGCAGGAATATCCTACCGATTTTTTACAACTTCTTCATCCAAAACATTGTAACTTTCTCTTGTATCTGCTAGTTCAGTTCTATCATAGTCAATAATGAGACATGCCTCTAGAGCACATGTGAATACCTGCTCTGAAATAGTACACACCCACCTTTGAGCTCTCTGCAAGACCAACGCTTTGTAAAGTTCATTCTATCTCACAGGACCCCAACTAGGTCCTACACAAGGCTAAGGAAGACAACCTTCATACATGAGGCTGTTTGACTACTGAACTCATCTGTCATTGGCACCAGCCCACCACCCCCAGCCACTGGGCCACCACCACCCTCTCGTACTTAACGGCTTTAAGTTATTCATTATTAGTGAGAGCAGTGAGAGCACTGCAATCAAGTTTAGCACGGAAAATTTACGCCTTTTTACTTCTCCCTTTTTGATGTGTGTGCATGAGTGATAAAGGTGAGAATCCGCCCATGTTTCTGTAACTGTAGAGGAAGTTTAATTTCAGTTAACATGCCTACTTTTGTGTATTTTCAAGTTTGCATCTCGTGCTACATCACGAGATGCGCTCACTTAGATGATCACTTGTATAGGTTATGTTAATTAGCTCTCTTACCATGTCTCATCTTATCGTGAATGGAGAGCTGTTTATTATACTTGTTTATAGGAGAAATTGTTGATGTAATGATTAAAAATTGTAAATGTATATTTTGTATGAATTGAGTTTTGATATTTTTCCTTTGTTAATTTTCAGAACCACTCAAGTACTATCAGTGTTGTAAACTTCCTGCATTTGGAGATGGATACTTGGAGTACTGCCAGTCAGCGGCTGCAGCAACACAAATCCGGCCATCACAAACCCCATCACTTGGGGACCGGACAGCCCCGATTCCCCACCGTATCAGCTACCAGGTTAAACCTGGGGCAGCTGTGGCCAACGGCCTGTCATGACACCTGGCACTTGTTTTTTTTTTTTTTTTTGCTGGCCCAATTTGAGCCACTACAGCTGCTGAACGAATGTTCGCTGGAGAAGGAGGGGGTATTTTTAAATTCTGACTTCTCCAAATTTCCGCCTACTGAGTTACCTTTCTGCATGAAATAAAACCTGACAGTCTGAAGTCCTGAGTGAGTGATGCTGCTTTGTGTTGTTTTCGCTTTGATTTACTAATTTCTTAAGCATTAGTAGTAGCAGTAGTATTTTTAATTCTGGCTTTTCACTCTTGGCCAATGAGCTGACCCGTCCAGGCCTGCGATGTTCTTAAAGGGATAGTGCACCCAAAAATGAAAATTTAGCCATCTACTCACCCATATGCCGAGGGAGGATCAGGTTAAGTTTTAGAGTCCTCACAACACATGCGGAGATCCAAGGGGAGAGGGAGTAGCAACACAAGTTACAGTGTCGCAGTCAGACCTACAGGCTACAATGAGGCTAAAAACAGAGTTCAAATGACGTTTTTCCAAACAACTTTTTATGTCGGGGCTTCAGGACACTTGGATCACTACGGACGAGCAGTATGGAGATATTTTGTGGTTTCAATTATGTGTTTTTGGAGGTTTGAATCTGGGGCGTCGTCAGCCTCCATTAGGTGGAGTTGTGTTGCTACCTCCTCTCCCCTTGGATCTCCGCAAGTGTTGTGAGGACTCTAAAACTTCACCTGATCCTCCCTCGGCATATGGGTTAGTAGATAATGGCTGAATTTTCATTTTTGGGTGCACTATCCCTTTAACATCAGAGGCAATCAGTTGTTTGTGGCTTTCATTAATTTGTCACAAAGTGCTCATTATACCAGTTATCTAAAACAAAAGTCATTATTATATTGATCTGTTTTACAGTAACAGTATGTAGCTGTGTTACCTGCGTCTCAGATGACGGTGGACTTTCTACCCTTAAAATTCAAGTCAAATTAAGATTAAGACACTTTTCTGCTTTTTTACCATAATTTCCCTCCACCACTCTCCCTGTGCAGTCTTGCATGTCTTAAATGGCTCATTTGTCAAAACTCTTTGCATCTCTCTTTCTGGATATATGCTGAAAATGGTTTGTGTTACGTAAGGTACAGTTGTGCAGGAACATACTGTAACTGAAGGTTTGAGGCCACTGTTCATAGCTGGAAAGCAGTTCAAGAGGTTTATTAGTGATTAAGAATTAGGAATGTGTGTGTGTGTGTGTGTGTGTGTACAATGGAAACCTACATCAACCTGTTCTGTGCTGTCCGGTGCAACACAGCAGCGTCTGATCTGCTGCCAGAGGAGATTAGGTCAAGGCAGCTGTGCAGATGACATGCTGGTTATCAACACACACATATACATACACATATAAAGACATGTACTTTCTCTTTCAGATAACACACACAGGTGTTTTCTTTGTCACATAGCCCAGAAAATCTACAAATAACATGCTATAGGACATAATTCCAAACACACAAACATTAGATCTCTCTCCGTCCTTCACTTAAGAAGAACTTTTCTTCCCTTCACTCCCCTGCTGCACTCCTTATTGTTCAGACTCTTGGCTCTCATGGTCTTGATCTAGGTAATTCAACTCTGCATATCACCACTCAACCTGTGTAAACTCCCACAGCAACCAGGAACCATGAGATATGACACAAAAGGCAACAGAGCAACATCACAAGTCTTTAAATATGGTCTTTGATAAGGTTGAGTTGAAGTAATGTGATCAAACATGTCTTGTAATGAGTGAAAGTTATCACCACATGATAACGTACTGTACTTTGTGAGATGTCGTCCAGACTCCACATATGGAGCTCTTTCGTGGACAGGGAAGGAGAATCAGGCTGTGTCACTAATCAGGCTTTTCCAGTAGCACTTTTGGTCGCACTGAATCAAATGATGCTGTGCTGTTTTGCATTTCAGTTGTCAGTTTAAACACGCAAAGCTGTGCCGCACTCAAAATGGACCATTACTGGAGTTGGGCCAAAAGCACGTCCGACAGCAGTGACATCTCGCTGACCACAACCAATCCCTGACGCCCCCCCTTCTCTTCCTCAAACAAGCGTGTGTTGTGAGACTGAACTCATGTTTGTCTGTGCAGGACACCAGAGAGGAGGATATTTTTAAAAGTCTCTGTGTGTTCAGCTTCCAGTACTCTTGTAGCTTCTAACTGAATCTCTGTGTTTTTTTCCAGCGTCCCTGTTTGTACCTCAGATATCTACTTAATTTTACTGTTTCATGTTTGCTTTCAGTTGTATAGGAGTCATGTTAAGTTACTGCTGATGAAAACAAAACTTTTTTTTTTTGTTGCTTCAAAATAAAAGCTTTCAAGCATAATGAAGACTTTATAGGATATGACATGTGTTTATCAACAAATTGGCAGAGTTTTGCCAGTGACTTTTCTTTAGTAAAAACAAGTCTACTGACACCGCAGGGAGGAAGAGTACAATCAGCCACAGCCACAGTGAGATGTTAAATAAGGAGCAGCAGACAACAGGCTCTGTTGTGTGATGGAAAAACACTCACAGCAAAGTAATGGGGGACCTTTAGCCAAGGACCAACCCGCTGCTTGTTGACGTCATCACTCAAGACAAACACATTATCAGTTACAGACACACCTCTAAGCAGGTAGTCCTATTGTAATGGTGACGCAAATCCCTGGCACGCTGGACAGAACATGTTTGAATGTTTCTAAATTCATTTTAGTGCCAATCAGATTACTTAGTTACTTACTTGTATGTTTAACTGGTATAAGACTACAACCACAGCTCTGTGATGTTGAAATATCATGGCAAAATTGCCATGGCCATAGTGGCTACCACTGGATCTTTTGAAGTAGATTATTGACATTTTATAAATGAACTGATAGGTTACTGGTTTTGTTTTTATGGTAGAATATCCCTTTAATTGTCTGGTTTTGTAAATTGTTCTGTGGCCATGCAGGAACACTTCAGACTGTGGAGCCAGGAGGGAAGACGACACAAACAAGAGCTTGACCTGAGTCTCAGAAAACGGAAACACCAGGGTCAGTAATGAGTACCCTGTTAGAAAGATATAAAAGAGGACTCTGTGTGTGTGTGTGTGTGTGTGTGTGTGTGTGTGTGTGTGTGTGTATTGTACTTCAGTGTCCAAACTGAATTTCCGACCTTGAGAGCAAAGACATTTTTGGAATGTGAGGTGTGGTCCTCACTCCTTGATAAAGCTCTTTGAAGGTTAACAGTTATTTCTGGTGTATTCTAACTCAGGTCTAATTTTTATTGTTTTGGCCATTATTTCCATCAGATGTGTCTACTTTTTTATACATTATTCCTTCCCCATCTTACTTCTGACTTACTTTTAGTGATGCTGCCACATTTCCAGGTCTCAGTAGTTCAGTTGGCAGTATCTGTGTGGCTGTTTGCCAAACATTCCTGTTGACAGTCAAACAGTGGAAGCAGGAAGACGGTAATGCTACACTATCAAACATGTCAACACATCTCTTACAACTCGGTCACTTCCAGGACACACACACATGCACACATACACAAACACAGAGCTTTGCTGTGGCAGCTATTTTAGATTTAGTCCTAGCCTTTAGACACAAATGCTCATGAAATTTAGCCATTTTGTCCTTTATTGTTTTAGTCTAGTTTTAGTAAATGGCAACTCTAAATCTTTTAGTCCGATTTTAGGGAACAGAAATTGCATTTTATTCAACTTTTAGTCATTACTTTTAGTCATTTTTTTTTTCTTAAACTACTCTCATTAGACTGAAACAGGTATCAGAAATTGGAATTAAGCTGCCAGATTGTAGAAAGTATTGAAATTTAATTTTTTCTACAATTACAAATAATTTCTGCACACTTACAAACTTGCATTTCTCCAGCAGAGTTTTTGACAGGATGATTTACGAGCTCAAACACAGTGATCATCGTTTGACAAGCTCATCATCTCAAACTTTGAGACCAGCAATTACTAATGGTGACATCTCGGCAACTATTTGTACCCAGGTTCATTGTAATCTCTGATTTATTGATCTTACTGTTAAGAAGTAGAAAAGTAACTTTATTTCAGTCTGAATTCCTTATAAATATGCAACATGTTAGGCTTAAACTCATGTCCTCTCACAGAATCCGCTCACTCTGCTGTGATTCATCAGTTAAAGAGCAGAGTTAGCTGCTAACAGCCACCATTGCAACCAACAAACTCTACAAATCCATTCAACAGCTCCACTGTCCACACAGCTGCTTTTTTTACTGCCGATTTACACCTCACAACTCGTGCTAACAGCTGACGCTGCTGTGGTGTAACTTTTTTGCGGGCTAGCAAAGCACTCACTATTACTGGCATTTACAATCCTGCTGGTGTTTCTATTTCATACCATTTATACGGCATTACAAAATAATAATTACCATCATGGCTGTTCTAGGCTTTCTAGTTATCAAAATTTTTCTATTACATTTCATGAAGTCATTTATCGTTCTATCCGTTTATCCTATCACTCTGAATGTCTGATAGTCCGCCTGTAATATTTTAGTCCCTTCTCATCTCGTCAACGGAAATTAACATACACTTTGTCATGGTTTATTATCAAAGATCTAGTTTTTAGTTTGTCAATGTCTTGTCTTCGTCATGGAATAAAAAGTCGTTGATGAACATTTTCCGTCCTAGTTTTCGTAAACGAAAGTTACACTGCACACACACACACACACACACACACACACACACAAAATCCAGTAAACTCAGTACCATCAATCAAATCTCAAAACAGTTGAAAACATTCCAAAACAACGATAATGTCAGGCACAAGCAGTATTACTGAGAGATATATAAGGCACATGCAGTGGGCACTATGGTCACAGGGGAGTTTGAGGGGAAATTACACTCATTAAAAGGCAGCACATCCGTTTTCCCATTCCAAGTGCTGCCGTCATTAATGACCCCGCACAGTTTAGTTCAGGAGTTCTTTGATATTTGAACGCTGATGGCCAAATGACTGACGTTATTCTCTGAGCCTTGTGACCAACCCTCATTAACAGCATCAGTAACATTTGAGGGTTGACCCCCAGGGTGTCATCACGCCCACACATCCTTTCCTTTGGCACAAATAACAGTGGAAAAATTTCCTTTACTGCATATTTGGTTTGTTTAGATTTTCACAGCGTGATTATAGATGAACCAAACGCAAGTCACACAGAGTCACAACCAACTTGTTTAGGCAAGTTTAGGTGACCTGTTGGGTGCCAGCTTGGAGATTTGGCAGCAAGGATAGAAAACAGATGTGATTCCAGTCACTGCAACTTTACTGAGCATGATGGATAGGTCAGGGCTGCTTTTAACTTTCTGTGTGTGGTTCATCTGATGCAAACAGCTGTGATAAAATTCTCACAGGCCAAATTATTTTTTCTTTCACTCTCCCCTCAAGTCTCTGTTGCCCTTTTAAAAGTCTCTCTTGCTCTCTTGGAGAAACAATACGGACAAGAGCCTGAGCTACAGCCAGACAGTCACCAGACAACAGGATCGCAGGGGCCAGATGCATAAAGCTCTGTTTAGATTCACAAATAAAACTGTGTGTATGCAGAAAGACAGAAATATGCACACACATTCTTTTTGTCAGATTTATAAAGCTGTAGGTATGCATGTTTTTGTTTTAACAATCTCAATCATTGTGGAGCCGGGTGTACATGCAAGAACCTCATTTCCACATGCACAGGTCACCATAAACCTAATCTATACCCCCAAACAAGTGTTTGTGTATGGATACTTGTGCCCCTCCACCATTCATTAGACCTGTCAATGAGAAGTACGGTAATGAAGAGACAATTTAATAGACTGTCACATCACAAGGTTCTCAAACAGTGCCAGAGCAGCTGTCATTGCGCACGGCTGTGGATATTCGTGGCGTCTGCATCACTATCTCATCGTTTCTGCAAACCCTCATCACAGTAAAATCTCAATCTTCATGATTCAGGATAAAATTAAATGTTAACAGGGAGATGACTTTTAAGATGTAAATAAAAAGAAATAACCTTACTCGTGAATGATTTCAAATGAACTTATGAATGTGTCTTTCATTGACATTTTACAAAGCGCTATGTGGCCTGCAAAAATAATAACAATACATGAAATTGGCAGACAGTGTTGCCAATCTCTCAACTTTAATCTCCTCCTCATCATATTATCCACAGTTATCTCAGCTACAACCGTGTGTATGCTGGTCTGAAGAATGCATGAGGTGTGCACATTCTCTCCGCACATTCTTCTTTATAAATACCAGTTTATGTGTGGGAAAAGACGTACGTATGTTTGTGTGTGTGTGTGTGTGTGTGTGTGTGTGTGTAAGCATTGTTTATACATCTGACACCTGATGTCAGCAGGGTCACTATGGGGCCTTGTTGACCCTCTCTGGTTAGGCCCACTCATGTTCCTGAGCTCAATCTCCCAGCATTTATAACACTTTAGATACTTTTGATAATTTCATCAGGAGTCTTTTAGCATGTGCTGAGGTTATTCAAATAAGTTTTCACTGCCGGAAAGATCAAACTGGGCTGTCTATGCAGTAGAATGGTGCAAATACTTTTGAATTTGGTGATATATGACCAGAGAAAACAGAGAAAAAAAGGGCTGTGACATTTGCCTTTCCTCAGATAGAGATAGAAACCTACAACTACCAGAATGCACTGTGCCGCACCAGACCAATTAACACTCCCACTGGTAGGTGATGCAGTGCAAGTCATCAGGTTTGACACAGGAAATAATATGGCAGCTGGCTGGTAACAAATGATCCTGAATTACAGGTAAACGATAAGCTAAAAAATGTTTCTTAAAATAGCTGAGAAATGAAGCTCTCGCCAAAGTTCGGTCAGGAAGACAATACTCATGCTCAGGCTCTAAGTTTTCTTTCTCACCCTGCCTTTCACTCTTTGCATGAATGCTCACTCGCTATCTCTAGGTGTCATTGTTCAGGTCTGTCAGTTGAGTTGTTGAGCTGTTTTTCAGCAGCTCTGTCAGCCCATCATCTTACTGCTCCTTGTTTTAAATCTGGTTCTCTCTCTGACGTAGTTCTTTTTGCTGCAGTCGTGCGTGCCCTTCACCTAGTCTTTACAAATTCATCAGCCTCATCCAACGCCTCAGAGTCAGCAGCCACCACCACAACCACCAGTGTATGGACTCCCTTGGGGGATTTATCTTGCTGCTGCTCAGATGTCCCTCGATCTCAAAATATCTCCCTCTGGTGTCCAAAAAAAGTCCACAGACTTTTGTTAAATCTTGATCAGCAAAAATCATCTGTTAATCTGTACACTCTGTCTCGATCTGCTTCTATACTCTTTCTGTCTGCATTGGTGGGCATACAAAAATGTACAATGTACTTCGAGCAACAACAGAGACAATTTGAGCTGAGAGGTGAGCAGGGAGATCAGGGTGCTAGTAAGATGGAAGGAAGTTTCCCACAGTTCATCTACACATACTGCCTGCAATGTTATGAAACAAAACTGGTTGAAAATTGAGAAAGTAACCCTTTAAATTCATTATAATCTAGTTTACCTTTAGAGTGCACCAAGGACTCAGCCTTGAAGGTTAGAAAAAGAGACATGTTGTGTCACCCCACTGTAACCTGCTCTCTGTGCTGCAGTATAGCAGCCGGTTGATGACGTGTCTGTTCACTGACCTGTGGGGCTGCTTTTGGGATTTCAAGTAAACCAGATGACGTCAAACTTTCTCTGTGAGGCCCTTCCATTAGCCATGTCAAAATGTTTGGCAACAGTACTTCCCCAGCAGTCTTATTTATCAAGAACACTCCTCAGTCTAAGCTCATCCTCGGTGATTTTGTTGGTTTATTCAATTCAAACAACCCAAAATACTTTTGTGTGACCTGTTTGTTCTGAGTGACGGTGGGTCCCATCAGACCTCCAGCACTGTCACTGTACACTCAGTGTTGATTGTGTTTATCTGCTCATCTGTCTGTGCAGAAGACTCACCAGTTTGTGGTGTTCTCATCTGAACAGCTAAATGAATAAATGAATCAAACCCTGACGAGTGACTGTGATTGAGTTTTATATCTGCTCTTTAATTCAAAGCGCTCCCTGTATCACATTAGGAGCAGTCATTTCGGACTCATTGGAAAAGGCAAGCCTCACCCTGCAGCACTCCGCTGTTTATCCAGTAAGTGAAATGGACTGTAATTGTCTACAAACAATGAGATAATGGTTTTGAGTGCTCTGTAATAGCTGAGATGGACACACTTTAATTCAGTCAGCACCAAATGAAAGTGCTTTAAACTGTTCTGGAGTCTAATTAAAAATTAATAAATACGAGCATTTTAGTTTCCCAGTTTATGAGATTTACACCAACAAGTAAAACAAATACTGTTCACCAGAGACCCAGGCACTGCCACACACCACTGTTATGACATTTTCAGTCATCGTGACAACCAAGCACCTGTCTTCCAACCAGAAATATATAATTGCTGCCTATTCTCTTTGGTACAGTCCTGAAGGTCTCCACCCTTCAGGATATCCTGGTTAACATATAATTATAACTGTATTATAAGAGGGGTAAAATAGGACTTAAGGTATCATTTTCTCTTTTAATTACCTATACTCTCCTTTATTTGTATTTTTGTTTAAAATGATCCTCTAGTCAACAAAGTCAGGTACTGGAATGTTAATATATCAGGGTTCAAGGTTAATTGTTGCCACCTGAAGGAGAAAATTGTGCTGGATGAAAGGAATACGGATATTTTCACCCAACATGTAAATCTGTGTGAGAGGAAAAAATCTGCACATCTGCTGATTTGCACATGAAAATAATGTAAAAATGCTTCACACAGTGAAATTAATATTCTATATACCCAGCCGGGGCTGGTGCTTTCCTACCAGGAACCTCTTCAAACTGTCTGCCGGGGATTGCAGCACTCCTAAGACAGCGGGGAATATTCTGTTATTGAAAATGTCAGTTCAGTGGTAGTTAATGCTCAGAGAGGAGGGTAATTTCACCAACTCTCCTGGGGACTCAAACTGGCAACCCTCTGGTCACAATCCTTCCCTTGGGATAAGGCTGCTGAGACTGGCACATTTTGGAAAAAAGAATAAAACATTTAGATCTACTGAGGATTGTTTAAGGCGGAATGTTATGGTCCGGAGGGGAATTAAAAGAAATTATGAGAAATATTGGTACAGGGTGAAGGGTGCATCATTTTCCCATCCTAGCTGAAAAGTTTGGTTTGACAGGCACTGCCACTGTTACACAATGATGGTGGTGAGGACTGAAATCTCAGAGAAGCCAAACTGATCTCCAGTGTACTAGTCTCCAGTCTTACACAAAAGTAACGCATTGCAGTAATAAGTCACTTTTAGCAGTACTCTCTCTCCGGTGCTGCCATAGCTGCCCGGCACATAGGGAACCAGAAGGTGGGTCCTCCAACTCCAGTGTATGAATTTGCGCTTGTGATGTACTCGCATGCCATTCCGTTTGTTGTGCTTACCTAAATGTTTTTTTTATTTTGTTTCATATCATAGGCCCACAAATATTTATAATTATTAAACGTTTATTTAAAGCTGTCTAGACTATTTAATTGTTCTATATCATCACGCTGCTTTTAATATAAGCAGGGGATTTTAATACAAAGTGGTAACATGCATGAATGGGTCAGACCTGCGCAGCACTGGATTTAAAATGAACTGTAATAAACTGGAGCTTCTGTGCTTTGGTTACCTGCTGTGGAACAACATGACCTTCATCCGTTTAAGACGAACATTAGTTCTTCTGAGCTCATTTTGGTGAAAGTGCCGCAAAAATAATGTAATCAGTAACTTATTTCTCTACACAGAGAATAAAAATGTAATGTGACTTTTTACATTTAAATGACGGTAAGTAGTGATATGTAATATATTATGTTTTGTGAGTTACTTGCCCAACACTGCTGGCCTCTATGTTTTCACACCAAAAAGGTCATAACAGAGTTTTAAAGAGAGCTTGTACTGTTTCAGTCAAACTGACTGGGAGCTGCAGTATGTCATTTTCATCTGGCTGTGTGTCACTGATTATTACTTTTTATACAACCCTCTGTGTATATTTCACATCTGGGTCATGACTTGTACCCAGAGCAGACACATTTTTCTATAAAATTGACATATTTAGTGGAGTACGCTACCAATAAATACAGTCCAGTCTGCTCTCATCCTCGTCTATCATATGCTCAGTCCGTGATATCATCAAAGGGAACATCTAAAAGGAAAGTTCAGTTATGCAAAGTTTTTTAAACTAATCACGTCTGAATAAATGATTGCTGCCATCGATGGGTGAGAGTGTGTGTGAACGAGAGGCAAAGCACGTAGATAAACGAAGAATATAAATGCAGCCTTAAACCAATTGGTTGTTGATCTTTATGCAAGGGTTACTGACTTCCTGTCACGTGAGCAGTAACAGTACACTTTTTTGCAAGTCAATTCTTGCACCCTTATCATCTATATTAAGCAATTATGTGTACTCTGGTCAAAATGTACCTTTAAGCACTAATATAATTGTTAAGCTGTACTGAAAACATCTGTGTACCACCCTTTTCCTTTTTTTTCTTTTTTGTTTTTTGCATCTTCCATTTTGTCCCCAGTTCTTCTTAGTGCTAACTCTCACTCTTGGCCTGAATAAACTGTAACATGAAACAAACCTTATCCCTCACTGGGGACTGGCCAATGTCACAACAGCTCAAAAATTCCAAAGCCCCTTTAGTTCAAGTTTCGGTCTTTGAAAACACACACTCCCTGCAGTTAGACAATCATCAGAAAAAAATGTTTGTTAAATATGTACATGATTTTGTAGCAGGTATGTTGTGGTGAATGTGAATATATTGTTAGATTCAGGCACAAAAAACACTTGTTTATAGTTAGGAAAAGGTAGTGTTTTCACACCCAGTTTTGGTGGCACAGAAGTTGATGGATATATATCTTATACATATTGGTTCGCTGGCTCAAACTCAGCTGGGAAAATGAAACTTACCATATGTTGGGAAGAACAGGACATTGAAGCAATGGGTGTTTGTTTTTGGGATAATGGGCTGTCAGAGAAATGGATTTTCGATCCAGTGGAACATTTTTGGGTTTAATGGGGCTTCAGAATTTTGAGGTGTAGGACCAATGGCATGGCATCACCTCACTGGCTTCCCACTTGTACATTTTTAATTGTGTGTACATGAGTAGATGCCAAACATCTATGATGCATTTTGCGTCTGATATGAGGAAAAAAAAATCTGTGAAAAATGTATTCTCCTGCACCTCTCTTTTTGGCTACACTGCAGCAAGGCAAAGCGCCAGCCCTAAAGGGACCAAAGTCTGTTACTGTCTGAATGACTGATGAAGTTACACCATTGGTCGTGAGAGTGTTTGTGTTTCCCCATTGGTCATTGCTCTTTCAAGGTGAAAAGCTGCAATGATGATTCAACTGTTAATGTCTTCGCCTTCGATCGACTAATACAAAAACAGTTGTTGTTGCTGCCCAATCCTATATTAACAGAGTGTTGCCAGTTTGATGCATGTGTTATAGGACAAATAGCTCAGTGTGTACTGTGAGTGTAACAAGTGTGTGGTTGAGTATGAAAGAGAGAGAGAGAGAGAGAGAGAGAGAGAGAGAGAGAAAGAGAGAGAGAGAGAGACAGTGACAGTGGATGCCCTCAGAGCAAACAGGTGTTGGTGATGAGAGCAGAGAAGAAATTAGCAATAAAGTTGTCTAGTGGTAGTATATGTACCGTGCAGGTTTCAGTTTGTGTATGAATAAATGCTGCAGCTCCTGAAGACTCAAGACCCCGCTGTGCTTCCCAGCCACGGTCTGTAAGCTGAAGCAGAAACATTATGTTGCTATGTTTCCTTAAGAGACCCGTGGGACCACCAGAGATCTCAGCCACCATTACCGTCTTTCAAAGGCTGTAGTAGGATATTTGTATCATATGAAACTAGAGGACCAGAGGAATCCATCGGTACCAACCACATCTTGCTAGCTTGTCAGAGGGAGGGTTGAATAACGCTTTAAAGTTCGCTAAATTTTGGTGAGGGAAAAACTGCCATGGCCATTTTCACAGAGGTCCCTTCACCTCTCACCTCAAGATATGTGAGAGAAAGTGGATTCTATTTGTACACAAGTCTCCCCTTTACAGACATGCCCACTGATACTAGTCTCGTGTAGTTCGGGGCACACTGCATACTGGGGTCCCTAAACAGTCTTGTAATTGCATTACTGGAATTACTGGAAAGCTGAGACTCTACTCTAGCCCTACTATATTCATGTGTTTGCTCCTATAGCCACTTAAATGTAGTGAGAACATTTTTTTGAAACAGACATCACTGTATAAAATGACTTATTTTTACCTGTAGGATAATCACATCATTTTACAATCACAAACCAGAGAATCTACAAATATCACATCACAGCATGGATTGTTCTATGGTGTTCCTCAAGGTCTTGGTGTCTTAATGTGGTATTTTTGGTGAGATTTTTGACCATTTTTATTGATTCAAGAGTGGTCAAAAATACTTAAATTTGGCATCAAAACTTTGTAACAAACGTTGTTGCTGCAACAACAACTTATGAGACATATTTGAGGAAGGTCTAAGCTCCTATAGACTCTCAACTATAAAGGTCTGAATAGGCTCCAATCCAAAAAAAATTTCATTACACATTTATGACTAGAACAACTTGACACATAGTGCTAAACTGCATCTGAAATTAATCTTCAGGTTCCCTTCTTTCAGATGTAGATGGTAGATGTATACCACTTCTATGTGACAGATACTGTTGATATGCTATCTCCCTCTAAAGATTCCCTGCCCTGGGCTTTGATAAATTATAGCAGTCCTTAATTGACTCAAATATAGCTTAACCAACCATCCATCCATCCATCCATCCATCCATCCAAAGCCTGGTCGCAAGGGCATCAGGCTGAGCAAAGTATGCCAGACGCCCCTTTCCCCAGCAATGCTTTTCAGCTCCTCCTGGGGGATTCTGAGGCGTTCCCAGGCCAGACGAGATATGTAATTTCTCCAGCGAGTTCTGGGTCTACCCCAGGGCCTCCCACCAGTTGGACATGCCCAGAACATGGGATGGGCCCTGGAGGCATCCTGATCAGATGCCCGAACCACCTCAGCTGGCCCCTTTCGATGGGAAGGAGCAGTGGCTCTATTCCGAGCTCCCCCAGGACGTTAGAGCTCCTTACCCTATCTCTAAGGCTGAGCACGGCCACCCTTTCGGCTCATTTTGGCCACTTGTATCCACAATCTCATTCTTTCAGTCATTACCCATTGCTCATGACCATAGGTATACTGAACTAGCATATTATATGACATGATGACCTATAGTCACTCGTCTTCTGCTCAGTTCTGACCATTTTGTCACAGAACTGAGCAGAAGAGCTTCTCCAAAAGAAGACGGAGAAAATGTGTTGTTCTGTTCCTCATGGTCCACAGGAATGTAGACAGAACAACAGGGACAGTTTGGCTGATGGAGGAAAGGGGTGGATGTGGATGTTAGTTTCAGCAGCCAGCCACTGACAGCTACAGAAGGATGCAGCCGCCTCCACAGTTCTTACTGAAAGCACGGATGGTTTGATTCCCTTCAGTGTTTGTTCTCTGTTTATCACAGCTCAAGCTGGATGATATCATTTTCACAGAAGCCACATGTACTGTATATATAGAATGAAAGATATTGGATGAGTTATGTATTTCCCACAGATTTAAAGCACATTTAGTGGGCCAACATGTCATCTCACCAGTATAGCTCAGCCACTCCAATAGAATCTGTTTATGCTCATACAGTTTGTACAAAAATAGCAGTGAACAAAGCACTCTGAAGTAACACCATGTCTACACTGGAGGCTCTCAGATATAAAGACCAAGCAGCTTCAAATGTAGTCATGTTCTACTTTTGCTTTACACACGACAGCAGCAGAACAAATGCACCACTGTAATCTGAGTGCTGTTGTGTTGCTTCAGCTACACAGGCAGTATAGAGTTAGCCCCGTGCATATCTGATATGATATCTGCAATAGGATATCTTACTGGCTGTGACAGTCTGGCCAATGAAATCTGAGCAGTGTCTGTCACCAACTAGTGTTGCTCAGAGTTTTATCTGCTGTTATTTTTATTTAAGTAAATAGCCTCAATTAAATAAAGAATGATTGATGTTAAGGGGGAAACAGTCATTCCCCAGCCTGTAAATGCTAGGAAAGTGCTGTTTTTAAACTCAAGAGTCAAGAGACACTATTATATTTACTATAGATATGATTAATCAAACTTATCATGATATCAACACCCTACAGCCATTAAAACTATGATGTGATGAACTAGCATGTTTTAGTGAATTCCATGCATTTTCCAAGACTCAACGCCATTAGCGTTTGTTTTGACAGTGTGCTATAATGTTATCACACAGGGATTTGCAACCTCAAGAACTACAGGTCCTTAGAGACTCACAGTGTTTTAACCAATGGCTAAACAATCGAACAGTGTTTGGATAAAGTCTTTCCATTTTGTTTAACCAGACACAGCCCGGAAATGGCCATTGCCAAACCCACCAGACTGACTACTCTAAGCCTTCTTGCTAACACAGTTTACAAGCTGATGTACTTTACAAGGCTTCATTATTTCCTTCGGAGAACTAATAAAATGGTTAAGACCACTCCAAGAAGTAACCTGAATAATGAGTACTGAGTAACCTCAGAATTATTCAACCTGGACCTAATTTTCCCATGTTTTTGTGTCTAAGGGACTTGTAGGAACAACAATTTCTGAAATTGGTCCAGTAAGCGTCAAAATGGGCAGCAATGTAACCACTTTTTACTGTCAATGTACGTCCACTATTAGTGCTTACTTTTGCCACTGGCATACTGAGATTATTATTTTAAGTGTCTGACAACATTATGGAAAGGATCGCTGCAGAGATAGACCTTTTTGTTAAAGAGTAAGATCCTTTTTGTTTAACCAGATACAGCTCCAAAATCACTACTGACAAACCCACCAGACTCCATTTAATAAAACAGTAATTTTAGCGTGTATAGAGCCAGCGTCATTTTCACATCTAACCGTGTGGATTAAGGATTTATTTAATCCAAACCAAAGGTGGTCAGCTGTCAGTGACAAAAAGAAGCACTTTTAGTGGACGTAAATCGACGGTGCAAACATGTTCTGAGTGTTTACATTGTAGACTTATTCGCTCAATGCTGGACCAATTTAAAAGAACGTTGTTCCCATTATTCACTTACACACTTACACATGGGAAAATAGGATCCATGTTGAAAAATACCCTTTAACTCTGGAATTTTAAGTTAATTTGACGTGCAGAAAGCCACACAGGAACTGCTCAGCATGATTTCCCCCTCAGCATATAAGGATGTGACGTTTTGCGAGCGTTCCCACAGAAGACAAGAATTGTGTAAATGCTTTTTTTGATGAGGAAAATAAAGTGAGATTCTGCCTGAAGGGAAACATATGTGACTTTTAAACAAGCTTGTGTACTTGCCAGCACACTGCATCTTGTAATGTATGGTCCTGTGTTCTAAAACCCTCAACACACTAGAGTGAAACACTGTGATAACGGTGATGTTGCAGGTTTCTTGCATGCCACAATTTGTCACCGACATGGGTCTAATAAATCCTTTGTCACAACCTGTGTCAGGGTATTTAATATCTCTTCTGAAGCTTGTCACATGGAGCCATAAATTCCCGGAGAATCGTAGCAATGGAAATTAAAAAGAATATGCAAGGACAGACATCAACTTCTCACAACATCCATCAGCACCACTCATGTTGTGAAAATGCAGCAAAAGCAAAACAACCTTTTGCTATGGCAACAGCATTTTTTTTTTATACAACAATGTTGCATCAGCCAACCAAATTGCCCTTGTTTGGTTTGTATACTGGGATTACAGCTGCAGTCACAATGAGAGAATTTGGTCCTAAAATTCTGACCCTGTCACAAAGCTCTAAATCAGCTGTTCATGGACATGTCTCACAGTACTGCCCGGGACCACCATTGTAGATTAATAGGATTAATAAATATTTCACCTCAGCTGTCAACTTTCACATGGAACTGCCAAACTTGTGCGGTGTGGAGGGGTCTTGAACCATCATTCGGCCCACTATTCCTGTCTCAAGAATAAAGTTTGGGAAATACTGAATTGTTTCTTTTCTAGTAATGTCTGTGTTTGACATTGCAGTCAAACTACTGTAAATCAGAAAACTATCAAACTGTTGTGGAAGAGGAAAAACTCTGTATATCTCTGTGTGATTACAAAAAAAAAGAAAAAAACAAAAACAAAATGGAACTTTGTCAGGATAAAGCTCTGCCATCCTCTGTGATGAGGGCCTTCTTCAGGTAAATCTGTTCTTCTAACCCAGTGCTTGTATATTTAACCATTACTTCCACACAGTCAGCTCCTCAGTGGACCTCCCTGATGGTGCCAGATTTGTTTGTTAAGAGATCCGTACAACAGCTGCACAGTGGAAAACCAACAGAAGACAGCTCCAGTAGTTGTAGTTTATGGGAACTATCTGGATGGTTAACTACATGTACAACCCCATCAGTGATGGTGCATGTAAAACGCACCAAAACTGGCCACTCTCTTTGTATGATACCAGCTTTTCACTTTTACCGATAACCTTTATAGAAAAGAAAACATAATTTTAACAGCTTTACAACCGACTCTCCCATGAAGCTACGTCCAGTACAGCAGTAAAGATAAGAGATGAGATTAGACAAAACGTTAGTGATCCCTTTGGGAATACTGAGATGTTACAGCAACAAGTACTGTTACACTACAGCACTGAAAAAGCAAGACACACACACAAGACACGCACATACAAGAGAGAGTGACAGTGACAGTGGATGCACTTATCAATCAGGTGTTGGTGATTAGAGCAGAGAAGAAATTAACAGTAAAACTGTCAAGTGGTAGTAAATGTACAGTGCAGGTTTCAGTTTGTCCAGGCATAAGTGCTGGAGCTCCTTAAGAAACCCGGAAAAATCCCTGTGTCTTGCTTCCCCAACATAGACAGGCATGTTCATGTGCAGTGCCCTTCCACCCCCACCCCCTGAAAAATAGCCCCCAAAAACTACAGTGAAAATTCAAATAATGTAATTTCCATGCATGTATTGTTTTTTTTTGTGAAAATATATCGAAAACTGCATGGCATTATCCTTTACATTAAAGAAGCCGTGTGTAGGATTTAGTGGCATTTACTGTAGCGGTGAAGATAGCAGATCACAGCCAGTTGAAACGTCTCCCATGTGCCAAGTGTGTGGACTCCTAGTTAGGAGCCAAATTATCCGCAGAGATCTCTTCCTCTCCAAGACCAGATAATGTGAACCTTTAAAAACACTGAATAAAGCATATTCAAGTTAAAAAAGCAGTGTTTCTCCAACGCTGTTTGACATGTCAGAGATGGGCTGTTAGCCCAGCAACTGCTAGTGTGTGCTCAGTGTTGGGTAAGGGTTACTTTAAAAGTAATCAAAGTACGTTACTGCGTTACTTTCTATAAAAGTAACCAGTTACTTTGGGTCCATGTCATTGGTTTGACAGACCATTGGTTCGACATCCCATTAGTCCGACTGTCCGCATTGCTGAACGGCTCGCGGCGGGCGTATGGTGCCGCGACCGGCTTGAGGCGGAGCAGGCTCACGGCTCATGTGTTTGTCACTTTCTTTTTCATTTTAACTCACACCATGATCTTTTCCTGACCCTAACCAAGTGGTTTTTGTGCCTAAACCTAACCAGACCTTAACCACAGGGCATCATGATGATTTCGGAACGGACTTCGGAACAATGGGTTTAATATGGTCAGAACAATGGGCTGTCGAACCAATGGGCAGTTCCCATTACTTTACTGTGTTACTCCCTAGAGTAAAGTAACTCAATTACTTTAAAAGTACTTCCAACGTTTCTCCCTGAGAAAAGTAACTCAAGCACTTTTAAAGTACTTTTGAGTAATGTTCTACATTTCCTATTGGGCAATGGACCACAGGGCCCTAAGCCTACATTATTTTGTCTCCAAAATTAAAGTTATGGACCACTTGCCCTTCACTGAGATCCAATTCTCCCATCACAGCCGTCACTTTGACCAGTAGAAACACAGAACGATCTGCTGCCGTAAACAACTGCATGACAACAACACCCCAGCGTTTTTAATATTTCCTCTAGGGATGTTACCACACAGAGTAAAAGGGGGAGACGCACTTTGTCAACCCGCTGAGTTAACGTTACTGTCATTAGCATCAAGCTAGCAAACAATGGTACATCCTCACGGTCGGACATAAACTAATAACATTAACAAATAGCGGCGGGGCTTTTACTCACCACAACTGCAGAGGCTCCCAGCTTCATTTGAAACAAACTACATTATAGACGCTCCGTTATTTATTAATCCCTCTGTGTGTTTATATATTTACTTTTTATCCGCTCCGTTGTCTTTATAAAGTTAACATATCGCACCGTCATTTCAAACTCAGCACTTGTTTCAAATTTAAAGCCCCTTATAACCTCGGCTGAGAGAATCCCTCCATTTTCTAAATAGACTTTTATTCTGAAATATTTGTCAGAACTTCCTGTGGAGGATACAGTAGCTTGACAGTTTACGTATGGCGCTTCAAATGTAGCTCCTGCCATCTGCTGACGCTTTTAGGTGACTACAACAACATGTCGGCTGGCACATGAACAGACACAGTTCTGGCAATGACTCAAATAATAGTAAAAGTAATAAAAACAGGACAAGAATAACCCGATGACATCACACGCCGTGAAAGACGACCGGGGAAAGTTGGTGAGTACCAGCGTGTAGCGTGTACCAGGCATAATGCAAGTCCTGAGTCTGAAATATGTCTGTCAGCGAGTCCTACTCACCTATTGAGACAACGGCAGCACTTCTCCGACCACGTAGTGAGCCACAAGCTCTGTGGCTTCTTTCAGACTGATAGATTTAACGTTATCTCCGTTATTAGAACCAAACGACAGCCGTTGCTGTTTCGGAGCTGAAGGACCAGCGTTCTAAAAGTAACGGAAGTAACTGATGTCTTGTTTGAAAATGTACTTAAGTATTTGATTACTCAAACAGCAAACTAATGCGTTAGGTTACTCTTTACTGCAAAAAGTAATCAAAGTAAGGCGTTAGAGTTACTTTGTAACACGTTATACCCAACTCTGGACTTGTTTTCTCAGGTAACTTAAGATCGGTGGTGGAAATGGGGGGAACACGCTGGAACGTCGTTCCAGGAGTAAAAGTCGAGAGGGAACGTTCCCTCTCAGCAGATGTGGAAAATACAGACTATTCAGTGTTTTTTATAGGGTAAATCACTATAGCTGTTTTACAGTGTTTCTAAACGGCACGCTCCTTTTGCCGAAAGCACCTGAGCGCACCGAATCCATCTGCTGCCCCAACAGAATTTATCCCTGCCAGCGTGAGACAGCTGCATTTTTTCCAAAGTGTGTTGTCTGAGGAGAACTTGACAGACAGACGAACAGTAACGGTAGCAAACAGTAGGTACGTTATGAAGCTGTTGATAGTGGGAGTTCGCTTGAATTTCCTCATACATTTGTGGTGTCTTTGACATATCTAGTTTTGTTAAAATAACGTTAATCTTGATTGTTTGATGATTTTGTGCTTATTGTAGTATATGGCCCGCGGTATTTTGTACTGTGTGTTAAAGCTAGCTAGCTAACACGCTTTCTAGCTTGTTAGTAACGTTAACGTTAGCTTACCAGCTAGCCTTGGTAACAGCCTGATATGGCATCCAATATACCACCCAAGATGTTTGCTAACGTTAGCTGTTATAGACATAGAGTAGCAAACCTTGCTGGTTTAATTTAGTCAGAGATATTCAGCCAGTTACTCTCTGTGAAGGTTTTACATGAGATGAACTAACTTATCTGCTGATAGAGGACTGAAAGCTTTAGACTAGCTAACGTTACTTAATGTTATTTTCATTAGCTAGCTTGTTCACTCATGTCTGTATGCACGGTCTGTTATATAGTGAATAGAGAATGCTGCAGATAATTACAGGAATAGTTTCACAGTTGGGAGGTAACGTTAAGTTACTAGGTACTGATGTTTAGTCAGCCAAATCATTGTTAATTAATATTATAGGTCTGTAATGAAAACACCTAAACTGATATTAGATTTATTTGCAATGAATAATTTTGGCAACATGCATAATTTGTAAGTGTTTTGTTCTTCCAGTTGGATAGCAAAATGAGATGAGATAAAGAGAAAGTGTGGAGAAAGGAAGAGAGGAGAGTGGAGTGGGATAGAGGGCGAGATGGAAGGTATGGTTTACTGTAGAGTATAAGACACTTTACTTCCAAGGGCACATCTTTTATACACCTGTAACCAGAGTATATTCAGTTGTATTTGTTTTCTATGTGAAATTGAATATGAATTAGGCTACTTTATAGGAATCACTCAGCACAGTAATGGCATTGACAGGGTGTCACCATTCCCTATGGGGTAAATAGGAAGGTTTGGACTGTGGAGAAAGAGAGGAGAGGAGCAAGGGAGTGAGACATGGGAAGAGAAGGAAGGTATGGTTTTCTATAGAATATGAGACACTTTACTTCCAAGGGCACATCTTTTACACTCCTGTAACCAGAATATATTGATATTGAATTGGATTTGTTAGGGTAGCCTACAAATAGTTTATTAATATTAACTATTTTTTGTATTTGGCTGTCATTTGTCTTTTACAGTGAAGAGAGAACAATGCAGTGGAGAGCAGAGCAGTGGAGAGAACTGAGGAGACTGAGTAGAGCAGTGGAAAGGATGCAGTGTCAGCCCTCTGTTTTTAAGAGGTAAATTACATTTATTTCATGATGAGAACTGCAGTACATATGAAGAGTTTATTTGGTAGCCTAACTATTATTTCCCATTGTCATTTGTCTTTTACAGAGAGGAGAGAACTGAGGAGATGTATGAAACGGAGCCATCAGTGTCATCAATGTGATTCCCCTTAATCAAGTAGGAACGTTTGTTGTTTCCATGTGCCCTGGGGGAGTGTTTTAGCTTAGTACCTTTTGGACGCGTGTTCACTGTATTCATGAGTTGAATGCTGGTGTAAATAAGTGGCACACATTGGTGTAGCTGCCTGAGAGAAGGTGTTTCTACTCATCCATTTAGTGACTCCTTTACAATATAATAATAGTTAATTAAATAAGGGAGACATAATCAATAGATCTTGGTAATCTTTTTTTAGTGTAGCTTTCATGGTAATGCATAAAAATCAACTGAGGAGACTGAATGCAGAGTAGAGCCGTGGAGAGTTAATTTGAACAAAGAATATCCTACATTATTGTGCAATGCAAGAAAGCATCATTTGTTTATATCTTTAATGATTAACTTAATTTTCCGAACGTGGGGATGCAGGTGGGGTCTGTGTCCGCTGTCCGGAGCCCATCCACCCATATCCAAGGGTTCCACTAGTAACATATGGCCATTTCCACCACTGCTTAAGATCCAGGGGCCAGATGCACAAAGCACTTTAAGAACTTTTGTGTCTTAAGACACTTAAGGTTTAGTTTTTCCTTAGCTGAGGATATTACTTAAGGGTGTTGCACAGAATCTCCTAAAAGGTTTACTTAGTCAATGAAAGACATTAAGGCACTTACTGCACTGAAAGAGATTTAACAGCAGTAAAATTCTACTGTTTCCATGGAGACTGATTGTTTGCTTGAACCTATGCTTGTGATAACCCAGGCTACCTGTTGTTGCAACTAAATATACTCTCAAAAAAGATGGCCTAATAGTGCCATCACAAATGGCCTAATAGTGCCATCACAAAAAAAAAATGGGAGAAGAGAGAATGCACAAAAAACAAATTGGTTGGAGGAAGAAAAAACACATACTTATAGAGGAATCCAATAAAAGAAAGAACATACTGAGGATTAAATGTGATCTGAAAATAACAGCAAACATGAAGAGGAAATTGCAACGTTTGGTTGGGAACTTCACCGTGGTGTTCAGCAGTGAAGTGTTCAGTGAGGGCTTTGAAACCTGGTGAATGACAACGCACATTGTTGACTTGTGTACATGAAATACCTTGTCAATTACTGATGGGGAAGATCCCCTTGCATTAAACCGCAGAGCAATCAGACACTGTAATGGGGCTGGAGCAGTGCAGCTTCGCAAAGTCTGGTGATCGAACTACAGGCATTGAAACAAATCATAAAATGAACTGCAGTCAAATTTATAGTGCAAAATCAATTGCTCATAATTAAGGGTATCCATCGGGTTCTTCGGGTCACTCTTCTCGGTATGCCTTCATTTTCCTCATTTATTGCCATAAACTCAGCCATGTTGCCGTTAAGCTGCAGTCAGAGGAACCTTGTGTTTTTTCCTTACTTTGGTTGCTAAGGTACTCTGTGCAACAGTTCAATGAACTTTAAGCAATGCGTTAGATATAGGACCAATTTAAAAGAAAACGTAAGGAAATCTCAAGGAGAAGACTTATTGATATTTTGTTCAACCAATTTTATTTAAAGGAAACCTTAACTCAGATTAAAAGGAAAAACTTCACTTAAGGTGCTTTGTGCAACCAGCCCCAGATGTTGAGGAGGTGTTGTCCGGAAGCTGGACAATCTAAAGAAGTATTTTCCTCTCAAAAACAGGGGTCTCATTTATAAAACAGTGTGTAGGATCCATGCTTAAAGGAGCTATATGTAAGAAATCTAAAGCAAATAATCTCACCGACAACAGTAGTACAGCCAGAATATTCGCATTTAAAAAACATTTTTACAGTCCGCAAATCATGTTTATATTTTGAATTTGTGTTTTGGCCTCTTGCGCCACCCACTGCCGTCTACCAGTCACACAGTCAGTAGAGTCTCAGCATCAGTTACAGTTACGACTGAGCTACGGCAGCACGGCAAGAAGCATTAGCAGTGTCCCGGTACATAGCATTAGCAGCCGGCTCCTCCTCAGCTGTATTCCGGCAGCAGCATTAGCACTGTCCCGGTACATAGCATTAGCAGCCGGCTCCTCCTCAGCTGTATTCCGGCAGCAGCGTTAGCAGTGTCCCGGTACATAGCATTAGCAGCCGGCTCCTCCTCAGCTGTATTCCGGCAGCAGCGTTAGCAGCAGAGAAGCCGGACTTGCTCGAACGGTCCGCTGGAAAACCGAAGATCAAGGACGCGGCGACGCAGCCCTGCCACGCCAGCCACCCGTGGGCAAACAAATCAGTCTCCAGCGTGCCGCTGTCCAGCAACCTTGAATCTGTAGGGGAGGGGGGGCGGACACGACTCGCGGCAGTATTTTGAATTTGAGTGCAGTAACCGTTTTGGCCACATTCTTACATACGGTGCCTTTAAAGTGGACTTGCGAACAAAAGCTGAAAATGGTGTGCGCCAAAAAAATAATGATTTATAAAACCATGCATACGCCTGCCAATGTGTAATTTCCTTTTAAAGATCCCTTATCAACTTGGAATTGTCTGTACAGGGATCAGCCTCATATCCCACCTTATACATGTCCACATTTAACCATAAACGGACAGTGCAAAGCACCTCATAGTTGTTGATGCATAGAAATAAGCCTGCGGATCAATGGTTCTTTACGGCAACAATAAAGTGCCATCACAATGTTTATATGTTTATGGAATCAGACTGATTGCTTTACACCTTGATTCTGACAATCAGTGGTGTCCCTAAACCTGAGATTTAATTGGAAGATGTAAGTTTATAGGTCAACAATTTATTTATACATGTCAGTTTGTTATGGCAATCTTGGCCTGCATTATGATTAGGATTCATAATGAGGATATTGATTTTAATGATGCGAGGACTTTCACTAGCTTAATCTCCAGACTTTGCTAAATGACACAATCTATACGTACATGTGGTGAAGCTGTACATAAAGTGACTGGAGGGTGTGTGTGGCAGTCACCGCAGCGTACTTGGTGATCTATATCTACAGTATTAGAAGGTATCACTAAAGACTGTTGATGCTCTGCAATTATGTAATGCTATTTTATGTGTGCATTTCAACAGCTGCAATGCACTCAGCTGAACAAACCTGAGTGTCAGCAGCAGTCCAGCCCTCAGCTCTGCGCTCCGGGGAATGTGATGATAAAACAGCGCTGATAAAACAATGAGTGGAATTCAATTTGAGATTTGAGTTGGCTGATCATTTGTACGACTCAAAGGTGATTATGGGAAAGTGTTGACTCAATAGCACAAATAAAATGGTTCGATTGAATGTTTATGATAAATTACATCTGTGAGTACAGTATGATGTGCAGCATCATTATTCATAATGATACCTCTCACATTTAATTTCTACAATCTGGCTTCAATTCAACACCTTGCCATATGTATCACCAATTTCCCATTTCCAAAATGTTTGTACGCATGGGTCAAAGTTTACGTAGAGGTGTGCACATTCTCACGTCAAGTTTGTTGAGAAGGCCTCGTTCTGTGCAAATGCAACATTTATAAATGAGACCCCAGCTGATTTAATCTGTTAAAAACACTTTAGTCATCATGGTTAAGTGGGTCAGAGATGACCCTCCTTCTATTTCTATGTGGTAATCTCTGATCTCTGAGACTGTGACATTATATTGATGAAAGGACTCATTATCATATAATTATGTCTATTCCTTTCCAAAACAAACTGTGATTTAAATCAATAAAAACACTCAATAAAGCAGTTTCATGTTAACAATCAGGCCTGTAGTTTCGCAGACCGGGTGAGGCGGAGGCACCTGCGCTTCGCCAACTGGGTGTGGCCAGGCAGATTTTGCAAGTTTGGCACACCGTGTGCACTGGCGCAGCTACTCCTCTTCCCCACCTCCGTCCCTCCTACCTGCGCAAGTCGGAAAGAGGGAGGAGAGAAGGCGTGGAGTGGGTTTTACACGCATCACACCAATCAAATGAGCCCCTCTCTTCGCCCTTAAATGCGCCGCGTGAAGGCGTAATGAGAGTTTACTCAATTCGCCATGGCAGAAGAGAGCAGCAGCGTCAGACAGCCAAACTTCTCCCAGGAGGAAACTGATGTTTTGGTCCGGGAGGTCCAAGCTCGCAGTGTCCGAATACACGGAACTGTGAGCAGGCCTCCACGGGCTGATGATGCAAAGGTAGCCTGGGAGGAGGTCACCACAATTGTAAATCAATGTTGCGTTTCTCTCGTGTGCGCGCTCTCTCTTTCTCTCTCTCGCAGTCTCACTCTGTTTCTTTTCTTTTGACTTTTCTAAGATGACAGATGCTGAATATATGATCCCTATCTGATGCTGTGGCTGTTTGTGGTTGGCTGAGAGGGATGTGAGCTCATTAGTTTGCAGCTGTGTTAATCAAATCAGGTTGGGTTTCCATTACGCGTGCCAAACGTGCCAAACGGTGCCAATCCCCTTTGATCTGACATCAGATGTGACGGGACAGTCGATATAGAGATAGTGATAGAGATAGAGATAGAATAGTGGTTTTGTGGGTATTTATTGCATCGTTAATGTGCCTGACATTCTGGAAACCAGCCTGTGAGTTTTTGGTGACGTGTGCGCACTGTCCGCCGGTCAGCCAAACTTCCACTTACACCAGCTGTGCTCCGCCTTGCTGACAGTAGATGTGGTTTCAGCTGGCGAACTTTTAGCGTGCCTTCGGCGAAGCCTTTTGGCACGGAAATTGTTACTGCGCCAAGCTAGATGTGTCGACACCTCCCCCTGCTGCATTGCCACACCCATCTCAGCGCACCTCGACCTGCCAAACTACCAAACTGAGCGCGCCTCGGGTTGCGCTGAAACTAGCTCTGCGCGGGGTTCGCCACCCTGCGTCATCCTGCCTTGCACCGGGAAACTAGAGGCCTCAGTGTTTCTCAGTATTGCTTGGCATGAACGAGCTGCTGACTACAGTGGCCAAAGTGAAAGCTCGCATGGCCCTATCTAGAGCCAGTGTTTGGTTTGTCCACTCTGGGCTACTGACTGGCACTACTGAAACATTGCGGACTGCTTGGACGAGGACCTGCTTCCTATGTAGTTATAAATGGCTCATTCAAGGTAACAAAAACACAACAATTCTTATTTTCAGGTGATTATACACTAAAGAATACCTACTTATTATATTGTATTCCATTTCTGCCAATATACCCTGCTAAATCTTACACACACTGGGGTTTTTACTGTAAATAAATCCTACCTTCATGAAAGTTATAGTACTCAGTTTTTGTTTCAGATAGATGTTGAGTCAGATGTTGATGGTCATTTTGGAGGCTGCAGTTAATGGTGCTGTTAAATTGTGTTATACTGAGAGGTGTTATTATATTAAGAGGTGAGAGGTGTCTGATATTATGTCCACCCCATTTTTACAATTTAGGATACTTTTCTACCAAGTGCCATGCTGCAGGACTTTTTCCTTCTTTCACCAAAACTGCAAAAACAAGTTGGTCATACCCACCCAGCTTGCATCTTAGGTTTTTATTTCTGTCAATTTTCAGGGAATTAGAGATGAAATGATATAAAACAGCCATGACTGCCAGCAGCGTCAGAAATGACAGTTGGCCTGCGTCTCTGGTTTTCATGGCTCAGAGTTTGAGCCAGGCATCCCAGAGGGCCTCGACTGTCATAATGAGTTGTAAACAAGAGGGAGGACGGCTCGGTGTCAGCTCCCATAAGTGTGGTGGGAAAAGCCTCGACATCATCCTGTCGAACCCCACAACAATAAACACACAGAAGAGGAGGTTTGTTGGGAGAAAGTTGACATATCATCTTCATTACAGAGAGAGCAGACACAGTGACTGGGTCAGGCTGAACTGAGCAATCACCCTGAGTGTGTGTGTGTGTGTGTGTGTGTGTGTGTGTGTGTGTGTGTGTGCACACTGTTGTACATATATTTAAAAAAAAATAATGTCATTAATTGTGTTACACGTCAGTTGTTCAAGCACAGCAGCCTCCAGATGGCTGATGCTTGTTTGTATTTAATTTCCATCCTGAAGGGCCCGTGGGAGTCTGTGCCACTTTAACAGTTCTTACTGTAATTCCCCTGAGCACTGTCACTGCATAAAAACACTAAATGCATCAATAAACACGCACAGCTGAGATCTTGTAAATATGCTCCTCTTGAACACCTTACAAGAACATCATCCAAATGTATAACTGTAACTGTATTTTGTTGTTACATTAATTGTATTGCAAATATGGAAGACATTATGCTGTGAAAGAGAAACTCTCTGACTGTGTTCCACTGATGCTACTGCAGATTGTCTGCCTGTGTTATCGACATGGGTGAGTTAAGTTATTGTTAAGTTCCAGCTCATTGAAAAGATGTTATTTTTGTAAAGAATCCTGCCAAACCAGTTACACAACAATGATATGACTATCTGTGGAAGAGCTCGCTAAGGGAAAGTCATCAATTTAAATGAGGTTAAGTTGCAAAAACAAACTACATTTTTATTAATAACGATACTATGCAGGATTATCTGAAAAAAAAAAAAACAATGCATAGACTGATATAGAGGTAACCCTCCTCAATCATCATCACTTATGACCCCCTACAAGTGTGTGGTGGTGTATTTATCTGTGAAGATTCTGCCCTCTGCCTGTATTTTCTTATTTGCCTCTCCTTTTGCTGTGTTTGACACGTTTATGGGGATGTAATAACAGCGCGCAGGTGAGGTCAGGACTTTATAAAAAGGTAAGCAGCATTCTCAGCTGCGTTTGAGCCACCAATCCCAGGTGTTTTTCAACAACCTGTTCTTGCTGTTGCAGCAGCTTTTGTGCCACCAAAATGTGGATGTTTCTAGCAAAAACAGGATCTTCTCCTCTCATAACCAAGTCGTTTTTGTGCCTAAACCTTAACCATATGTGCATCACAGTGTTGTTGAAAAACATGAACAGAAATTACCGTGTGAACATTTTTTTCTGGCAATTAGGTTGTCGAACTGCACTAAGTGAGTGAGTGAGATTGTTTTCTTTTTTGGTTTTTGAGAAATGAAACTTCAAAGCAACAGGAGTTTGTTTTTGGGATAATGGGCTGGTGGAAAAATGGGCTTTTGGTCCAATGGGACATTTTTTGCACAAACTTGCCTTCTGGGAGCGATGAACAGTCCCTAGAGTGGCCAGTTAGCTTAGTTAGCTTGGTTGAGTATTGGCTTTCTCATTACAATAACATTCATATAACAGTTCAGTAGCCTACCAACAGTCGATGACAATTCCGGCATAGTATTCCTTTAAAGAAATACCATTTTGATCCAAAAGGACCCCAAAAACTCATGTGGACTAAAATTGTTTGCTGAAAAAAGACAGATACTTTTTATCTTCTCTATCTATGACAGCTGATAAGGCTGAATAAATGAAAGAGGGCCGTGCTTTGCTCAAACACATCATCTGCACTAAACTGCACACTGTCGCCTCTCTGTCCAAACAAGATTTCGTGCATCATAGTTCCCCAAACAGATTATCGTGAGTTTTTGTGTGAGTTTCTGTTTGTTGCCCTTCACAGGCAGCTTGCCTGAGGCCTGAAAAAGTGATATCCCTTTGATAGTCACTGCGTTTGCCCGTTAAGTTTGCTAGCGTAAACACAACATCTGTGTGAGCTCAGACATATCTGCTGCGTCACATGGAGGCAGGCCACCAGCTGTAACACCAGCACTCATGTTACACAGAGATAAATGAGCGGATGTGGCAGGACTGCAGCTACAGAGGGTCGCTGACTATGCCACTGGCTGTAGTCTTAAACCAGCAGTAAAACATTTCGTAAATCTGATTTAGACATGTCAGGCCTCTAATGAAATTACCCTTATATATCAGTTATGCTATAGGAAAGGCTGTGTGCTTGCACAAGATACAGTGTAATAAAGCAACATGCTGCTCCTACTACCACTAACATTTGTCCAAGCAACATTTAAAACACTGCTTTTAGTAATGCTCTAGAATAACAGCTCTAAAATATCAATAATGAAGCCTCTTCACCTTCCTCACAGAACATGAGAAGATGAGAACAGTGAAGATGCCACTGGGAAACTGAAACCAACTACTGTGAGTGTGTATTTTTGGGCATTAATTTTTGGGATAATTGGCTGTCAGAGAAACTGGCTTTCCTTCCAGTCTAACATTTTTAAGACTAATGGGGCTTCGGAATGTTTTACAGTCGGAACAATGGCTAGTTATGCTTTTTTTATGTTGCATCCTCTACATATATTCAAATCTATGAACAATGGTGTAAAGCCTTGGTGTACAATGCTTTCTTTCATACACTGTTTAGCATGTTAGCTTGCTACGTTAGCTTAACATTCCAGCTGATGATTTCTGGGATCTGTATACAGTATATGTTGATAATTATGTAACTTCTAGCAGTTTGTGAAAGAGTGGAGTTTCCCTGAAGGAGTTTGTGAAGCTTTCTGTTTATTGTGGTAATAAGAATTTTGTTGTCTCAAAATCAGGTTATGTGCTGGAGAGGTTTGAGAGTCCCTGCTGTAATTGTTGAATTAAAGTTGACTTATTTTACAGTTTGCTGATGATCAGATTTGCTCCAGTTTCCATACCACTTTTCAATTTTCTGTTACAGGAAGTGCTGACAGACATTTGTCACCGGCGGTGTGGCTGCTGCCCAGGGTCACAGTTATTACAGCGATCCATCAAAGGCCTAATCCTTTTACAGGTGAGTCACAACAGACAGTGACTTCAGATTAGATTACAGTGAAGATGATTGGGTATATCTGGACCAAACAACCAGACTGTATTATTAGAAAGGCTTAGTCTCCAGCAAGGTAATCAGTTTTTGTAATATCTTTGGAGTAAAATGCACTACTATGGCATCTGACTTCAGTGTCCCTGCAGAGTGTGAGTCAGCACACTGCACCAGTCAGCGTATGTCATCATCTGAGCCCAGAACATGTCTGTCAGACAGTCTCACCTGTGTCATATTTGTAAAGCTCAGCAGGAAATTGTTGTACACTGTGTGTCATATTGACCTGCACTGGTCCCAGCAAGGTGACTGGAATATGTCGTGTGCGAGTGCAGTGTCGTTTCCACTCTTTACTGTTTGACCTCCACACCTTGATTTATTTCCAGAGCTATGGGGCTCAGGCGAGAACATTTCGGTATTCTTATCCTAAACCTTACTTGCATTTTTCAAAGAGGCCTGTTCACGTAAGTGTTTGAAGTTGGATCCAGCATACCCTCGTAATTGCACAAACATCTTAGTGATGAATGCTACCAGTCCATGATGAGGTGTATGTTTCTTGAGACGTCATAATTCGCATAACGCCATCTATTGCAATTTGGCACTGCTCTGCTGGAAGAGAGCTTCTTGCTGCACACCATTTATTTGTTTTTAGTTACTCCATCAAGTGTTTGTCACCATTTGGCATGCTGCATACTATATTTATTGAGTGTGGGCGTTTGTCTGGACTGACTTATTTGGAAGGAAATTGAGAAGAGTAGCACTGTTACTTGTCACGTGACTAATCTTTACGAGTCAGGTTGAAAATGCTTCCGAAACTGGCTCACCACCACTAGACCACCTTATATACAGCGGGGCTAAAAGGAGCGGGGGGGACAGCATCAGACATCTTGCTCAGAGAGCCCCCAAACTACCACCACTGTCTATGCTACTCTGTAATCTTCAGTGTGATCGCCAGAATAAATGTTGGCATTGAATGTTTCTGCAAACCACAGATACATTACATATGTATGTTATCATGTACATTGAAACATTATATTTCAACAATGCCGTGGTTAATGTGTGGTTAGGATTAGGCACAAATACCACTTTGGTATGGGTTAGGAAAAGATTATGCTTTGGCCTAAAATTCCTGGTCCCCCCTGGAAATGCAGTGATGTCTCTAAAAAACAGTCGCTTTTCGTTGCACTATTTCCAGTGAAAGTGCAGTGATGGGTTGCTACGAAATACCCCCATTTGGTGGCTAAATACCCCAGGAAACACAACAATGAATCACCAAAAACAAAAACTGTTATGTTTGTTGGTCAGGTTTCTTGACTAGGTATCATGCCATCCACCATCCCCTCCACCTCACATTGATAAAGTCAGCTCATTAACTGCATACCTTTAGAAACACTTTCTTCTGGCGACTGGGCTGGTAATATTTGCTCCTTTAAAAGAAGGATAAAGTGTGAACACATGTTTTAGCCTGATTCGAGTATCGTGAGTCTTGCTTGACATTTTTAACTGAAACATGGTTTTGCAATGATGTGCTGGACACCTTCACACATATCTATGGTTTTACCCATATACGCCCTGATAGAGATGAAAACTCTGGTAAAAAACAAGCAGCGGAGGGATCTGTGTATATGTTTCAGACAGTTGATGCCATAATTGTGCGATCTATGTAAAATGCAACACCAGGATGTTTCTTTGGAGACAAAACAATCCTACATATAACCACATAGCTCGTGTTGATGACAATCTGATTACCCTTTGGCTCCTAATCTGTGTAGAACAACAAAAGAAACTCTTGTGTGTCAGTTTTTCCACATAAGGTCACCAATGAGAAAGTTAATGACTACATGTAAGCAATCATGTCACACAACTATAATATAAGTGAAAATAATCATCAGGACAGGATGTGCTGCTGTTATGGCACAGCCTTAACATGGCGTCTGTCACCACAGTACATGTTAGACAAGATGACGGTGCAGATGAGAGCAGCAAAGCACAACAAGAGAGAGGCCGCATGATAACAGCTTCCAGTCTGTCATCAGCTCCTGAGCTGAGTCATGAGACTGAAGCCGGAGGACCCACGCTGTCATCATGTGGCTGTCTCACCTTTGTTTGTGTGTGTGTGTTTGTGTGTATGAGAGAGAGAGAGAGAGAGAGAGAGAGAGAGAGAGAGGACCACTACTTTTGTGTATTTTTTCATTAAACAACACCCTGTACAGCAGAGAAAACAAAGAACGTCTGCTGAAAGTAACAACATACAGTACAATCTTAATAACAGTAAGACAAGAATGACATGGACAGAAATAAAGAGACAAACAAAAGTAGCAAAAGAAAACAGTATAGACAAAAAAACAAAACAAAAAAAAATCAATTATTATTTTTTGAAAAGTACAGTACATTTGTGTCTTCCTGGTCATCAATCTGCTAAAAGATGAGACACAACCCATTTCCCAAAACAGGCAGCAGACGAAATCGAATTTATCATAGATGATACTGGAGACAGATGAAGAGAGTGAAGAAGAGATGGATGAGAGATTCTCCTGAAACAAATGCCCACTTCATTCACACAAACTGAACTATTCAGTCTGTAGACTTTCTAAAGTCTAACATTCAGATATTGACATTTTAACACTGTAAAAACTGTGACTACAAGTTTTCACAGTGTTCTGCAACACATATGGTTGTTATGACAAAGATATTCCCATGGAAATACATGACGCTCTATTTCTTTCTTTGTTTCATGACTTTCAAGCTCTCTTTAGCCCTATAGTACGTAAACAAACAAACTTCCTGTGTGGCCATTTTGTGGTTGTTTCTTTCCTAGGGCCACCAACTTTGTGTTGAAACTCTACCATGGGAATTTCATTTATATCCCCCATAAGTTTTGAGTCAATGTTTTTTGTTTTGTTTGTGAGAATTTATAAGAAATGTGTCTCTTCTTGGTTCATTATAGCTTTTTTCACAGTGAGTTTTTATGGTTTGCTATTTCTATGTCATCATTTAGCCATTACTTTAATGGTGTTGTTTTTGTAGTATCGTATTTCCTATCATTATATTTTGACTTTGTTTCCTAAACAGCACCGTCTCTCAGCATATTAACATTTTATTATTATCAATATACACCGATCAGCTAAAACATTAAAACCTCTGCAGATGAAGTGATAACATTGATTATTTCACTACGATGTGATGTTCTGCTGGGAAACCTTGAATCCAGGCATCCATGCGGATGCCTCCTGACATGCTCCACCTGAAGAAACACAATTGCAGACCCAGTACCCCCCCTCATGGCAACGGCACTCCTCCATGGCAGTGCCCCCCCAGCAGGGCAATGCCACACTGTAAATGATGTTAAGGAACGGCCTAAGGAATGTGACAAAGAGCTCATGGCATCGACCTGACATCCAAATTCCCCATATCCCAATCTGATCGAGCCTCCGTGGAACGTGCTTGTACACCGACTCACAACCCACAGGACTCAAGGATATACCACCAACGCCTGTGGTGCCAGACACCACAGGACACCCCTCAGAGGTCCTGTGTCCATCCCTCAACAGGTCAGAGCCAAGTCCAATCTGAGAAAGCCCCACCGTGGATGGGGGGTACCTCTGGGAACCAGTCCTGGTCACGCTGAGATCTGGGGAATTTGGAGATCATGCCTTGAGCTCTTTGTCATGTTCCTCGCGCCGTTCCTGCGCAGTTTTATGTGGTGTGGCATTGTCCTGCAGGGGCGACCACTGGGGAGTGCTGTTGCCATGAGGGGGGGTACTTGATCTGTAACGGTGATTGGGTTGGTGTTGCGTGTCACTTGGCATCCACATGAATGCTGGGACCCAAGGTTTCCCAGCAGAACATTGCATTGTAACAAAAATGATTAATGTTACCTTTTTTCAATGGTTTTACCTTAGTTGGTTACCTGCTGACAAATATTTTGTCTTGTTATTGATGTCTATCTACAGGTTAATTTTGCTACTCTTCAGTTTACTGGACTGTGCACCACCCGGGTGGGAGCTAGTTAGCAGCACTGCTCATTAGGCAGTAACTACTTGTAACGCCATTCTGACCCAACAGTGTTGATGTGGAGACACTGTGCCCACCCTCTGGTCTCAGTGAATATGCGGTTCAATTTTGAGCCACAAATCCCCTTTAGCAATATCAAGTGCTCTGTCAGCTCCATTAGCTGTATTAGCACGGCTAGTGGTGCTAACATAGTTATCAGTGCTAAAGGGGCTTCGCGGCTCAAAATGAAACCGCTTACTCAAAGGGACTACATGGACAGAGAACGGAGGGTGGTACTATGTTTCCGCAGCATAACCACAGGCCCCGAGAAAGGCAGCTCAGCCTTGCTTCCAAATCTTCCCAGTGGCCACTTGCAGTATAGCAGCAAAAGGTTCCCCTGTAGCAAAAAGCATTTTCCTTATAGACCACCACTGTAAAAAATGTTTGTAAAACTATTGACAGGACACCTCAAACTGCAAACAAGGTCAATTATTACTCTTTCTTTTATACATTTTTAATCCACAGGGGCTTTATATTTGTAAAACTTTCCTTGAGCCAAGAAAATGTATTTAAATAGCTGTGATATCATTGCAATGTAAAGTCTGTAAGCTGAGACACAGAAAGACCACAAAGAGATGCAAGGGAACCACCAAACGACACAAATTGACTACAAAAAGAGGCAAAACAGCCAAAGAGACACAAAATAACTATAAAGAAACATAAAACTACCACAAAGAGACACAAAACCACCACAAGGAGGGACAAAATGACCACCAAGAGATGTAAAACAGAAAAAAAAAAAGATAATAATATTAGGAGACAAAACCACCATAAAGCCTGTGTGTTTTCCTCCTCCTTAGGAGAGGTGGTGGGGCCTTTTGCATATCAGTGCCCAGGGGCCTTTAGTCTTATAGCACGCCTATGTGCATTTTGTGTTTTTTACTCTTTTTTTTTTTCCCTTAAAATTTAAAAGGTTAGTTACCATTTAATGAGTGTGTAGTTATCAAAAGTAAAATTAACTCAAACTGAAATCCCTAGTTTCGACACACAGTTCTCAAGGTAGCAGCTCCTGTAACAGATTGTAGCAAATGAATGCCAAGCAGCTAAATTTGAACATTCAGACCTGTCGAGCAGCAGAAAAGATATGGCCGAAAAGAAAGACATGGTATGAAAACAAAGCTCCAGTTCCTTCCTTTACTTTCTTTTGAATGCTAACTTTGGAACTGATTTCATAAACTCTCCCATGACTTTCCAGATTTATACCTGCTCTTGTTCACAGCCTGGAAATGCTCCTTCCTGCGCTGTGGCATGAATAACTGTGAGAAATATTTCAGGAATTTAAGGTGCTGACTGGGTAACTTACTGCAGACTTCATATCACTCTACAATCTACAGTGCACACTTAGAGGTTCAACCCTTTTTCATGTGTCTCACTTCCTGTTTCTATATCAGGCTCCAGGAAGCCTAAACTTAATCAACCAGCTCCATTTACATCCATGGCCCCTCTGCTGACCAGCAGCCTGTTTACAGTAACACAGAGTCATAAAATGAAACAAAGAGAGCCTGATAAGAAATGGGATATTCATCGAAGGTGTACTGGACACAGTAACGGGAGCTTTGATCCTTTGTGCAACTGTTTTGTCCATGAATCAGCCAACAATTCACTAGACATCATGCATATTACAAAAAATCATCTTTTCCTTTTCCAGGTTTCCTCTTATTGCTCTCTTAATTTCCTATTTCTCAGGACTTTACCTTTTAAAAAGGATAACTGATATAGAAATCTGTAGGAATGTGTCATTTTTATGATGCTTTGTATGTTTTCATAACTAGGTGGGAAAATTAGAAACCATATAAGCTTAAATTTCAACTTTAATGCAAAGATCAAACCACAAACTGGATCCCATACACTTTTATAATGCAAATGCAGAAATTTAAGGCTTACTAACATAGCAAACACATGCAGGTATACAGTACACAGTTCGGTTTACATCATCGTTAGAGACTTTGTCTGATGCAAATGTTGGTAGATCATAAATGCAAAGCTGGCTGGGTGTGTCAGGATGATTTGTTGTCCCAAGGAGGAAATCAAATGTCTCAATTTTACTACACGCACTGTCATGATGGACTGGGTAGGTCCACATTTTTCATACACAAACAAACACACTATCAGCCCAACCTATAACCTCTGCTGCACTAAGAAGGAGATTTACAAGAACTGAAAACAAAAGTTCTTGATGTTCTCAAGACACACAAGACACTTTACTGGCCAAACAGTTCTTCAGACCTCCCCCTGAGAGCTGAGACCATCAAGGGCCTCCTCTCTGTTTGCATTTGCACCGCCAATAGAAACACTGAACTGATGGAACTTTTGCTTTGTGAGTCAAAATCGCATTGTATTTCCACCATCATATATTTGCTCAGCAAAGACCAGACCAGTGGTTCCCAACTGGTCCAGCCACAGGGTCCAGGTTTCCCCTTAGTCATTAGTTCAAGGTCCATGCAGTTTAATATATTCAGCATCATACTTGCATTTGGCCATTTTGTTGAGCTATTTTGCGGTTTCTGTCAAGTAGCTTTCAGTTCATCACTCACTCTACAACAGAAACCGGAACTTCAAAATAAAAGCTCTGTGCAGGAAATTTACTGTACTCAGTAAAGTACCAGTAAAATAAAGTGTGTTGTTGAAAAACCTGACATGTTTGTAAGTGACTTGCGGTCCATTCAGAATAACCTCATGACCCACTTTTTGACTGCAACCCACCAGTTGGGAACCACTGGTCTAGACTTAACTGTTGATCTGTTTGCCCATGTTTTCTCCCATTTTCTTTGTTATGAGTTGTTTGTGTTTTGTGTTGTTTGTTATTTTACACAGCAAATGTTGTTTTGTTTTTTAAATGGTGGTTACTGGTGCTGTATTGACTGTGTTCAACCAGTCACTATACACTTGCATCACCTATAGTTGCTCTTGTGCAGGGAGAGTACCTACTCTGAAGGAGGAGGTAAAAGAGTCCTTCAAAATGAAATTGTAAAAACAACAATGGCTTCTAGTTCCTGCCATGCAACCACAACAAACTGGGGGTTCTTACAACTGGAAGCAACGACTACCAACACTGCAAAATGCCTATGATTAACACTGTAAACTGCTGTTTCAGTTTATCAAATCTGGAAAAATAAGGGTCACTTCCTGAAAATAGTAGGACATTAAAGGGAGCAGCAAAAAAAAAAAAAAAAGCTAATGTCAAATGTAAACGTTAAAGTGTTGTGTTTAACATGCCTCATGTTGGATGCAGTTACAATGTGCTGAAACAACTTCACATATGTTTTTAGCTACGACCAAGATTTTTTACAGCGTTTCACCACATCTTTGGGAACAGTTAACCTAGTAAGTAGAAAATAGTAGCTAAAGTTAGCTGATGTTAGCTGGTAACGTTAGCCTGACAGCAGTGCATCCATGTCCAGAGTTTACATATAAATGATAGTTACACTCGTTTCAGTCATGAACCAAGCCACACAAGAGCTCGTCGTGTACCGTTAATAACATCAGAAGGGCTGGAGGATGTTGTTTGTAATGACATTCATATTTGCACCGGACAAATCAGTCAAGTTCTGGGAAAAATCACTTTTCTTTGTTTTGTATGGATCAAAGCCAACATGAGTTTCAATTTTCTAACGATACCTGCTGCCTGCAGTTCATCCAACCCTTTAATGTAGTCACTTTATTTACAACTCACACAGTATGTGGATTTGTCACTTCCTGCCCCCATCTGACTTTTACACGTCATAATAGTCATGTGATTGCAAAAACAGTTACTGTATCTGCTGTGGACCCAAGGCGCTGTTATATTTTTTAATGGTGCACATTAGCTCTGGCGGAGATTCTGGTACAGCTACAGAGACACTGTGCAGAAGCTCATTTGCTACACTTTCACCTCCTAATGAATCCAGCTTGTCTGTACTTGACACTCTGACCATCTGTTACACTGAGAAAGTTAGTCATCAGCATGGAAGAGGAAAAAAATGAAGACAGTGGAGGGAAAGAAGTGAGATGAAGAAAACTGAACAGGAAAAACAAAAGCAATCCACGGCCTGCAGCAGAGAGACACAGGGAAAGTGAAAGGCTGCAGGTAGTTAATCCTGGCTGTTCATTTCATGCTCGGGTGGCCGTGCAGCCGTCCATGTTTCAAAGCCCTTGTAGGCTCGACTTGACACCCTGCAGGGAAAATTAATGACTTCAATAACCATGCCACATTTTCCTGTGACGTTTCCCGCATGGAGCTTTATTGGACAAATCTTAATTTGGCTCTGATCAGATCACCAGAGCTTGTTACTGTACGTCTGGAGAGTAATGAATGAGGCACTTTGTGTGTATGTGTGTGTATGTGTGTGTATGACTAACTTCTTTCCTTTCTGCAGCAGCCAATACACAGGACATGATGTATGATACTGTGTTCTTTTAGCTGAGCGCCTGTGTTGTTGTAGTCTACCTGAAAGGGCGGTGTGCGACAGGGCAAGTTTTGTTGTTTTTTCCAGAGGGTAATTTTTGTGCATTTGATCACATTTTAAGTGTCAGCATTTTGGATTTTCTCCTCCCCTTATTCCCCCAAAGTGAAGCATTTGCATTGCATGTTGACAAATGTAAACTCAATTTGTGCCACTAAAGTTTTGTTTGAACTTCTTTCCCACAGTTGGAACAAAAGAGGATTGAGTCATTTTTATCCTGAATGTCCCCAAACAGTCCATCTTCAACCACTATATCCTGACCATATGTTGTTATGGCTGTGTTCGTGTTTTGTTTTTAACCAGTGGTTTGTGTGGGGTAGGTGTTTTCTTTCTTTTCAAATTGCATGCATTTTCATTTTTTTCTTTTTAAAAACAGCTGGTCATTATTTCCCACCAAAAAGTCAAACTGATCATGAGAAGCTATCCTTTTGCTCACTGTCTTGTTCAATGTATACAGTGTTTTGCATATGTCTGTGGTACTCGGCGGTTTGTCCTCGCCTGCTCGCTGCACCTCAGACAAATGATATTCCAGTGGAGGTTTGGATGTAGAGGTGTCAGCAGTTTTAATGACGGGCTGCAGAAAACCTCCACTCATTTCTGAGGCGCTGCCTGCCAGACTAATCCCACCAGAGCTCTGTGTTTGTGTGTGCGTATGTGTGTGTGTGTGGGTGTGGGTGTGTGTACGTGTGTGTGTGTGTTTCAGAGGCACAGAGAGGGAGTATGCATATGAATTTCTGTCGAGTCGAGGGTATGTGTGGGTGTGTCGATGGGTGAGTGTGTGAGACTTTGTCCGTTGATAGACAGGAGTTAACTGAGCCGCCCAACTGCATGCACACACACAATGCACAAATACATTCACACTAGCCAAGCCCAATCTAAAACAATAATCCATGACAATCGGCCACAGTCACTAATATGTGCATAAAAATGTTCTTCCTGTGCACAAAATAAGTGTGCAGGCAAAACTACCATCAGATTCAGAACAAGTGTGCATTTTGTTCTTACCACCGTCCCAATCGATCTGCTGTTTCTCTCTGAAACCCCTTTTACACTGCTGCTTCAAGGTGGGATTTTCATGCCACTTTTCTGCCTCGCTGTGTTGTGTAAAAGGTACAGTCACACAATGACGGTACAGAGTTGTCGCACTTTTAAGGCAGCATCAGGGGTAGTAACAACACCAAAACGATGTCTACGTAAACAGGACAGTCGGCAGGACAGGATCATAGGTGTGACGTTTCGACAATGTTTTATGCGTGTGACCCAAAAAGTAGCAAATAGCAGTTAGCAGCTAACCCAAAGAAGAAGCGCATCAGCCGAAAATTTCTGCAAACTGGGAAAACAATGAGGTCTGGAGCTCCTTGCCTTCCGAGCAGAGGTAAAGATCTGCCACCATATAACCAGGATGGTAAATGATTGTTATGCCATTGTTATTGTTTATAAAGTGCTGCCAGTGTGTATGTTATATGTCACATTAGAGGCCTATGCTGTTGTGTTACATGTCACGCCTGTTACACCTTTTTTTGCTTCTGCAATGCCAGCATAAAGAAGGGACTTTGTAGCGGCTCTATAGTGCGATCTCTGTGTAATAAGGGCTTGAAATATCCCTGTAGCCAGGAAACAGCTGGTAGACAGGACGAGTACCTGAGACGCCAACGGGTGGAGCAGTGTGTGCAATGTCTTCGATGCCATTCCAGAGAATTGCAAGTCTTTTTTGTTGTTGTTGTTGTTGTTTTTTTGGCTTATTGGACTTAATGGATCAAATACTGACAGCAAAACAAGTCATTTCGTGGGGGTTGTGATGCTCAAAGAAATGTATCCACTGATTTTTAGACACCTCTTTATATACATATATGCTCTTTGTGTGGTGATGTTTTTAGACCTAGATAATAAGAACATTTTTGGAAAGAGGACTGTGTAGGGGGTCATGATTTGGTACTGGGGTTTAGTGCTAGAATTATAAACAGTTGTATATAGTCATAAAGTATAAGGTAAGAGTTTGGGACTATTAAATGTTTTATGTCAGCGAGGGTCCTCATTAGTTTACAACTGCAAACTTGTGTGTGTCTATCAATGTGCGTTTGCCAGCACCGGTCTGCTGCCAGGATGTGGCTACTTCCTGTGCTGCTTCCTGTTTTGTCTCTTCTCGTCTGATTGGTCTGTTCTATTCTGGTTAGTCGTGTCAAGTGACATGAGGGCACAGAGGGTCGAAGTGTTAAAAATCATTTTCCTCTTTGAACTGGAGCTGAAGTGGGTTACAAACATCTGACATGAATCAAATAACCCACTGGTTGTAGCCCTTTATTTATACTGGAAATTTGTAAAAAAAAAAAAAAATTAAATCACAAAATATTTGATCTTACTACTGAAAGTAACAAGTCTTGACTATTTAACTATAAAGAGATATGGATGTCCTGATCAAGTTTTTTTGCCCCTAATCCCAGTCTGAGACATTTAATATTGAGTGCCTGCTGATGTCAAGTCCTGATCTCAATACTTAATCATAGATTATTAACATAGATCATAGATTACAACAAAATGCAAGAGACTCTCACGCTGAGCTGAAATAAAACTTGATTTCATAACTCTGGTAAATAACATAGATAAGCAGTCCCATACTGCCTTTTCTATCCTTTATGGTGTGTGGTATTTCACCGCAGGCGGTGCTCAGCCCATGCTCATACACACAAAGGAGCTCAACGGAGTAGAGGACAGAAAGACAGTGGAGTTGAAGAGCTGATGACAGCTGTACTCAAAATGTTGCTTTGCACAACAGCTTCATGGGTCAAAACAAAAACACCAGCTGATGTGAAACAGAGGATCAGATTGGGCTCTATATAGCTCAATACAGCTGAACCAAATCGGTTTAAAAAAATGTCTTAATCAGCCTTGATAGCAATCTTTAAGATCAGATTGGGACATCCCTATAAAAATAGTAGCTACCCAAAGTAGTTTTTTATGTGTGTGGTATGTATTAACTGAACTGTAATACAATATCAACATTTGCAAACAACCAAATAACTTATTTTATTGATAGAATAAAAAAGAAAACATGCGCCAATAAGAGGAAGAACTCTCTTCTCTGCAGAATAGAAAAGGCTTTTGTAAACCAAGTGCTTCTCAGTATTATTCAGTATATTTTGAATTTCATTAAAAACAAACAGGCTTCTCTGTCAGCTTGGTTGAGGCAGTAGCTGGCAGTCAGTCAGACTCCGAGCAGTGAGGTTAGATCATGAGCGCTCACAAATCTGCCTGCTGCCATCGTGGAAAAAATAAGTAACAGCAAATTAACACTGACTTGGCGAGACATTCTTGCAGAACATGGATTATGTTTTTAAGAGCAGGTTAAGAATGGACACGCTGCCATGTTGGATAGCATTATGTATAACTTTTATGTGCTGTTGCTCAAGGAAGAAACCTAACCAGACAAAGTGGGCAACTTATCCTGAGCCCCAGAACTCCAAGGGCCCAAAAGTTAAAGGCTTATGTGAGAACTGCTCTGTGCTGATTGAAATTTTGTTAGGGAATACTAAAGCAAACATATCAACTGATATGATACGGTCGTTAAAGTTGTAATGTGATAAGGATGTCAGTTGTGGTTGATTTGTCATCATCTTTGTCTATCATGGAAATAGCAAGTGTGGCCTAAAATAACACTCCTTGTGCAACAAACGGCTTCATCAGAAGAAAGACTGGTACAGCACGGCCAAAAACATCTCTTTGCTTTAATACAGAAATCAGTCAATAATTAATACAGTCAGTTCAGCTGTGATCTGATTTCATGCTGCGCACAGTGCGAGTAGGTTTCCACACAACAGCAGTAGCAAACGGAAAGGTTGGTTCCCTTGCTGGGGAGTTGGAGGTGTGCAGCCTGTTGAAACTCTTAATCTAACAACTCACTGAGGCTGCTCCTTGTTGTTACATTACTCATTTATAAAAATGAAAACAAAAAAAAAAAGAAATCCACTGGCAAAAAAATGCCATTGCCAAAATGACCATTGTGTTGTTTTGTAGATGCATTTTTAATCAATGACTGTTGTCAGTGTTGACAGTGTTGACACACACACATTGCGCTTTCAGTGGCTACTTCACCTCAGGTTTCACTGGTTGAAAGGCAATTAGCAATGATTGCGACAGAAGGTACTTAATACAACTCTGATACAGTGTAGTGACAATGAACAGTAAACAATGAGGCTGTTATGGGTTAGATTAAATTATACTGAATGCATTAACTCCAGTGAATGCCTTGTGTTTAAAGGAGCAGTGTGTAAGATTTAGGGGGAAGTGGCATCTAGCAGTGAGAACTGCAGATTGCAACCAGCTTAAACTTCAGGTCAGAATTCCCTTGTGTTCACTGTTCAGGAGGTTTTTTTATTGGGAGCCGAATTATCTACAGTGGTTTCTCCCTCTCAGAAACAAACAGACCAGGTGATTAAATCTGGTAAAACCACTGAATAAAGCAGTTTAATGTTACAAATCAGATTTTCCTCTGACACGCTTTGGCTCATTGACAGCGGGCGGCTAGCCAGCACCTGCTAATGCATGCTCACCTTCTTTCTCTGTGATTTTTACCAGGTGCTTAATTATTAGTATATAATGATGTCTCTTCCTCTCCAAAACAAACAGATTGGTGATTTAAACGCATAAAAACACTAAATAAAGCTGTTTCATGTTGAGAATCAGTGTTTTTTGATACAGCTCATGACAGAGGGGCTGCTAACTACAGTGGGCAAAGTGAAAACTCAGATAGCTCTATCTAGAGCCAGTGCTTGGTTTGTCCGTTTTGGGCTATTGTAGAAACAAGGCGGCGCAACATGGTGGACTTTATGGACAAAGACCTGCTCCCCATTTGGATATAAATAGCTCATTCTACTTTAATGAAAATATGACAGTTCTTATTCTAAAGTAAATATACACTAAAGAAAACAAACTTTATTAAATATATTCCATTTGCGCCAATACATTCCTCTACATCCTGCACATAGGACCTTCAAGATGGCAGTGTGAATCTATTGCAAGAATGGCGGACTATCCATAGAATCCATTACTATATAGAGAGGTAATTACTGCGTGTAAGCACACTAAATGGCTATTGCAGAGATAAAATGCATGAAAAAAATAGGGTCTGATTTCATGAGGATGTAAAGGATTGTAACTTTAAGGTGGGTCCTGCTTTATAGAGTGTCTCTAAGAAGGTTCCTATGTGTGAAAATGGAGTCTTAAGATCCTCAGTTTTGTGCTTGCATGATGCAAATTAAAATGTATTTAATCAGACACTGCCAAACTAACCAAACACTGACTGGAGATAAATCAAAAAGCAACATACCCTTGCATCAAAATAATTCAGATATAATGGCAGTGTGAGTGAAACATTAAATATATGCTGTCTCCCTGCCGCCAAAACAGTCTGGCAGTCCAATAATATAATAATTTTTAAAACTCTGTGTGTGAAGGGTCTAATGATCACAAGTAATCTATTCATTTTCAATATCATATCAGTAATAACATAACAAATTTCCCCAGTGTCACCACTCTAAAACGTCCATCTTCTCTAGTGGTCGCCAAAAACATTGTTTAAAGTTTGTGCTTAGTGAGTTTTACAGCTCTTGGGTCCTTTTCAGTCAGTTAAATCTTACAGACTAATATCACAGACATAAACAAAACCAGCTTATGTTGCTTTGCTTCTGAAAAATGATCCTGATCTAACAACAACACAATGCAGGATGCAGACTCCAGTACAGGACATTGTATTTTCTACTTACAGCAGCTACTGTACAGTGGTGGAAAAAAGTTTTCGGACACCCCATGCATTTGTGAAATATTGCATTAAGAATCACTCTTAGGTCTTCAAGTGCAATTTCTTTTAGTACAGTCACAGCCAAAATACTAAATAAATCCTAAAAAAGCCATTAAAAACTTAAAATTGATTGGTTCCATAAAAATACATAAGAAATTTTGAGTATTGGGTCATTTTGGTACCAGTGATGAAGGTCGTTCTTTTTATTAAAAGACACAATTTTTGTTGCCAAGCTTCGTGTCTACATAAAGCCAGCACATTTGAAAGTTCTTCAGACACAAAAATGGCTAAAACAAGGAACCTAACGCAGGAAACACGCCTGAAGATAAAGATTCTCAGCCAGGAAGGGTACAGCTGCCGCCAGATAGCCAGGAAGTGCAGATGCAGTCCTTCAGCAGTTGGATACACTCTGCAGAAATACAGACGAACCAACAGCTTGGAAGACAAACCAAGATCTGGGCGTCCAAGGGTTTCTTCAGCAAGAAATGACCGCATCCTGATCCGCATGTGCAGGCAAAACCGCCCAATGACATCACAGGAGCTTCAGCAGCAGTGGTCAAACCAAACTGGTGTCCAGTGTTCCACCCGCACTGTACGTGGCCGACTTTTAGATCATGGCTTAAGGTCCTACAAGGCTATCAAGAAGCCCCTGATCAATGAGAGACAGAGGTTAGCCCGGCGTCGTTGGGCCCAGGCACACAAGAACTGGACAGCCAGGAATTGGAAGAAGATTTTGTGGTCAGATGAGTCCAGTTTCCAGCTTTATCTTCCTCCTACTAATGTGAGGGTACGCAGAAGGCCAGGCGAAGCATTATCTCCAGCATGTACAGTACCTACTGTCAAGCATGGTGGAGGCAGTATCATGGTTTGGGGATGCATGAGTGCTGCTGGTGTTGGTCATCTCACTGTCTGTGATGGCACATTGAACTCTACCAAGTATTGTACCATTCTCGAAACCCACACGCTCCCTTCTGCGCGTGCACTGTTCCGTCGAGGTAAAAACTGGATGTTTCAACAAGATAATGTCCCTTGCCACACATCCAAGGCCAGTAGAACTTGGCTGCAGGAGCACAGTATCCAGGTCTTAGAGTGGCCAGCTCAATCCCCGGACATGAGCCCCATTGAAAATCTGTGGTGGATTATCAAAAGGTCTGTTTCAAAGCATAAACCAAAGAATTTAGAAGAATTAAAAGCAGTAATTCAAGAAGAATGGGACAAGATTACCACTCAACAGTGTGAAAGGCTCGTGGGGAACATGCCAGCCAGATTAGAGCTCTACTACGTGCCAATGGCAGGACTACTAAATATTAATTTGATGATGTGATGGTTTATTTATTTTTTGTTCAGTTTTGAACACATTCTCTGTTATTTGTTGACTTTGATACCGACAATGTTGAACTGACATATTGAAACTGTGAAGAATTTAGTTTTGTTAGTTTTTCTTGTAAACAATAAACAAAAAAATATCATTTGTATTTGTTTGTATCTGTCTAATGCAGCCACACCTTTTGAAACACAAAAAAGAACTAAGCTCTGCTCATAATGCCAATAATAACACTGCTGCTCTTTGCACATGACAGAGTCAAGACTTCTTGCACATCATTCATCCGTAGGCCTATATCTGCTATACATATCTGATATACACCGATCAGCCAAAACAATAAAACAACTGGCGGATGAAGTGAATAACATTGATCATCTTGCTGCAATACAATGTTTTGCTGGGTCCTGAAATTCATGTGGATGCCACTTGACATGCACCACACCGTTGCAGACCAAATAAACCCCCTAATGCCAGTGGCACTTGTCGATGGCAGTAGCCCCCCCAGCAGGACAATGCACCATGCCACACCATAAAAACTTCTTAGGAATGACCCGAGGAACCGGACAAAGAGCTCAAGATGTTGACCTGGCCTCCAAACTCCCCAGATCCCAATCTGATCAAATATTTGATGGACACACTCGTACCCCAGAGGTACCCCCAATCCATGCAGGATCCTCCTCGGACTGGACTTGGCTCTGACCTGTCAGGACATGAACACAGGACCTCTGGTGGGTGTCCTATAGCGTTTGGCACCAACGTGTTGGCTTCAGATCTTTTGGGTCCTGTGGGTTTTGAGGTGGGGTAACAGCATGTCCCACAGATCTTTGATCAGACTGCAATCAGACGGCAATTTGGAGGCCAGTTCACTGCCTTGAGGTCTCTGTCATGTTCCTCGGGCCACTCCTGAGCAGTTTTTGTGGTGTGGCATGATGCATTTTCCTGCTGGGGAGTGCCGCTGCCATAGGGGGGGGGGGGGGGGGGGATTACCTGGGTACCTGGTCTGCACTGGTGTTTAGGTGGTTGGGGCGTGTCTGGTGGCAACCACATGAATGTCATAACCCAAGGTTTTCCAACAGAACACTACATTGTAAGAAGATGATCAATGCTGTTCACTTCACCTGTCAGTGGTTTAAATGTTTTGGGAGATTGGTGTACACAGTCATGCACACAGATGTGTAGTAGATGCACACACACACACACACACACACACAAAAATATAGTCTGACTTTTAATTGATGTATCATATTTCTTCTCACTGCTGCAGCAACCCCATTTTTCCTCTGAGATCACTGAAGTTTCATCTTATCATGTTCAATACTCCATTACTAAAACAGTCGATAGGTGCAGCCCTGAGGAGAAACTGTGGCAAGAACAAGGAAGATGGGAAAGAGACAAAGAGACTGATGAAGAGGGAGGGATATCATCTCCTCTTTTCCAACCGATAAATATCATAACATCATCAGACTTTCTGTTTCAGATTCACTCTGAGCACCTGTAACCTCATCACCAACAGGCCTTCAATTGATCATCCTGATTAAATTGTAATTGTCAAAAAGTCGTATTAAATTAATGTACAGTAGCAGCTTAAATAATAAAACTCTTTGTTCTCATGTCAGCATGTGCTCTCAAGAGCAAGAGTCAAGTTTCTAATGCCCACTAATCTCATTTTGTTTTAAAGCCTCTCTGGCCCAAAGCTCTATGCCACACTAAGAAGAGAAAGAATGACTGATTAGTAGCCCCCTCATTAAAGAAATACTTCACCCACAGCATGACCATTTGCAAATCAATTAGTAATTCCTTGTTAACTTGAATGAGTATAGAAAAAGGTATGGATTGATTGGGGTTCATGTTTAAAAACAGCAAAACATCCATTTACAAAATTCTCACACAACTCCTGCAGTATCATCCATGTCTCATTTATCCAGTCTCAGTACTTCCTAAACGCATTGTTTTTCAGTAAAACCTCACTATATAAAATTGAACTGAAAGTAGCACTTATCCCTGCCTTCTTTAAAGCCAGACTCCAATATCAAGCTTTTTAAACGTATGTGTATGCGTGAATCAGTGTGTTCACTGTTTTCCACAGAGGCAAGTTCAAGGTGATACGGTATGACTCATTAATATACAAATGGTCATTTTGTGGGGAAGTTTCCTTTCATTTCTGACCAATGTTCACACAGAAGGCAGAGGGCTCTAATACCCCTTTTTATACAAAAAGCAGGAAAACCCATTAAAAATAGGCAATAGACTGCTTTCAGTTCCCAATAGACCAGGGGCCGTATTCACAAACATTCTGAGAATACTCTCAGAGAGCTCCTAACTTAGCCTAAGAATTTTTAGTAAGGAATCTTAGCTTAGGAATGATTTAGTAAAGTTCTTAGAGCAACTCTTACTAAGGAAGGGACACTAACTTTTGTCGTAGTGAGGAGGTGTGGCTGACCCCGTTGCTAGGTATGATGCTTGCTTTTAACAGGTATGATTGGTTGTTACAGACACGCCCTTTTGTGAGTCAGTATTTCTACAACCTCTTTGTGTTTTCACCATTTCCTCCTCCCTGCTCCTAACATTTTTTCACCTTGGGAGCTCCTAGGTCTAGGATGCTTTGTGAATAACTTTTTTTTTTTTTTTAACTGGTGTTTCACTTTCAACTTCATTAATGCACCAGAAAACAGTTTAGTAAAAAGTCGAAAGCAGCATAGAGGCCAGTGAAACTGTTACAATGGTTACTTCTTTTTTATATTTGTTACTTATTCATTCTCTCTCTCTCAAACTTGGTGCCCGTCATTGCATCGTGCTGACAAAGGGGCTAAAATTAGCCCATCCACCCGGGTGTAACATTTCCATCGGCTGGAGCTGGAGCAGGTAAATACCTGAGATTGCTAAACTTGTCATTTGTCCCAGAAGTGAATGCCAATTGTAGCCTAACCTTTGCCATTAAATTCAAAAACCAGATGTTAGTGGGCGTTGGTGGGGTTTTTTGTGCAGTGGGAAAGGAGCTTTGCAGTACTGTTAGAGCAGGCCTCAGCACAGCTCTCATACAGTCTGGACCAGATTATAGCTAATGGGAGAGAAAAGTACATCGACCAATCAACATCTTCTGCAAAAACTCAAAGTCTTTTCGCACTTAACACAATACCAAGTGGACAATTTTTGGGCCAGCAGGGGCAACTAAAAATTGAGAGTGAGATGGGAGGGAGAGATAAGAGGGGGAGCAATGAGAAGAAACCTATTGATCGAGGGAAAGTCAAGAGAGGAAGGGTGAAAGAGAATGAAAATGTGAGCGATAAGTGGAGAGAGATAGAGAGATAATGTGAGAGATGGAAAAGGGGGAGAGCCAAATAGAGAGAGAGGGAGAGACAGAGAGAGAGTGAGTAATTTTAGATCCTGGCAAAAAACAGAAAGAAGATGAAAGAGAAGAAGAGGTGGAAAATAGGTAACACAAGAGGGAACAATGAGGCACATGTACAACAGAGAAGATAAGAGAATAAAAGAGACTTTAAAGTCACTAATTTTGAGAAACTTAAAAAAAGAGGAGAAAGAAGGGGATAGAAAGATGAACGAGAGAGGAAAAGGAAAGTGGATAGAGGGACAAAGGTTTAATGGGAAAGAAACAAGGAAGACAAACAGAGAGTAAGATGTTATCGACCAACTGAAACTGCTCTAATGCTGACCACAGGTGCTGCTGTCTCCACACTGGAGACATCTGTGTGTGTGTGTGTGTGTGTGTGTCACAGGGCTAACAGTGTTTACAGACAGACAGTGGTGACCTCATCACGCCCTGGGTGCATTTAGACGCGGCGTCAGACTGTCAGCAGTTACACAAACACACATACAGAGAGAGAAAGAGTCTTACACACACACACACACACACAGACTCCTGATCACTGTTCCCCCCTCATATCTTTGTTTCCCTCTCTTTTGTTTAAAACTCCTTCTCGGTCTGCAGGCCATCAGCCGTATCATTTCATCAACACAAAGAGATGGGCTCTGTTGCATTACATTGTTACATTACAGAAACTCACGCTGCAATGTTCTAGGAAGGTTCCTGGCATCAAAGTTTGTTGATGCCAGGATCCCTTTTTCCATTTTAAGTACAAAGAAACCATGATCTACTGCAAACTGTGTGACAACAAGTCTGGCAGCAGTTTGCTTAAGAGCAAGTCCACACGAAGCAGGGAGTCAGGCTGTAACAGCTCTGCATTAAGACAGCACAGATAGTTTCATTGGTGGGAGCGTGTTAATTGAAATACAGGTGAGACATAAAATATGAACCAAGAGTAACAGATGAAAGCAACAGTGGAAAGTGGTTTCAACTGGCAATCACAAACAGAAGAAATAGTCATCCACCAGGAGTGTGAACCTGCATGTTTGTTTGCATTCATGTGACTATTTTGACACATGAATACAGGTGGAGGGCAGGAAGTGATAAAACCATATGCTGATATGTTAGCTAACTTTAGCCACTATTTTCTACCTACTAGGTCAACCATTTCTGTTTCTGTTGAAACAGTGTAAAAAATCTGGGTCGTGGCTAAAAACACAGCAGTTTGCACATTGTAACCACATCCAACTTGAGGCATGTTTAACACAATACTTTAATGTTGACATTTGACATTAGTTGAGTCCACTCCTCCAGACTGAAGACAGATTCTCTAATTATATACACTATTTGCAGGACTTAGAGTGACCTTTTTTTCCCCAGTTTGATCAATGAACAGCCGTCAACAGCACAAATCACAGGCATTTGTGCAGTGTTTGTCATCTTTGTCTCCAGTTGCCTACCCTCCATTTGACATCATAAATAAATAAAGAGGCTAATGCTGCAGCACTTGCCAGTGATGTCATGTTGAAGCAAAAGTTTAGCCTGATTTAAATATTATGCTGGATGAACATGTGCTGTTTTGCTAGAGTCCCCTGCATTTGCACAGCCACTCTCTTGATAGACTAACTCCATTCAAATGCAGGAAAGGGCTGTGGGGTTTTGTTTCATGCAACCCAGAGCTCCCTGCCCATCTACCAGGTGACACGAAATGTGTCATTAAAGTCCTCTGGCAAATGAGTAGGGAACTCTGGGTTCATCTACAGACACTGCACATACAGCAATGACACAGAGTTGGTTGTGTTGTGGAAATTTTGTCTTTTTTATGCATATACTTTTATTGTTTCATGTTTGTTAGTGTGTTGCTTTTGCATTCCCCTTTTGTAAACATTTATCATTACTTGACATCAAGAGATTTACATTCACTTTAATCTCGTCTTCAAAGACAGTCCATTGACTGTCTAACAGATACAGCCGAATACCTAACGTGTTATATACTAGATTGCAACAGGTATGCTCCTCTGATGTAATCATGAGAACATAATTAAATCAGGAAAGCCCAAGAAAGCTACAGTTGATTTCTCATCATCTTGTCGTCTGAGTGTAGGTATAAAGATGCCCTGTATTCACGGTTCTGGGCACAAACTCTGAGCTCTGAGCCTGACGTTGCGCCTTCTCTATAGAGAATAAACTCTTGTGCATGAAGCTATTCAGTCTTGTTTGCTGACTCTCCAAACAGATCGGCTAAAAATTGCTGCGACAAAATCAGCAAAATTTCCCTTTAAGTTAAGCTAAACCAACCACATGGAACTGTGATAGAAAAACATTTTTGACAGTCATGAAATGCTGGTCCCATCTTTCCAGATTTGATTAACCACTAATTTCCTCCCAATAATGAGAATCCAGTTTTAAATTTGGGGTATTACCGAAAAGAAAATTAGTTCGAATGAATGAATTAAAGACACAATTTAATGAGTTTTATCTGAAAATAAATGAAAACACTGATTGTTTTTCATTGATTTCTGAGATGGTGAAAGTGTCTGACACTTGCAGACACACCTACATTAATTCTGCCTGACCTGAAAACCTAATGAGCTAATGATGCTAATTAAATAGTTATGATTCCTGCCCCTATCACTGTGATGAATTAGAAGCAGCTAATCCTTTTCTTATCATTGGTCAGTTAATGAATGAAGTGATGGAGCAGTAGAATGTCACCTTACTGATGTCAGGCCACTTAACGATTAAAACAAGAATAGAACAGAACAGAGAGTAACAGTAGAATGAGGACAGTGAGGTAAAAAAAAACACAGCAGAGCTTCAAAGTCAAGTAGATACGTTTATATTTAGTTATCTCTGATGAGCTGTGAAGAAAACAGATTTTCGGTAAAACATTTAATTGTCTTATTGCCATGACAACAAACAAAACAGAGGCTGACAGGAGGTATTGTTGCCAATGCAAATGAGCGCTCAACACTCAAAAATAGATGCACAGTCGCCCACCAACACCACTCAGCTCAGAGACCTCCAATTAAGCATGAAGCTCACCAAGGGACTGTTCTGTGTGTGTGTGTGTGTGTGGAGAGAGGTGGGTGTGACTCAAACCACTGTCACCTTCACTTACGAGTCATTCCTCTAATTAGGAGAGCAGAATCATGACACCTCTCTGTGTTTCCAGAACAATTATTCAATTAGGCGAGCTGTGAGCAGGATGACTTTTCTTATTTACAAAAGTAATCTATTCGTCCATCCATCACTCCAATGTGTGTGTGCATTTGGCTTAAGGAAGGGTGACCTGAAACTTGCCAGTTAAGTGTTGAGAGCTTCCCTGGTAGATCAATTACTCCAGCACTTCATGCTAACATTTCAACTTTCACTTCTAAACAGTTACAAAATGTTGTACTAACTTTGTCTGATTGTACTATTGTTTAGTGACTTAATTGTTTTCTCTTTCTACAGGCACTACAATAACCTTGATTTAGGTGTTAGGGTTAAGTGTTAGTATTGAGCATATTGCACACCTTTGTTATGAAGAGAAAACCATGCATCTCTTCTATGTCAACTTTTAAGAAATTAAAGTTCCAGTAATCAATAATTATAGTTTCAAAGGTCCCACATAGGGGGATATATTGGCAGAAATGGAATATAATATATTTAGTATGTTTTATTTAGTATTTAATCACCTGAAAAAATGGATTGTTGTGTTTTTGTTACCTTAGAATGAGTCATTTGTATCTATATAGGGAGGGGGTCCTCATCCACAGAGTCCAAAATGTTTCTAATGTGGCCCAGAAAGGACAAACCAAACACTGATAGGGCCATTTACGTTATGTGTCAGCCATTGTTGTTAGCAGCCCCTCCCAGACAAGCCAAACACTGTCGTAAAACACAGATTTTTAACATGAAACTGCTTTATTCAATGTTTTTACCAGTTTAAATAACTGGGTCTTTTTGTTTTTGAGAGAAAAAGACCTCTGTGGATAATTCTGCTCCCAGTATAAACCATCTGAACGTCTGGATCTTAAGTTGTCAGAGAAATAGACTGAGCAAATATTAGCAGGTGCTGGGCTAGCAACCCATCTGCAATGAGTGTAAAAAAAACAAACATTAATATGTAACATAAAACTTCTTTATTCAGTGTTTTTACCAGGTTTAATCACCCAGTCTGTTTTGGAGAGGAGGAGATCTCTGCGTGTAATTTGGCTCCCGGTAAAAACCTCCCAAAAAATAAACACTGAGGGAATCATAACCGGGAGCTCACGTTTAGCACATGGGAGAAGTTGAAACTGGTTGCAATATGCAATCCTTCCCGATAAATACAACTAAATCAGACACACTGCCCTTTTAAAGGTCCAGTGTGTAAAATTTAGGGGCATATACTCGCAGATATGGAATATAATATAATGTAATAAGTAAATATTTATATATACACATATATTTCCACAGTAGCCCAGAAAGGACAAACCAAACACTGGCTCTAGATACAGTCATCATGTTTTTGCATCGGCCACTGTAGTTAGCAGCCCTGCTGCGACAAGCTGAACAGTGTAGGAGGAAAACTGATTTGTAACTGCTTCATTCAGTGTTTTTACCATTTTAAATCAGTTGGTCCATTTGTTCAGGACAGGAAGAGACTTCTGCAGATTTTAATCACAAGTTCACACTTGGCAAATGGGAGAAGTTTCAGCCGGTTGCTATCTGCAACCCTCACCTCTAGATGCCACTTAATCCTACACACTGTCCCTTTAAGTGTGTAATATTTCAATACCTGTTGCATTAAAAAAAGCACTTGATATGTAAATATAAACTGTGGCTTGCATGAAGAAACAAAAAAACAGGACCATTTTGTAATTTTACCAACTGTTCACTGTTCAAATGAATGAGAATAATTTTACCACTAGATAAATTGTTTTCCAATATCAAAGTTTGCATGCAGACATGATGACACAACTGCTGTGTGTCTGTACATTTTTAAAAGCAATATCCAAACTGCACAACTCCCAACATGGGAAGCAAAGTAGATAAGGTCAATTTTTTTCACAGCAGTTCACAGATTACCAGAGCAGAGTGTTGCTGTAATATGTTATGCTACACTACAGCTGTCACAGTACAACACAGTGGGTGTCAATCCTCGAGTCAGGCTAGTGTGGCGTTATCATAGTTCTCTCCCGCTGTAGCCCTTCTGGCCCTTTATCACAGTGATTACTTAACCATAGAGGCTCTTAAGTGCTGCTTATCAGAACTCCTCTGGAGAGCAATTACACCATCAGTGCTCTCTCTTTCACATTTAGCCTCATCTGAAGCTTCTGTTTTTATCCTCCTCCCTGCTCCTCTCATCCATCCACCTTCTCTCATCTCTAGCCTGTCTCTCAATGCCCCCTTTTCCTCTCATCCTCTCCTTTCTCCTCTGCTCCACTACTTTTTGCTCAGCTCACTTCTCTTTTTTACTGTCCTTAAAAAATGCAGTGTCTTGTCTTCTTGTCTTTCCAGCTGGTCTAATCTCATCTCCTGTCCTTGGATTTCTTTTCCCAATCCACTTTTTTTGTCTCTTATTGATCAATTAGATTTTTCACAGGATGGTGGCACAAGAAGAAAAGTAATGGGATCACTAAAGTCATTGAGATTCATCCTCTGAGCACCACATATATCTGTTCTAAATGTACTGGAAGTCCATCCAATGGTTGTTGAGATATTTCAGTTTGAACCTAAGTTATGGACTGCCTGACACTGCCATCCCCAGAGCCAGCTGCTTCAAATAATAAAATAAAACTATTTCATAGATAAAATACAACGATGAGAGCAATGTTTCTCAAATCACTGGTTTGGTCCATACTAACATTTGTGTACTTTCGTTAATATTATCACATCCTGTGTCAACAGATAGTGTAGTGCTGTATGTTGTTCTGAGAGACTGATGGTACAATGCACTGTGTTGAAAAGTAAGCTGAAAATGTGTTTGTCTCCCAAACTCAAGGGTGAACGCATTTTTCTAAAGGACACACCACCGTCTGAGCGAGACGGTGAACCATGAGGGAGGAGAAAGATCTATCTGGGTTGGGAGTGAGAAGGAAATGGTGGTGTGTGTGTGTGTGTGTGTGTGTGTGTTATTGGTTGGGGAGTGGTAAAAGGAACCGGTAGGTAAGTAAAGCTGGGGCTCTTTTCTAACCACAGTCATCCTTTTCCCCCAAGGTCAGAGCAAAAAAAGCACAGATTATCTTGCCAAAGAAGTTAGAAAGAGTTCAGTACAAGGGATGGAGGGAGAGGGGGAGGTTGGGGTGAGGAAGAGGAGAGGATGGTTTACCTACATGTTTTTATAAATGATGCAATGAAATACAGAAATAAAACTGATAGAAAGTCAGTATTTCTGGTAAATTCTGCATATTTCATCATAAATTTAACTCATTATATACCATGCCATTTTAGATGTATTCTTTTTGCAGCCAACAAACCAAGTTCAAAGCTGACAATAGCTTCTCTGCATATGAAGTCACACATTGGTACGCTGTATAGATGGAGGGCAGGCAACTGGAGATGAGGACTACCAACACTGCACAAATGCCTGCAATTTGCGCTGTTTATGATTCAATTATTTCCATTGACCATGTTGGGGAAAAACAACAGCAACTTTTAAGTCCTGAAAATAGTAGGATATGCAGGGGAGAAGGCAAAAATAGTCACTAAGAAACAGTAGCAAATGTGGAGCAGTCTGGGGGAGCAGAGTCAGCTCATGTCAATGGTTAACATTAAAGACTTGTGTTGAATATGCCAAGAGTTGGATGGAATTACGATGTGCTGTGACAACTGCACCATGTTTTAAGCTACAACTGAGATTTTTAACGCCATTCCACCAGACCTCTGGGAACAGTTGACCTATTAAGTCGAAAATAGTAGCTGAAGGAGGCTAATGTTAGCTAGTAACATTAACCTGACAACACATTCACTCATTTGGCCAAAAACAAGACAGCAGTCGTTTCAGTCGTGGACCCAACTGCACTCAAATAGACTCATGTACACTTTCATCAGCTTCGTGTGTAACTAAGTAACGTTAGGAGGTCTGGAGGACGATCGTGTCTGCACCTGGTGAGCTGGTCAGGTTGTGGGAAAATCACTGTTCACTCAACCTTTTTATGTAGTCTCTTTCCTCTATTTCCAGCTCACGCTATGAATGGATGTACACTTCTTGCCCCAATCTGAATATTGAGCATCATAATAGTCACATAATTGCAAACAAGCTACTGTAATCACACAAGAGACATAATACAGAAGTAGGAGGGAGGAGGGGGTTTGACAGAAAAGAAAGGGAGTGATGAGATAAAAGAGGACAAACTGGAAGATCTTCACAGTAGAGAGAGAGTGAGGGGGGAGGAGAAAGGAAGGAATGAGAGGACAGAGAGCTGACATAGAGTAGAAGAGAATACGTTTTAATATTACAACTGTTGGAGTTGAAAGTTGGAATCCTGTAGGAGGAACAGAGGATTCATTGTGCTGACTGCTTACTAAAAAGACCATTAAGGTCTGTTGAAACATTTCCCTGCAGCTCAATGAAGCACAGATCACAGTCTCTTTGTCTCGCTCTCTGCTGGAGGTTGCTCATCTGCTCAACCACTTAACGGCAATATAACGTATGTACTCATTTGTGCAGTATATGCATCAAAACCCTGGAAATTGCCTAATCATAATAAAAACTGAATGCTGTTCCTAACCCTTCTTAACATTTCAAAGAGAGGCAAGTGGCTGCCATTCATGATTGTACTGCATGAAAATCCACTTCCATAGGTCGAGATAATCCATCCCTGTAAAAATGATTCGATTTGGTCAAACTCAATCTGTCTTTCTTAAAGCTGTGGGTAGCATATCCGTGCTGAATTTCCTTTCTCTCTGACATTAAAAAAGGGAAGACTCTTGCCAGGAAATAATCCTTCAAAGACATATAAACTTGACTTTCACATCCACATCTTTTAATGTAGAGTGTATGTAGCAGTCCAAAGAGTACTGAAGCTACAACACAAAACAATTCAAGATGAAACTACAGTACAAGGTGCTTGACTTAACAATCAACACTTGATGTACGTGCAAACATGCAGCCTCCTCGCTGTTGTGGTTTACGTTTGTTAATCATTTGTGACAGAAGAAGACATGAACACAACACTGTCTTCACCATTAAAGGTCCATTGTGTAGGATTTAGGGGGATGTATTGGCAGAAATTGAATATAATATAATGTTCTTTAGTGTATAATCATCTGAAAATAAGAATTGTTGTGTTTTTGTTACCTGAGAATGAGCCATTTATATCTACACAGGGAGCAGGTCCTCTTACATAAAGTCCACCATGTTGTTTCTACAGTAGCCCAGAATTGACAAACCAAATACTGGATCTAGACAGCGCCAGACGCATTTTTGCGTTGGCTATTATGTTGTACACTCTGCTACCAGCCACTGTTTGTACTGGTTTAAATTACCAAGTCCGTTTCATTTGGAGAGGAAGAGACCCTTTGCAGATAATTCAGCTCCCACTAAAAACCTCCTGAACACTGAAGGTATTCTCACTGGGAGAAGTTTCAGCTGGTTGCAATCTGCAGTCCTCACCACTAGATGCCATTAAATCCCCCTAAATCTTACACACTCAACCTTTAACGCTTGGTCTACATGCAAACCTGCAGCCTGTCCACTGTTATGGTTTATGTTTGTTTACCCTTTGTGAAAAGACATGAACACAACACTGTCTCCAGAATCAAGAGGCGAACCTTAATCTGACTGCTCCATCTGCAAATGAATGCAGCACAACTGCTATGGTGAAAAAAGAATCTGGATCACCACCAAATTCTCATCAATCAATTTGTCAGCCAAACGCAATCTGTTCACTAACTTTTCTGATATGTCAAACTGACAGACAGAAAACTGAACCTGCCTCACTTCACTGGCAGAGTTCAAGATCTTAGATCTACAGACTACTTTTCAAAATGACAAAATTACAACTAGATAGAGGCAGTAAATGAGCTACCGTACAACTCTAATTGCCACAAATAATCTCCTTAAAAAGTTGACAAAGACTCAGTGTAGAGCCCTGCAGCTTGGTTTAACACATAATAAACAACATTTTAAAGGGTTCTCCATTGCACAAAAGCTGGTTCTGCTTCACATCTCATATAAAAGAACAATTATCTGCTCCCTGCGCAGTGTGGGATAAAGTCAGAGAGGTTCAGTGTCACAAGCGGCTGATTTAGTTGTTCAGTCTCATGATTTATTAATTCTGTCTGCAGTCAAAAACCCCTGGAGCTGTGGCAGAAACACAAGTGCCTGCTGTACTGTAACATCAGTGCTACCAGCTCATCCTTTATCCGTTTACAAATGCAATTTGACTTGCTTTTACAACAAGTTAATGGGGGCAAAAACCAGCCTGCTGTGTGAAGAGTGGAAGTTATGTCAGATGTAGAAAACAAGCTGAGTTCAAAGTCAGGGGAAAGAGCAGAGGAGACGTTCATGTACAGAAGCTTCTGAATTTTTTTTTTTTTTCTTTGATGGCTTAAGACTCCTCTGACAGTTTAGCATGTGCAGTAAGAGCAGCATGTTCACTTACTGTGGAGTGTTTCATCCAGATTATAAACACTGAAGCAATGTGTGACTGAATGTTATGGGATGTGAATACGCTGACATACTGACCTAGTGATCCAACGCCCAGGAATAATCCTTACAACTACAGAAAATGATAGATAGATAGATAGATAGATAGATAGATAGATAGATAGATAGATAGAGCCCATATTATATGTAGGCTATAATGTGCCATAATTACATTTTGTTAGTAAAACTATTTATTGTAATCCATATTACTCCTGTCTAGGTACACACAACCCACATAGCCCACATATACATGTTTACATATGTAGAGGTTAACACCAGACTTAATTCGTCCCCATAACATACAAAGCTGAATTATAGCTTCCTGTGGCAGGTGCGGGTTTCACTTCTCTCTCTCTGTACAAAGAAATGAGTATACTAGAGAGTAAAGACACAGCAGCTGAGTAATAAAGGCACAAGGCTGTACTCACATTCAGCTTCCAAAGTCTCCACTGTCACCTCCAAAAACAGTGTGTATCCATCCAGACAAACAAAGTAATTTTGTTTCATTCAGCCTCCACAAAAAAAGCTCAGTAACAGTAGTGATGGTCAGTTTAAACAGGATCCACAGCGCAGTACAGTGTGAACAGAGTGGCAGCAGCCGGCAGACTGATACACGCACACACATACACAGAGAGAGAGAGAGAGAGAGAGAGAGAGAGAGAGAGGGAGGGAGGGTGAGGGAGAGAGAGAGGCAGCATTCTGCATGACTTGGTAACAGTTCCGCCCTCTCTCTCTCTCTCTCTCTCTCTCTCTCTCTCTCTCTCTTCTCTTTCTCAATTGAATTCATTTTAATTCAACAGGCTTTATTGGCATGATATTTGACATGAGTTGCTAAAGCACAATTACATTATTTACAATTACATTAAAAGGACAATTATGAAATCAACAACTAATCACAAGAACAGCAGTATTAGTCAGTAAAAAGGTAATTAAATTAAATTAATAAACAAAAGAGAATTATATATATACAGTACATATATAGACATACATATGAACGTACATATCTCATAAATCTCATATATGTTCATACACGTTTTGTGTGTTTGTGTGTGGAAAAAAAACATGGAATAAAATAGTAAAGAGAAAGGCAGTCTGAGCTGTGAGAAGATGAACTACAGCTTTATGTGTTATTCTTGTTGTTGTTGTTGTTGTTGTTGTGTCTGTGTGTGTGTGTGTGTGTGTAATAAATCTGCTATAAAAGTAATTTAAGTTTGTTTAGGGTCAATAAAGAATCAATTAAAAACAGTATATTTATACAAAATCATAGGTATCAAGTGTAAAAAAAAGTGTGTATGTCTGTGTGTGTGTGTGTGTGTGTGTGTGTGGTGGGAATCGCTGGAGGACCTACAACACGATATCATCATAATACTTAAGTCACAATACGATGTTATTGTGATATTACAATGCTGAGTATTGTGATAGAATATATTGTGACATATTGCAATGTATTACCTCTTTTTCCAACTGCAATTTATTTCCCCAAAGGAAAACTTTGTCAACATCCATTTGACATCATAACATAAAGTTTTCTGTCTGATCATCTGACTAATCATTTTTATTGCAGCAGAATGTGATGCAAAGCAGACACACTGACCAACACCATCATAAAACCTGTCAGAAATGCTGCATAAACCTGACAGATTTAATTATAGGCAGATTTGACGCCCTCTGCGAGGCCAGACTAAGTGCATGAGCGAAACATTTCTCATGCAGGTATACTGCTAACTGAACGGCAACACCCATGTTAGAAGTATTGTCTGTTACAACAAAAAAGTTTTTGTCGTCAGTCCCTCATTCTTCTGCCGATTGTGCAGGGGTACTGCAGTGTTTGTTCCGGTATGGTTTTAGTGTACTGCTCTAGTTTGGAGAACTGTAGTCATCAGTTCTCTGTGAGATAATGTGTCGTTAAAGTCACACATGAATCCACTGACCTTGAAGTCCAGGCATGAGAAGTTAATGCCACCCTTCCTGCTGTACTCAAAGGTTCCTCATCTTAACGCTTCACTTCTCTGTAGAGCTTGGGTACAGCTGTGTGGGTGAAAAAACATCTGGACAGAGTCACATACCTGGGTTCCAGTATTTTTAGATCTTTGCACATGAAGTAGGTAATGGGCTGTTTTATTCGCAATCTCAGAGTTGGATTATAGTTTTGTCAAGCTAAGTGTGTCCAGTGTTTTTCAGCAGAGCATTAGCTTGGCCGTCAGCAGCTAACGCTATCTCTGGACGGTGGAGTGCAAGGTGAGCCCTCATGTTCGTAGTATTCCCACAGTATTCTATTCTCGTATGACACTGCTTGCAACTCACATGTAATATCGAAGTCCTCCTTTCCTGTTAAAAAATCCCAAATAAGTGGAGACATTTTATTCAAACGCTGATGCCGCATTTCTGATTTCTTTCTCCAGTGTGTCCATCTTCCTGCCAAATGCTGCTGACTGAGACCTCTGCTGACCTCACCAGGAAAAATAATATCAGCACCATCTAGTGGACTGGAAAAGTAATTGATTTTATTATTCTAGTACCAAAAGCAGTATTGAAATGTGTATTTGCAAAAGAATATTATAAATATATATAAAAATATGTATATATGGGGCGTCGGTGGCTTGGTGGTGGAGCAGGCGCCCCATGTACAAGGCTGTTGCCGCAGCGGCCCAGGTTCAAATCCAGCCTGTGGCCCTTTGCTGCATGTCATTGCTGTTATCGTTAAACGGCACCCAGCAGCGTCAGGGGTAAATGTGGCAGAACAAGGACCAAAGTTATGGTGGTGAAAGTCTGAATGGGGTGGGCGAGAGTGATGGTGGATGGGTCCAACAAACATCGACCTTCACCCGAGAGAGTAGTGTTCGCGTCCTGTAATATTCTAAAGCCAGCACTGTTTTTTTCCCCTAAACCTAACCACGTGCTTTTGTTGCCTAAACCTTACCATGTGTGTTTGTTGTTGAAGGAAAGAAAATATCAATTCACGGTGTTTTACCGACGTATTGCCTTTATTTCCTGTGAAAGCCGAAGTGTATCTTGAGAGAAGACAATGCATGTACAGTAACAGGCAGAACTTGACACGGTGTCCCAGAACATTAACAGCCAACGCACCCAGGGTACCTTGCACGTTGTATGTGGACGTGGAAAGTCCATGACCAAATCGTCAATATGTGACGAGGTCAGAGTGAAAAATGTGTTGCCCCCTTCAAGAAAAAATGTTTTATTAAAACATTGGATTTATTGGATTGATTTCAGCAGTCTTGACCAAGTTTTAAATTCTGTGCCTGTATCTGCTGTAACATACCTTCTCATTATGGTTTAAAATTATATGGACAATGTGGGGCATCAGTGGCTTAGTGGTAGAGCAGGCGCCCCATGTACAAGACTGTTGCCGCAGCAGCCCGGGTTCAACTCCAGCCTGTGGCCCTTTGCTGCATGTCCTTCCCTCTCTCTCTCTCCCCCCTTCACACTTAAGCTGTCATATCATTTAAAGGCTAAAATGCCCAAAAAATATCTTAGGAAAATAATAATAATAATAATAATAATAACATGGACAATGTGAGGAACAAAGTGATGAACATGGCCAAATCTTTACATTATTTTTCATTCTTTCTGAACATGAACTACAAAAATCCCTGCCTGTAATTATGTCTGCTTTATTAATGCTTAGTATCAGGACCAAAACATATACAATATTCAGTGGGCTAAAAGATACAAACTACTAGTAGGGTCCTGAAGTCTTCTGTCCAGTCAGGATTACAGATGTATTAAATGGGTCATTTTGCTGAACATCTAGACAACTTCTTTTCATGCGATACAAGACAGCAGAATATCAGCACTGGTGTGCTCCAAGTGTCGTCTGGACAACACATGCAGTTCTCTGGCGACAGACTTCTCCCCGGCCCATCTGGAATCTGGAGGTGGGAGGCGATGGTGTCGTTTTTGTGGAGAATCAGAAACTGATGTGGACGTGTTTCTGCATTTCTCAGAATGGGCTCCATGTGTTTTGCAGTAGATAAACACACTGTGTTAAACCTCGAGGAGGCTGTCTGTCTGCAGCTTCACTCTTTCTGCTGTGTTGTCTGTTAAATGACTGTTAAAGAAGATTTTCACTGCAGAAAAGTGGTCTTGTCATGAAACCAGACTGTCCATGCAGTAGAAAAGTGCAATTAGTTTTAAAGTTGGTGCTTTGTGACCAGAGAAAACAGAGAAAAGAGGTGTAGCATTCACTTTTACTCAACTACCAGAATGCGCTGCATAATCGATGTAATGTTAGCTTGGTCGTTTTAAGACAGGAACAGTATAACTGCTTAACGGCAAGCTTTAATATGTTTCTGGAAACATTTGAGGCAATACAGTAGAATCTTGGTTCATATTTGATCAGCGCTGCTTAGTTTTGTTGATTTCATTTTTTTTCAGCCTCCATTTTTACAATACAGGAAACAGCATGGCGCCCATTACCGATTCACAAATTCTTGTATTACAGCCAAACAGTGCACTGAAATATGTTTCTAAAGACATTTTAGGTGAGACATAGAAAATACAGTAACAGAATCTTGGTTATATATTTGATCAACACTGCTTAGTTTTACAGTTTGATCTGTGTTTGAGGGAGAAAAGGGCCAGTCTGTCTCTCGATCTGCTTCTGCACTCTTTGTACACTGACGTCAGGCATACAGAAATGCCAAAGTACAATCTGTTCTTCAAGCAACAGCCCTAGAGCCAGCAAAAATGAATGTATGAGGATTTCAGCTGAGAAATGAGCAGGGAGATCTGGGCACTGATAAGATGGAGGGAAGTTTACCCCAGTTCATTTACACATACTACACACATTGTTATGATGATGCAAAGCTGGTTGGGGGCTGCCAAAGTATCTCTTAAAGTGTGTAACCATTAACTTATGTGTTTGACAGGACCCGTGGGATCCCAATCCTAATGCAGTCCTCCAGACTGAACCTCTGTAAGAGTTGACATGTTTACTAATATTACTGACTGACTGAGCTGCTGATTGCGATTTAATTTAACCTCCTGAGGACGATGAAGAGGAATGACAATTGTCTATGGGTTCATTGTATTCATTTGATCCATTGTTAATATAGAAAAATATATGAGCAGCTTTAAGGTAGGAACACAATGAAGTTGGAGAAAGAGTTGTGGTTGGATAGGGTGAGCCTCCAGGAAGTCAGCACAGCGTTCTTTCAGCTTCCAGTGGGAGTGATATCTAAAAAGCACTCAAGTAAAAGCCAAGCTTGCTGGTGTGAAACATCTCACAGCAGTGAACCTATTATGTCCCCTTAAAACACATAAAAACACCACCCAGCTCATTCACTCAGGGATTTTACTGAAATCAAAGAGTGCAGAGCCACTGAGAGATTTAGACTTACAGCAGACAATCTGCCTCTGAAGTAGTTTATTCTATTTTAGTTTATTTAAGTGGCTGAGCCTATTGCTTTTTCCTCAGGTGGATCTCTCCCCCTGTAAGTGTTTCAAGATGCTCCCAAACTTTTTAAATGATCTTGTTTTAGAAAAGACTGGGTGGGCATTACCATCAAGGCATAATGACACACTAAAAACATGACAAAAATATCAGGAATATATATATTGCAGTGACACAATGGAAAGGGGAATAAAGAAATTCAAACTGCAGTAAGGGTGGTCATTGTAAAGTCATAAAGTACAGCAGACTCAAAATATTTCACAGGGGGTTGTCTATACAGTTGCATGCAAAAGTTTGGGCACCCCTGGTCAAAATGACATTCACAGTGAATTACAAAGCAAGTAAAAGATGACCTGATTTCCAAAAGGCAAAATGTTAACCATGACACATTTCTTTAATATTTTCAGCAAGACTACTTTTTTATTTCAATATTTTGTTTCAAAATAACAAAGAATGAGAAGGGCCTGAAGCAAATGTTTGGGCACACTGCATGGTCAGTGCTCAGCAGCGGCCCCTTTGGCAAGTATCACAGCTTCTAACACTTGTAACCAACCAACCAAGAGTCTCTCAGTTCTTGTTTGGGGGATTTTCAGCCATTCTTCCTGCAAAAGACTTCTAGCTCTGTTAGATTCTTGGGCCATCTTGAATGCACTGCTCTTTTGAGGTCTATCCACAGATTTTTAATGATGTTTAGGTCAGGGGACTGTGAGGGCCATGGCAAAACCTTAAGGTTGCGTGTCCTCTCTGTTGTGGAACAGAGATCTGTTGTAGAAGCCATCATCAGAAGCCTTCATCTTGAGCTTTTCCACAGATGCTGTGATGTTTGCTTTCAGGCTTTGCTGGAATTTAACTGAATCCATTTCTTCTGATGACTCTTCCATGAGGGCAACACGGTGGTGTGGTGGTTAGCACTGTCGCCTCACAGCAAGAGGGTTCCCGGTTCGATCCCGGGTGTGGGAGCCCTTCTGTGCAGAGTTTGCATGTTCTCCCTGTGTCAGCGTGGGTTCTCTCCGGGCACTCCGGCTTCCTCCCACAGTCCAAAGACATTCACATGCAGACTGGGGACTAGGTTAATTGATAACTCTAAATTGTCCGTAGGTGTGAATGTGAGCGTGAATGGTTGTTTGTCTCTATGTGTCAGCCCTGCGATAGTCTGGTGACCTGTCCAGGGTGAACCCTGCCTCTCGCCCGATGTCAGCTGGGATAGGCTCCAGCCCCCCTGCGACCCTCAAGAGGATGAAGCAGTTAGAAGATGAAGATGAATGACTCTTCCATGAATATCATATTTGTGCAGGTGTCGCTGCACAGTTCAACAGTGCACCACCATTCCAGAGTCTGATAAATCATCCTGCAGGTCTTTTGCATTCAGACGGTGGTTTTGATTTGCCTTTCTAACAATCCTATGAGCATCTCTCTCAGACAGTTTTCTTTCTCAACTTAATGTCCACAGTTCCTGTTAACTGCCATTTCTTTATTAAATTATGAACTGAGGAAACACTTTGCTATCTCTTCATAGTCTTGTCCTGCGTTGTGGGCATCAGTTATTTTAGTTTACAGAGTGCTAGGCAGCTGTTTAGAGGAGCCCATGGCTGCTGACTGTTGGGACAAGGTTTCAGGAGTCAGAATATTTATAAAGCTTTGAAATTTGCATCACCTGGCCTTTCCTAACGATGACTGTGAACAAGCCAGTCCTGGCAAGTCCTAACAAAATAATTATGATCTGAGACCCTGGTAAAGGTTTTCTGAAAGCTCAAATGTCTTGGGGTGCCCAAACTTTTGCATGGTGTTCCTTCAATTTTTTATACTCTAAAATTGTAGAGAACAAAAATAATACACTAATCTTGAAATGTTGAAAAGCATGTTTCATCGTTAACTTCATGCCTTTTGAAGATCACTTCATCTTCTACTCACTTAACTGTTCACAGTAAAAGAAATTTTGACTAGGGGTGCCTAAACTTTGCATGCCACTGTATGGTGCACAATGAAGCCAACAATTAAAATAACTGTTAAATACTTTGGCCTTCAGTCTACTTAATCTCTTCGCAGTGAATGTGACATTGTTTTAAATAGTGTGCTCACTTCAGTGTGTCTGTAAACATGTATCCACACCCATCACCCTGTAACAACTCTGTTGAGACAGGTGGAGCAAACACTGAATGGATCCAAGAATCAGCACCATGCAGAGATGAAAGATGACGCTTGTTGGGCTTCACACAGCATTTTTCTTTTACTTTTTCAGGACAACCAGGTAGACTGTCTGTGAGGTGGGTGAGCCTGGAAAAATACTCTGAAATACAGCATATTCATCTGCAGCCCAGGACAAGTGTGGTTCCAGACCCAACACACTAACACTACCAGGCATTTACAGGGTTCCCATGCATTTGCATGGACAAAATTTCAAACTTTTCAAGGACCCATAATACATTTTTCATGAACATTCAAAACCTACAACAAAAACAGAGCTGTAATTTGCTGAAAAAAAAGAAGGAGAATGCTCTGTACCTTCAAACTGACAAACTGAACCCCCTGGGATGCGGTACAGTTTAAGAGTAGTGGAGCATAGGTATGGAAACTGACTCTGCGTGTTAAATCACACTGTTAGAACATTATTTTTCATACATATCAGATTTAAATTCTGTTCAAACATAATAATCAGCTAGCTGGCATACTTGCAGGGAGAGACAGAACACAGGAAAAAATTAAGAAATGTACATGATGATAAAAAAAACAAAAAAAACCCACAACAATGCATTTTGGAATGAATTTGCTCTTATGTGTTGTTGTCAAAGGTTATCCATAGAAGATTACTGTAATGTGTTCACACCAAACGCACTGCAAATTTTCGCGTCTGTTTCTCGTCCTGTTCCTGTTATGTGAGTTTGACCGCTAGAATATTTTGTGCTGACTCAACTACGGGCATTTTCAGACCTGAAAGTCCGGACCAAGGTTCATGTTTTCGCTACAGGGCTCTCAAGTTTTGGTCTCAGTTCAAAGTGAGATTTTTGCTGGGTGGCGATGGGGGGGCACCGATGTGGCTGGCCTTGGGTATGGTAGTTTATAAAGGATTCAAATTTCAAAGAAGTCATCAACCATCTATATGTGTTTAAAATAGCTGCTGAAATTAGCATTCAGGATTCTTTTTTTAATTTTGGGGGGCATTTTGCCTTTAATTGACAGGACAGTTAAGCGTGAAAAGGGAGAGACACAGAGGGAGTGACATGCAGCAAGGTGCCACAGGCTGGAGTCCAACCCGGACCACTGTTGGAAAAACTTTATGAGACACTTGCTCTAACCACTAAGCCACCAATTACGTCTTAACATTGATTTTGTCGGCTAAAGTTCATATGCAGTCTTGTCAAAATGTTAGGTAAAAGTTGATATTGTCCGAGATAAGCTCTCATTGTTTTCCTTTTGTGCAACAAGTAATTTCATTCAGTAGGCTACAAAATCAAATGATGACATGACTAACTCTACACATGTGATAAGGCACCCCCGTCTTGTTTGTGCACCCTGTTCTTGCTGCGGTCAGATCACCTGTATCTTACCCGGATACAGCAATGCTATTTTCTGATTGGCTGATAGGTATGTTACTCTTTGATTGGCTGGTGAGTAGCTGTGTCTTATTTTTATTGGCTCAAGTGTGACAAGCTCTTGTTGATCCCTCCGGTAGCCACAGCATCTTGCAACACGTTGCACTGCAATTATAGCGATGTGACTTGGTGGACGTTATCATAATAATTTTTTTATGCATGAGAAATACCAGGTGTGGCGGGTGAGAGTGTGAAAAGGTTCAAATGCGTGTGTCACACTCTCAAAGCGTGAGACTTGAGAGTCCTGTCATTACATTGTTTGGTCCCTTGGTCTTGCATTCACATTGCAATTCTGTGAGCGGACTAAAGAACTTTACATGACACAGTTACGTTCATCTACGTGTGTTGCGTCACCTTATATTTGACATTGATTGGTTTATAAATGGGTAGGGGTCTGACGTCAGCGCGTTGTCAAGTAGGCGGGTAGAAATCCCCTCAATGTTTACGAACATTACCTCACGAAAATGGCATTGCTATCAGCTGCAGCACCAACGTAGAGCACAATACTCGCGGCTCGTACAAAAACAAAATATAAATCTACACCTTGTGTGAAGATGTCATCATCGCCGGCAGGAAAGGAGGAGGAGGAGACAGCTAGCAATGTTAGCAATGCTGAGAGCCCTGCCAACTCGGGAGCGACCAGTGTTGAGGTGAGTGACCATAGACGGCTCATTTTTGATGGTGGACTTGCCTTCTCTCCTGGCGGAAATGAACAACCGGTGCACCAGAATTTCCTGTCAATGGTCCGGAAGTCCAAACCATCCAAAAAAATGCTTTCACACTAGTAACGGACCGGACCATGGTTCCGTTTGGTCCGGACCGAGACCACCTCTTTTGGCCGGACCAAATTTCGTCCGTTTGGTCCGGACCGTGGTCCAGGGGTAGTTTTCACACCTGTGGACCAAACTGGAAGTCCAAATGACCTAGGTGTGAAAAGGCCCTAAGAGACAAATGTTTTCACAACCAGAGTTGGGTACAAAAGTAATCAAAGTACTCTAACGCGTTACAAAGTAACGTGTTAGAGTACTTTGATTACTTTTTGCAGTAACAAGTAACCTAACGCGTTAGTTTGCTGTTTGAGTAATTAAATACTTAAGTACATTTTCAAACAAGACATCAGTTACTTCCGTTACTTTTAGAACGCTGGTCCTTCAGCTCCGAAACAGCAACGGCTGTCGTTTGGTTCTAATAACGGAGATAACGTTAAACCTATCAGTCTGAAAGAAGCCACAGAGCTTGTGGCTCGCTACGTGGTCGGAGAAATGCTGCCGTTGTCTCAATAGGTGAGTAGGACTCGCTGACAGACATATTTCAGACTCAGGACTTGCATTATGCCTGGTACACGCTACACGCTGGTACTCACCAACTATCCCCGGTCGTCTTTCACGGCGTGTGATGTCATCGGGTTATTCTTGTCCTGTTTTTATTACTTTGACTATTATTTGAGTCACTGCCAGAACTGTGTCTGTTCATGTGCCAGCCGACATGTTGCTGTAGTCACCTAAAAGCGTCAGCAGATGGCAGGAGCTACATTTGAAGCGCCATACGTAAACTGTCAAGCTACTGTATCTTCCACAGGAAGTTCTGACAAATGTTTCAGAATAAAAGTCTATTTAGAAAATGGAGGGATTCTCTCAGCCGAGGTTATAAGGGGCTTTTAATCTGAAACAAGTGTTGAGTTTGAAATGACGGTGCGATATGTTAACTTTATAAAGACAACGGAGCGGATAAAAAGTAAATATATAAACACACAGAGGGATTAATAAATAACGGAGCGTCTATAATGTAGTTTGTTTCAAATGAAGCTGGGAGCCTCTGCAGTTGTGGTGAGTAAAAGCCCCGCCGCTATTTGTTAATGTTATTAGTTTATGTCCGACCGTGAGGATGTACCATTGTTTGCTAGCTTGATGCTAATGACAGTAACGTTAACTCAGCGGGTTGACAAAGTGCGTCTCCCCCTTTTACTCTGTGTGGTAACATCCCTAGAGGAAATATTAAAAACGCTTGGGTGTTGTTGTCATGCAGTTGTTTACGGCAGCAGATCGTTCTGTGTTTCTACTGGTCAAAGTGATGGCTGTGATGGGAGAATTGGATCTCAGTGAAGGGCAAGTGGTCCATAACTTTAATTTTGGAGACAAAAAAATGTAGGCTTAGGGCCCTGTGGTCCATTGGCCAATAGGAAATGTAGAATACTCAAAAGTACTTTAAAAGTGCTTGAGTTACTTTTCTCGGGGAGTAATGTTGGAAGTACTTTTAAAGTAACTGAGTTACTTTACTCAGGGAGTAACGCAGTAAAGTAACTGGTTACTTTTTAAAAAAGTAACGCAGTAACGTACTTTGATTACTTTTAAAGTAACCCTTACCCAACACTGTTCACAACTTACCAGATAATCCGACCGCCTCACTCACTTTCCTCCAAGTGAGCTGTTTTTTAAAGTTTGGAAGACATTCATGGTCTCTGCAGCATGGATCCTAATGATGTTGGTGACCCCCTGCCTTTTCATCTAGTGAAAACAGCAGGTCAGTGTTTTCCCTTAAGCAATTAGATATCTCAACATCTACTTGATGGTACTTTAAACCTCTGTATCTAAATATAGCCTCAGAAAGCTGCTGACATGACTGCAGACTCAGTTTTGTTTAAATCAGTGCCACTGTGTGAAGCTATGTGGGTGCATACAGTTTACTGGAGAAGTTTACTGTGTTGTATTTTTGTGTTTAGTTTGTTTAGGTTCACACTGCTCAAGTTCAAGGAGGTCTGACCTCCTGAAGTCTTTAGAAACAAACTGCTGCCTTGACTAACATAATGCATCATATTGAAAGACGTGTTTTGCAGCTGGATTCCTTTGAATCATTTAAGGCACCTGCACTTCTGCTGTTTGTCTTTCATGTGTGAAAAAGTTAGAATTTTTTTTCCTGTTTGTTCTGCAAGTGAGTCTAACTTTAAAGACTGCAAATGTGATCTGTGTCTGCAGCTGTACGTGCTTACACAGCAGTTATGCCGGAGGACATGTGCTCTTTTACTCTGATGTGCTTTTGTAACAGCAGCCAGAGGGAACCTGCTGTACATTAAAATGGTTCTTATGCAGGTTTTTTTCCGCTCTGCAGGAGGACCAGCAGACAAACCGCTGTTATTCAGCAACGCCCCATACATCAACACGTTGCTCAACAGGCCATCGGCAGCAGCTCAGACACCCTGGTGGTACAGAGAATAGACTGTTAGACACAATCTGCATTCTTGACCTTCTCCCTGAGCTCTTCCTCTCCTACCCTCCCTCTTTCTGTCTTTTTATCCCATTCCCTCAGCTGTCTCCATCTTTCTGTGTTTTTTTTTCTGCTCTCTTTCTCGACCCTTTTCACAAAGAAAAACATCCATAATCATCTGTAAACTTTACACACAGAGTGCAGTTGCACGAAGCATCAAAGTCTGGTTTATAAGTCGAGGCTTAATGTTTCTGTGAATGTTGCAGAGTGAAATTAACACTCTTGTGTTTGCAAACACTACAACTTCTGCACTCCAGATTATCCTCAATATTTGACCATGCATCCCAATAGTGTTAAAGCTTGTATTTAAAACAGTACCGAAAGAACAATATGATACCAAAGAATACACACAAGGATGCAATATACAACCTCTCTATTGCACTCTCACTCTCTCGTAAGATGTCCTCACCAATACCTCTGATGATGATTAGAAATCTTTGACACATAACTTTGTCAGATTCATCTGCAGATCAGTCCTGTTTGATGCACTTACATACGTAACCAATATAGACATGTACCTTAACCATAGATCCGGTTTGTGTTTCCACTGCAGACACTTATCTTACATGTGGGGTTGTTACCAGATACCAGTAATTTACCAGTTCACATGACTTACGTCATGTGACACACATCACTAAGATAAAATAAGATTAACTTTATTGTCCCACATGTGGGAAATTTGTCTTGGGCTGTAAGAGGTGATATGTAATACAGTACATTCTCTGTCTTGGGGGTGGATTACTGAATCCACAGACATGAGAGTTGCCACCACCCGGTGCCTCTCATACTGCCGCTAAAGGATGCCTCAGTGCATTGGTTTCTGATGCTAAGGCCACTGACCAAGTGTTGTTTTCTGACAAGTTGGAAGTGAGAGCGGGTTGTTTTTTAAACTCATTTCCATTAGTCCTCCTTTGACTCTCGCTCACTCTCTCGCTCTCTTTCTGTGCCTGATATTGTTATGAAACTGTGTCTGGAATATTAATCGATGTTTGCAATATTCCAAACACAACATAAATCTGTCATGTTCTCCCTGACTATAATCTGCTGTCAGCTGACTCAAGGCTTTCCTTGCAGACTTAGTTTCTAAACTCTGCCACATATTTTGACTTTCGAGATAAACTTAGAAAGCTTCTAGCTGTAGACAACAATATACACACAATTTAATCCCCAGATCAGATCCCTCCAGTAAGATGTCCTCACCAATACCTCTGATGATGATTAGAAATCTTTGACACATAACTTTGTCAGATTCATCTGCAGATCAGTCCTGTTTGATGCACTTACATACGTAACCAATATAGACATGTACCTTAACCATAGATCCGGTTTGTGTTTCCACTGCAGACACTTATCTTACATGTGGGGTTGTTACCAGATACCAGTAATTTACCAGTTACCAGTAATAGCTGCATCACTGCTCCATCCAGTTCTCAGTGTATTTCCTCTTCACCAGCGATGCAGAGGAAGGTCTGCTCCTTGCTCCTCTGCAGAACAGGGTTGCTCAACATTTTCAGCACAAAAAACAGCAGGCTTGGGTGTTAAGAGCAGAGCAGGGGTATGTTGCTGCAGGAGCACACAGTGGACGATCCTCCGTCCTTTTTTTATCCTACAAGTGAAGAAACAGAATATTTGCAGTTTACATAAACCACTCACTAAAGAGTATGTCATGCATGAAAGCCAATGCAAACAAATGGAATGGTCATAATTATCATATTGTTATTTATGGTGTGTTAATTGATTTGATGATCTAAAAAAATGTATATGTACAACCAGTCCTGACCCTCCTGGACTGAAAACAGTTCATTAACTTTACATTACCCTTTTTTCATGCTTATGGCCTTCACATGGTTCACAGCATTGTCTGTGGCGACAACTACAAGCTCTTCATTGGAGATATTAAATTAATCCAGCCTGCAGTTTCTGCAGTGTGGACAGCTGTGTGGCCTCCTCTCAGCTCCTTAGCACACAGAACATAATTATCAAGTTCCCAAGAGTCTGAAACACAGTGAGCTGTGACAGTCTCATAAGCATGTGTGGCCAGTTATGTCCATCCAAGTGTGATGAGAGCAAGTGTCTTATCCCATGTGATGTCATACGGTTTGTTCATTCTGCAGTTCAACTTGGAATTTTATACGGTGGCTCCCGTTTCATCAAAAGATCCTGAAATCCCTCTCCCGAAACAATGTCAGTATTCTTGCTCTTTATACTATGTCAACATCAAATACTGCCATGGATTAGATACACTGGAGTTGGTTAAAACTGTGGTGCATCTCATAAAGATGCCAAAGGTTGCCTTTAGCGTCGCTTTCACACACCGAGGACTGTGACAAAGTGGTGGTACCAGAACATACTGGTAGGAAACACATTCAGCATGTGTCCTTTCATTGTTTCAGTCCCAGAATAATAAAAGTGTGTGTGTGTATGTGTGTATGTGTGTATGTGTGTGTGTGTGTGTGTGTGTGTGTGGCAGCCTCAGGGTTGTACATTTTGTGGTTGAGACCCCAGACTGTCACAAAATTCCATCCAGTGTTATTTGATTAAGTGTCTCTGAGAACAGCTCTTTGTTTTCTGTTCTCACAATTCGTCTCCCATCAGACAAAAAACAAAAAAACAAAACACAAATCCACAGCGCTTTCGTCTTTTTATGTGTTTTACTAAGTCACCTCTGCATTTTTTTCCCCTCAACGGGCAAGCATCTCCAACACAATATAAGTGACATAAAGCCCCTTTGTAATGAGAATTGACCATTTCAAAGTGGCAAATCTGACATCTATTCATCTCATAGTTTTTTGGATCAATACTTTCCAAAGGGATCTTAGGTGTCTCTCTGCTCTCCTCCATTGAGCTGATTTATGTCAAATATATTGTTGCTCTTTTGGCTCCCAGCAGGGGAAAATGAACAGTATGACTGCATTAATCTCCTCTAATAAGAAGCCTACTCCATCTTCCTGTTGTCCCAGTTAAGAAATAAATGGCAACCAGAACAGACTGCTCTCTATCAGAAAAGATCAATAAATTCAAGCCCACGTCTTGCTTGATTTGCATTAAATCCACTTCACTGCTTTAGTCCACTTCTTTAGTGTTTGGCACAAAGTACAGATTTCTTTCATCTGCTGCTAAATTGCATCCACACGACAATATTGTCACTATCTACAGTATGGGACTGTCAACATAGACAGTAGCCTTCATATGGCTCCAGTCTCTCAGTCCCCAGTGGTTCCTGAGGGAAAACTGTGCTGGAATGTTTTATCACTTACAGTAAAACTTCATAACACAGGCTTTTATTTGCTTAAATCCCTGAACTCAACCAGCGTATTTTTGGGACAGGCCTTTAATTCCTTTTACACAAAACCGTTGCTCAGCAAAGATGGGAATTACAATCAGATTGTTTTTTTTAATTATGCTTTAAATAACAGAAATTTTGAATCATTCATTTTGTTTTCCTAGTCCCAATAAACAGTACATCAAGGAGAGAGAGTGGAAGCCAATCTCTTTCTTGAGGGCCTCAATCTTTACAGAATCATTTTCAGCCATCTGATCTCCTCCTGGTCCTCTCATCTCCTGAAATTTTGGGACTATCTGCCCTGGATGCAAACAAACAGATATTTATAATGGCATGCAGTGTACAAGTGGACAGACACAAAAAAAATCACATATGTTCATACACCTCATAGTCACAAATGAGTGACAGCACCCATTGGTTTGTGAACCTCTGTTTTGAAGCTTGGCATTTTGGTCGTTGCCAAGTTGGACTTTGGGGCTCATATTTGGCCATATTTGGATAAGAGGGCGGAGCTAACCCTAACACGAGCTGCTGGCTTGGTCAGCACGGTGCATTTACAGCCTACGATTAACTGTGATAATGCTAATGTTAATTTTTGCTAGCGTAAAACAGGCCTAAAACCATAATGGCAAAATGTACTTAAAAACGGAACAAGTGTGAACTCAGTGTGAGTTTGCTGGGACCATTTAACGGCATGGTGTTGGATACAGCAATACAAACACAACTAGAGAATGCAATTTCTGAAGAAGCTGCAGGTGTGAATGCTGCATGCTGAACAGCTGTCACTACACTGCAATGCTGGTGTAAATGTGTATGAATGTCACTGAATAGCTGAATTAAACCAATACTGTGGAATATTTCAAGGGTTGCTAAAAAGCTGTTGCTAAACTGCAATGCTGGCTCTAAACGATGAATGACGCCATGAATGTATGAATGACGTGTAATTTTTTGAAAAGCTGACACTACACTATAAGGCTGGCGTAAATATGTATACAAATTATTGAATAGTAGAATAATACCAATACTGTGGAATATCTCAAAATTTCTGAAAGGCTTACGCTACACTGCAACGCTAGCATAAATGTGTGAGAAGAAGGTGAAGTATTAGGAGTAGATGGAAAGCTGGGAATGGGTTTATTAGTATGTATGTTACTGAAAAATGTAATGATGCCAATACTATGGAATATTTCAAGGAAACTATCAGTCAGTTGCAGCCCTAAATTGTAAAGTAGACCATTTTACTAAAAGTAATGGCAGGATTCTCCTAGGCTTGATCTTGGAAATTTTGGGTGCCAGTCAGAGGAAACCAGAGTTGTTATTTTTGTCTAGTGTGAGCAAATGTAGGTGTGCTTTGCTGGAAATATGCTTGAAGCTAAAGGTAGGATGCTGGTTAGGCTTCTCTTTTTGATCGATCCATTCTTTGGGCTTGCTTGTGTCTAGCTGAAAAGTAGCCAGTGCACAGGAACACCACCAATGGAACATCAAGCCTGAAAGGCAGCTGGTGAAACAAAATGCACAGCACTGTCCACAAGCAAGAATATTATCAAGCTTCGTACTGCTTTGTTTAAAGTTGAGGTTTTACTTGGTCACTGCCAACCATCTTCCAAAGTTCCCAGAAATATGCAAGCAAATCTGTTGACTACAACATTTGTGTAGTCTTCACTGAGTTGTTTTGTCACCAGTGAACCTCCGTAGTTTCTACCTGGTGCAGTCTGAGAGGAACCACCACATTCAGTGTATTCATGGTCTGCAGTTTCTCCCTGTTGACTAACTCCAATTTTTCCTCTGCTGCCTTCTGATTGTTCTGCACCGATTTCTCCTGCAGAAAGGAGCAGAAACAACACACACACACACACACACACACACACACACACACAGCAGGATCATGTGAGTAATGAAAAGAATGGTAACATGGTAATGGTAATGGAAAATGACAGAAAGACACAAAGCAGGGCAGAACCTTCTTTAAGACGACTTGCGCTCCTTCTCGTCAGAACTCCAGCACTCTTCTTCTCCTCCGCCAGCCGATGCTCCCACTGCCACAGTGTGTACTGAGACACACACACACACACACACACACACACACAAATTAAATGCTTGTTAGGGAGTGCATGGTTACTTCTGAGAAACGGTTTTTAACTCAATCAACTACCTTATTCATACTGACATCTCTGTACTTTGATCAGTATATCACATCATGTAAAAAGATACTTAAGTACAGTTCCTTCACTTTTACTCAGATTCACAAGCTTATGAATAAAAGTGGGTTATCAAATATCTTTTGAATTTTAGATCCTTAAGAGAGCTCCGGAGGTGGTGACCTCTGTAGTGTGTTATTCCCATCTATCTCTCCCCTCATCTCCTGTCATCTCTCTACTGTATGCAGAGCAGCAGTTTTCTCTGTTTCACAAACACCTGCACATGAATAACGAGCTGTGTTCTGTATTTATACAGTGCTGTGTCCTGTTCAGGGTCACAGGATGTGAATTTGATTCAGGCCTCTTATTTGAATCTGTCTCTATATTCTGAATGTGAATTCATTATTTGATAACCCAGAATATGGTTATTGTGTCTTTTGAACACTGGAAATTATTTATTAGTCTAAATGTTTCTGGTAGGACTTAATCAACCTGATGCCCAGGAATTATCAGCCTCACCTGTGACTGAGTCAGTGATGGAAAAAGTGTGTCTTCCCAACAGACAGACTGTCTCTGACTTTAATAGTATCTATAGTGAATGCTGATGGGGGGGAGGAACATATAATTAATAAAAAAAATCAAATAAAAAATTAAAGTGATACACGAGTTTAATCTCATATCTGTCTCCCCTCTGGTATGAAAGTCCACTGATGTTGTGATATATTAGATCAGTCTCATCAGCTGCAGTGTCCAACCAACAACTGATATGCAATAAGAAGGCAGGTGGGTCAGTAGAAGACTTCCACAAAGGCTGTACTCATGTACCCTCACTTCCCTCTCCTCTGAGAGCCTCCTTCCTCCTCAACTCCTCCACTCCTCTGAGCACATTTAAGGAACTGGGACATCCTTCTTGATCGTTTTCTAGGTCAAGTGATCTAATCAAGCATAAAGGATAAAGGAGTCAAGGAGGGATACGAAGATGAACCCATTAACGACCTTTCTTGGCTTGTCCTGAAGTTGAAACCCTAATGTATGCAGACGACAGAGTTTTATTTGTACGTGACAAAACCAAAGCAGATGTTGTGGCTAAGCTCACCAGTTCAGTGGCTCAGGTCATGACGTGGCATGACGTGCTGCCTCCAGCTGAACAAGTCATATCCAATTCAATCTTGCAAATTTTCAATTCAACAGAAAGCACATGTCCACAGAGGCTGCCAGGATGTTTCTACACTCTATAATTTTCACTCATCTGAATTACTGTATAACAAGCTGGCCAACCATAGCACATTAAAACCACTGGAATCATTATACAAACAAGCACTCAAAATGCTAGACAAAAAAAAACCATCAAAGCACTTAAATCTGCCCAATTCTAAAATGGTATACAAAGTCACCCATGCATTGGCCTCACCACCACTGGCAGCCTGATTCAACAGAAGAACAAACAATAATTGTATTTCTAGGGGGTCCATAAGAGGAGATCGTACTGTTTCATCCAGGCCAGTCAGCCTGGTCTGCACCAGGTTCAAGAGAGTGGAATGTAATTCCAATTTATATTAGAGAACTGAATACTTACAGATCTTTCAGTAGCCAATTAAAACAATGGATGATAATATAAACACATGTAAACACTAACATATTTTTTTGCTGTGGTTAGTAAACAGTATGATGTTTTTTGGTGGGCAGGGCTTAGCTGGAGGCAAAACAGTTCTCCACAGACATTAGCTAGTGCTTGCTAGCAAGTTCTGTTGGCTTGTTTTAGACAGTAGCTGTGTCTCAATTGAGAGGCTGCAGCCTTCGATGGCTGCATTTTAAGATGCAAGACCTTCACATGGGCACGACCAAGGCTGTCCCACCAAGGCTGTTGATGGGCATTTTTAATAATCACCTCCGTCCAGTATTTTCGTCTTATCACATTTTACTATGGTTGTCTTTGTTTTTGTTGACAGGCAGTGGTGGCTGGTATTTGATGAAATGTGAGTTTTGAGCCATGACTCCTTCTATTCTGGTCCTCAATAACACAACAAGATGACATTTTAAGACTCCTATATAGCCTAAAGCTGTCACTTCTGCTTCTGGTGCTCTTGGAAATTGTATGTCCTATTCCAGCTTTTAAATTGCATGTCCTGTGTTTTTTGTTGCATTTTAGGAAGCCTTGTGTAACCCCTTGACCAAGGGACTACAGATGAAAAATAGTCTTTTGGCTAATTCAGACATTTTCATACCATGTGTATTTATTCATTTGCACAGTCCCTTCTTAAATAAAATAAACTCAAACTGAAACAGGACTTAAGAACAATTGGAGTTCGTTTTTGGGATACCATTTTCTGTCTAGATAGCTTTTTGTTACATAGATTGGACGCTCTTTAGGGGTAAACTTTTCTTCCTTGATGAAAATGGAACATGGCAACATCGATAATTTGCACCAGACCCGGTGTGTATAGTTATCATGCAGTGTGCAAAACTGCAAACTTGTACATTTTCCATAGACATGTGATACTAAGTGCAGCACTTCTGTTGTTGACACAGAACCTAATGAGTAAACATACAGTAAACACCTTGTCAGGTGGGATAATTGTAGTGTGAAGAAGGCTGGAAAGTGGAGGGGGATCCAGAATAAGCTCCTGAGCCCATAATGCCCAGTTACTCCTTGCACTGCACATGCCCCTGCCCTTTAGGAGAGATATAAGGCAAACCATAATTACCCTCTAAATGCCAAAACACTAGTAATATAGTTGTCTACCATATTTGACAAGGCTTAGTGTCGTCCTAGGAAGCCGTAGTGCTCGCGTTTTTCCTCCTTGTCCTCTGTGTCACCCTGTTCTTAAAGGTCGATGTTTATTGTGTTAAAGTTTAGGGTATCATATGTCTCGCGCTCTTCCTTTGCACTGTATGGGAAGTCCTTTCATTCTCGCTATGTTGTCAGTACGTCCTGTAATGCTCACAAAAGCTACCGAGACAAATCCTTGTTTATTTCTTGCTGTATATAGCAAGTAAACTTATTCTGGGAGAACATACAGAAGGAAATTGAAAAGCTGTTCCCATGGAAGTCTATACAATATCAAGTAGATTGGATGACAAAAATAGGTTGAAACATTTTCAGCTCATGTGGATGAGTCTTTACCTGAACTCAGACTGCAGAGAGCCGATCTGTTGCGTCCACTTGTGTCTTTCCATTGACTTTGTGTGCTGTTACCTCTAAAAAGTTGCTTTGATTTATTCCACCATTCACAGCAGAAAACATGACAGGCGCTTAGAAAAAATAATCATCCTCGGGGGATTATATCCTGTTTTGTATCTAATTTTTGTCCAACTGTCTTCATCATTCTGAAACCATAAGTAGGGTGGGAATTTGGCATAAACAGCTTTATTAATCTTTAACCCATTTTTGCTATACTATGCTGGAGTAGAGTTCACAGAATGAATGTTTATGTGACACCTGACTAAACTTTGATTTAACTACAGGTTAGTCTCTATATATAGACTCTACAGACTAGGCTGTTTGTAGTCCGCGTGATATTGACCAATCATGTTTGAGCCGGCTGCAGTTGCTGCCAGGTTAAACGTTCCATGCAGTGAACTAACGAGGCGGAACATAATTGGCGTCACTGCAAACTCTGAATCCATCGCAGTGGTTCAGCATATTTACTTATATATAAACGGAAGTTGGAAACGGAAATTCGCCTCCTCCGCCCAAATCAAACCGGAATGCCAAAAAATCAGGGGTCTGTCCCTAGAGGCTGTAGCGCGTCTGCCGGAAGTCAGACTCCGAATATAGCTGATGTGTTCCGAGAATGACTACAGGTGAACTTCAATGATGAAGCCAACATAAGTGCCATAACAGGCTCAGGGTCAGCAATTACAAAAGCATGGAAAAGTTAAGCATCTTGCTGCAGGGTTTGCAGCAGGCCGATGCACTCGTGCCCCCTACCACATTTAGATGATAGATCAGCCACATTTGAATCCATCCCATAATAATCTGGGCTAATTGAATATTAGACCAACAGAACATTTACACAATCATATTAGATTTCTTTCATACTATGGGCATATATTATTGTCTGAATGACACAAAGTTGAAGGTAATTTAAAAGCCTAAGGACCAATTCATAGTTAGTGTATCCAGAAGCCTTCCCCCTTCAGCGGCTGCTTTACACATCAGTATGGACCTACAGTTTGGCTTGTCATTTTGTTTAATTCATATGCATAACTGGTGGACTGTAAACACTGTGATGTGAGGCTGCATTTTTTTTTCCAGTAGAGTGGTTGCTATTGCAACATAACTCATGAAATGCACTCAAAACATGACACAAGGACTTAGCATGAAGTTGACTTTTTAAAATCCTGTTTGGGCTGTACTATCTGAAAGGATCAGTCTACCTAAGGACTCCTCAGGATCTCCAGCCCCTCATCCTGTCCAAGAAGGTGTTGACAGACAACAGGCCATCATACCCACAACACCAACTTATCCTAACCCTGCTGTTCATCGGATAAACACAGAAATCTTCCTCCTTGACCTGTGACCTCAAAGACAATCACACCTTCATACAGCTTATGCAGGAGTTACTACTGTGTTGAATTGACACCTTCAGCATAGGCTTAGCATTAGTCTCGCTCACCAGACCTTTCTCAAGAAAAGAAAGGTCTGGCTGCGCCGACTCTCACTTTAAGGTCCCGTTTATACGACAACGATTTCAACTGTAAACGGTAAACTTTAGTTGCATTTTGGCCGATCGTTTACACAGCAGTGGCGTTTTGGGTGCCTGAAAATGCAACGTTTTGCAAACGGGTTCCAGAGTGCAACTTTTTGGAAACGGCAGCGTCTCCGTTGTCATGTAAACTTGCAATATGCAGTTCCTCTGAAAACGGAGACTTTTAGCACATGTGCATTACGGTTCCAGTCACTAGGCGTGCCGACCGTCACAACAACAATGCCGAGATCTGTTTGTGCTGCTCACCCTGTTGATTTTAAGTGAAGTGTAGATCTGTTACTGTAGCAACTCCACCTCGTCGTCCATCCAGACAAAGTTATCTGTGCATGCTTTCGCCATTGTGTCTTCTTTGTTTTGGTTTGTAATCACCGCGTTGTAGAGGAAGACACTTCAGCGCAGGCGCAGGGCGTCATGCCGTGGTGTTGCTTTGCAAATTTACACTGCTACCCATTGGCCTGGCGTGCATACTACAGCGTTTCCAGTAGATTTTGCGGCTCCGAATGAATGGGGATCGTTTCAATAACACAAACACTGTCATATAAACGCATACGTTTTTTAAAACGCAAAGGACAGACTTTTCCATTTTTAGAGAAACCGTTGTCGTCTAAACAGGGCCTAAGATTGGAGAAAAAAATGCTCCGGCTTTTTTTTATTTCTTTCAACCAATCACAATCGTTCTGGGCGGTGCTACAGCAATGGTGCGCTTGCAAAAATATTGCCAGGGGGAAACAGGTTTTGGTGTAACATGCCCACAAAAATATCGCCTACAGGACGCGAACCATGGCAGAGAAATGGCTACATCCCCGCAAGATCAAACACCGCAAAAGTTAGTAAAGGACGTGTTAAAAACTGCTACACAACCGGAGGTGAGAGGCTGATCTATGCAGCGAACTCAGACTAGCTTAGCATAGATGCATGTCCTACACTGTAGCCCCCCCAGAAATGTAAAGACATGTAGCAGCCACACAGACCTCCTGCTTATTTTTGGTAAGATGGAAACCATTTCCCATGGTGGAAACAAAGCATGTATTCACAAACACATCACAAACAATAAATTGGGAAGGCAGTAAAGCCCCCACAAAATGGAATTCGATGTCTTCTGTGTAATTTATCCTGTTTTTATTAAATAGGGGACAGTCTGGTAGCCACTAGGCTAATTTATGCAATGTAAAATATCATAGGCTTATGCTAGTAACTTTAGCATGATGCATATGTTGAAAAAAATTTGAGACAAGTGTACTACTGGTGAATCTTGCGGGTTATAGCTGAATTTTGTGACACTACCTTTGTAAAATGTTGCTGTTGTTCCTGGCATTATAGAGAAAATGTCTTTAACTGCAAGGCTAATTTATGCAATGTATAATTTCATAGGCTTATGCTAATAACATTAGCACGTTGCATTTAAACGTGTCCTGTTGTTGTCCAGCGTTTTGGAGGTGTAGCTGCAGTATAAATGCTAGTGACAGCAGAGGCCACTTATGCACATCTATAAAACAGCCTTCATCGACACATCATCACTCTTTGTGCAACACGTTGACTGTTTATGACAAAGTGTTGTAGCTGACCCTTTTACACCTTCCATAACCTCACCTACTTCTGTTTCAGTCACTACTTGTACTGCCCATCACAGAATATCTTTCAACATTCCCAGTAAATGTGCCTGGATCTGCTGAATTCAGATACAGTTGCACAGTATGTGGGTGCAAAGAGTGATAAAGAGAGAGTTGTAACATGTTGCAATGCACTCTGCTGCTGTAAAAGAAGATATCTCTGCCTCTTCTATAGATGGAGAGCACAGTATCTGCATGTAATTATCCCCCATGGTTAGTCACATGGTTTCTCTGTCGTCTCATTACAGAATAATCATTTCCAGTTTGTCAAGATTAGAAAATCATACAAATGTTTTTTTGTTAAGATTCCCCAATTCCACTTCAGATACAGTGGGGAAAAATGCCTAAAGAGAAACAACATAAAGACAACGGAAGTTGCTTTACCAGCAAGAAATAATTATTATTGAAGGAACTGATGAAGTTACAGAGAGAGCTCTACAGAGCGCCTGCATACATGATGCAGCCACTTACTCACTGCTGCAGGTGAGACTGAAAGTTCTTGTTTACTATGCACCCATCCAGATTACCTTGAATGACCTGATTATCTGAACCAGCAACCTTTGACCATAAACTGACTTTCCTTTAACCATCACACACATGTTGACTGTCAATAGGTTGTAGGACTGTCTGCTTACAGCTTGACATCATCAACCTGTGTCCCAGCTTTTGCTTTTAAATTCCCACAAATATATTTGTATTAATAGTTAAATTTTAGCTGATTTAAGAGTTGAGCACGACATGATTTATTGTCTAAATCAGACATAAAATTGCCATTTATCATTTAAATTAGTATTAATATTAAACCACGCACTAACAAACTTATCAAGTTTTTGGCTCTTTTCAACCAGCTGGAAATCTAAGCTCATTTGCCAGTGGGGGTCGCTATGGGGTCATGTGCAAGGAGATGAGTGAGACTGCCAATTAGAGTTGCCAGTTCGAGATGAACTGCGCCTCCCCTGGAAAGTAGACGAGAGCAGGCGGCCGCAGCAGGGGGCGGTGACAAAAAGCTGCGGTGAAGTCAGTTTCCCGACAGTTTCCAGCAGCCTTCAGTCCGTACAGGAAGTCACAGACACACTCACATCCTGTCTGGAATGATGTCAATTCATTAAATAAGTGATCAGACCCATATATCAGTTTGTTCTCAGTCTCCAGTTGTTTTAATTATGATAGATTAATTTATAAAATGCTTTACAGGTGATCTGTAGTTTATGTTCATGGTTTATCCTCCATTTGACATGAATTCTCCTGTAAATCAGCATCATATCAGTTTGACCTGTCCCCTCAACTACACAGGCTGAATAAACTGTGCTTGACTATAAGGTTCATATTTTATACAAGACAACAGCTTTCATTAAGGCTCAGTCAGATACAGTCAGGGCTTCACATCTGTACACGTTATTTAAGAATCCTCACATCCCACTGACCACAAGTCTCTGTGTTGCTAAATACCTCAATAATTAAACTGTCCAATATTAATATACAATAGACTATTGTTTATGATGAATGTATTTAGTCTCTGATGACTCAACTTCACCATCAATCACATATGTTTTCTGTTCACATAATAATCCTTCAAATCAGACAAATATAATCTTAATCTCTAAAATTCAACAAAAATGAGTAGTTTATCTAAAATGTACTGACATCTAAACCAATCAGCTGTTAGATCAGGTGAGAGCCAGGCGGTGCAGTCGGTGAAGAGCAACTGCGGCGCCTGGCTCTAAAACTGCAGCCGCCTCGCTCTCGCGGTTTTATCGCCGTCCACTTTTGTAATATGTCAGAGCAAGTCGGGATGAAGTCGGACACAAAACTAACCGGCATGCATTGTGCGCCGATCGCCGGTGATCAAATCTGCGCAGGCCTGGCTCATCTTGAACAAGCCTGACTCAGAGTGGATGAGCAGCCTCACTCAGGAGCCCCTGGTGAGCTCTGGCAAGGAAAGCCAAACACTGTTTATTCTCGCACACTGCAGTGACACATAGCCGGTTGAAAATCGTAAAAGTTTCCCTCTGACAGTCGAAAACTTGATCAGTTAGTTTTTGGTTTACATTTTAAATGGAAGTAATAAATAATAAACGTCAGTTGGGTGAGCGGTTGACAAATTAGTCAAATCACTTAATATAATATTGCTCTATTTTTTAAATTCACATCAATTTTATCACTTCTGTAATTAATTTGTACACATTTCCTTCACTTCCATTTTTTCCCCCAAAAATATTTGAGACAACTTTCTTTAAATGATAAACAGGAATTTTGTGTTGAAAATGTTAAATGTAAGATGGGGAAAAGAATGGAACGTGGCGGTTTTCATTATATCACTACTGTTCAAATCAAATCGGCTTTATATCAATCAAATCAATTAAATCAGTAATTTATCATTTTTTCATTTCGCATCCATTTTTACAGATCCATTTACAATTAACATACATTTTCATCACCTAGTTTTATCAATTCATTTTCATTTTTCAAGACAATGAGCCTCCACTCAGTGGTACCTGGGTAAAAACTTTATTAACAAAACAGAAGAAGGCAAAGCACAGCTCAAGCTCACTTTCACAGCACAGCAGAACTACATTACCCTTCTGTCAATCGCTAAAAGTGCCACAATAACATTAATAACAACATCCATCATTGTTACAATTAAATATTAAAATAACACAGCCACTCGGATATAATGCATAATATATAAATTTACTCTATAGACCTTTGCAACATTAACAGCATCTACAGGAGGAGGACAGCCTCGGTCATGCTCATTCTCTTGTATTGCAGTGCCATCTAGTGATACATACAGTAGTAGTACAATCAGAAACACAGCAGGGGCGAAATGAGAGGCTCCGCACAGAGCAGCCACTCTGTACCTTTTACAGTTGCCAACAGCAATCTGTAATACTGCACCAGAAGAGTTTGTAAATCAGGCTGAGGGATGGAATAGTGGAAGATAACAAGGCAATGGGGTTATAGTAGGATTTTTAGAGGGGAATACCACCCATTTTAGGAATTCTAATACAATCTTCCTTTGCCCCAGGACAGCTCAGTCACTTCTTCTAAACATGCATTACTTTTTCATAAAGCTAAAGCCTAATTGACAGAAACACTGACTTATGGCTTTAAGAATGAGCAGTGCATGCTCACAAGAATCTGTTGCGCTCACCTGGGGTGCAGAAATGACATGAATTCTTAAAGACCAATGTGATTTTACATGTTTTAACCCTGTTATTTCAAATCATGTATACTTTACATCACAGCTCACCATTTTGCAAACCCAGCTGCTGTTTTAGATAGTCAAGTATATTTATCTTCAGTCTTCTCAATCCACTGGTTTCCATACATTTGGTATGGAATGAAAATCTATTAGAAAATATTTTTCTGGGTAATACATTACAAGTGCTGTAGTGGTCAGGCATTATTTCGCCCTCCAAATACTTTATTTTGGTGTCTGTCCACAGACTGTTGTTCCTCATGTTTTCCTCTTTAGCACTCTGCTAGTAGCAGCATGGATCTGTTTAGCACGTCTGACACTCAGCCTTTGACGTCGTCATTGTGTGTTGTGATTTGAACGGACAGAGTGTCTGGACTGAGACGCATCTGAAGAAAGCCGATTGGAATTGCACTTCAGATCACCTCCAAATGTGGTTTTGATCAGATTTGCAACAATCACCAGATTGTCAGTGACAGATAATGGATGGAATCAATTACAGTGAATCTCAGTTCTACATAATTCTCTGTCAATCTCACATTCTTGTTGAGTGGTGAAGCTGATCTAGTGTAGAATGATTTGAGAAGTCTGTACTACATTAACCAATTAACCTTACGCAAGTTTTAAGAGTCTGCAAACTGATTTTCATACTTTATGGAAACCAAAGCTGCTTGGAAGAGTAAGAAACATATCCTAATATAGAATACTAAAATCTGAATATCACCCTAACCATAACTGTATAGCATGCATTCAAAACTGGTCAGCACAACTGTAAAGTATACATTATTTGTAAATAAGGAACTAAAACTTGCAAACATACTTTCCCTTTAAAGCAGGTGGATCTTCCATTAAAGGGGTTTAAGATACAGTTTAGGCACAATTAGTACTAATGCTAGATCACAGGTTAACTGTTTCGTCACCACCAGCAGCTTCAGGCTGGGTTGGTGTTGCAGTAGTTGATTTTTTTGGGAACAGTTCACTTCCTGCATGGCAACAAGTCATTTTCTCTACATTCTATTACAAACAGCAGGACACTAAATATTTCATTTATTACAATGATACTCGTCATCTCATCCGGTGTGACATCTATGGGTCAAGTTGTATATATATGTGTGTGTGTGTGTGTGTGTGTGTGTGTGTGTTTCCAGTAGGCACAGTGGAGATACTGCCCCCTGGTGGCAGGAGGATAAAACAGTGAAGAGGTGACAGGCGTCACAAAAGATGCTGGTCCCCACTTGTGGGGGATTAGAGATGTGGGTGGACAGCATTGCCTAGACCACCCACTGCAGGACGCTGGTGTCTTTCCCACCAGTGGAGATCAGGTGACTGTCATCGTGCAGGAAGGCAACGTTGGTCACGTGACTGCTGTGGCCACCATACTCGTGGCTCGGAGCCTGTAAATTAGAGCGGGGCAAAGGGAGGACATAAACGCAGTAGAGTTATGAATTAGTCAGATGCTACATGGTGAAGTTTAGGGGCAGCCCCTCCACAATGGCCCGGACGTGTGTTTTTGTACAACCACTTTATTTAGTGTTTTTACCAGCTTTAATCACTTGGTCCTTCTGTTTTACAGAGGAAGAGACCTCTGCAGATTATTTCGCTCCTGCTAAAAACCTTCTGAACTACAAACCTCCTGAGCAATATGTGAGTACAAACACACAGAAACTGATGTGCTGACAGTGTGGAAGTGCTTGTGAGTGAACATGACTGACCCTTGGTTGAGAGCAGGGGAAGGTGAACAAGTGCACTTTGCCAAAGTCATCAGCAGAGGCCAGCAGGGATCCGTCATGTGACCTGCACACGGCGTTGATGTCTGTGCCGTCTGCTCCATCTGGCCAGATTCCTGAGAGATAGAAATACAGTCAAAGGGTGAGAAAGAAAAAGAAACATAATATAATACTGAGATTCTCTTCATGTTCTGCTTCTGGCTGCAGCAAAATGACACTCGGTGGTTCGATCAAAGGTCAATCTGGACTTTTCTCCAACAACAGAAGTGACTGTCAAAATTTTGCAGGTTGGTGAAATTCACAAAGTATTAGGGTCTTTATATCGACTTGGAAACTTCAGAAGGTTTGAATTTTTTGTTACAATTTAGAGCTGCCAATGAGCACATTTGCTTGGTGCAGCTTTATGCTTTTTGTTCTTCCTGTCAACTGCTCTGAGCATCAGCCAACTAATGCTAAAATGCAAAGTATTTAAAACTGAAAAGTGAATTTGATAATTCACCTGGTGACACTATGGAAAGAGTCAGCTTGTTGATCTCATGTGAACTCATGAGTTTAGATGACCAGTGTACAGGCTGAATTGAGTTTTATGGACTTACCAAAGGTGTTGAAGCTCAGAGTGCAGGTGGAAGTGGCCCACTCCAGGTTGCGCACTGTGTCCATGTTGGTCACATGTTTACCACTGGATGCCTCCCCTGACAAAAAATACCAAAAAATCATCATGCTCTGTGATTAAAATGTCACATAAACATTTTATCTGTCTTTGAGACATGAGTGATTTGATTTGATATATTTTAGCATAAATTGTCATTTTGGCAATAAGATTAAAAAGGTGATCTTTAAGTGTATGTGAACAGAAGGAGGACCTACAGAAGAGGATCTCGTAGTCTCCTGAGTTGGTAACGAGGTACTGACTGTCTGCAGACCAGTCCAGATGGGTGACAAAGCTGGAGTGGCCCTGGGTAAAAAAAGAGAAGTTTATGTTGCTTGAAAAGTGATCACACAGAGAATGAGGGATTCATTCTAAACACTCCATTTTGGAAAACGTGCCTGGAATTTCATTAAGTGTTTTATTAAAACTGACTCAAAGGAGTCAGATACTGCTTATTATTCATTTATGTCAGGATGGAAACATTTATTTCAGCACTTCAAGTTAAAGTACCAGTTAAGTTTAACATTAAATAGATTATAAAGTTATCCATCTTTCAACTTTTCTCCTCTAATACAGTTGCACATCAAGAGCGACCAAGTGTCCACAAAACTGCTGCTACTGCTCAAATGAAAAAAAATATTTTAAAGCTTTCAGACATGTGAGACACGAATTGTCAGAGGGCTTATTTTAGGAATGTATACTTACAGTGCATTTCCCCACACGGCTGTACTTGCGGCCATTCTCCGTCACAGCATAGATGTAAACAAAGTTGTCATGGGAAGCAACAGCCAGGAAGTTGCCGTCTAAAAGGCACAAGAGTTAACAGTCCTGTTAGCAGAGTTAATTCTGCACTGAGACATGACCATTCCTGAGCCATGTTATACCAGCGGCTCTTGTCACTGTGTCTACAGTTTGTATTTTATGGATCAGGGTCAGTGATGTGAACAGCTTATGTTATACCTGGAGAGTACTTGACGTTGGAAATGATCTCATTGCCGTCAGTGTGCATAGAAACAAGATCCCGGGTGTCAGCGTCCAGCACCAACCACCTGCAACACAACACATACACATCAGAAATCTGGGAAAATGACAGCCTTCACAGGTTGATGTCTTTAAAAGAACAGTGTGTAAGATTTAGGGGGATTTAGTGGCATCTAGTGGTGAAGGACTGCAGATTTCTCCAAGTTAGTGCACATTTACATTTATATTTACATTTACATTTATAATAAATTTTCGCTGCTCCACAAACTTTATTATTCTAGAAGCTTAAAGTTTTTCCGTTTCCTCCTACAAGTTTGTAACTACAGTTTTTAGTTTTGTTGCCTAAATGTCCCACTATAGTTGCTACAGTGACATTGCTGCTCTGACTGCATTACTCTCAGCAATAAAACGCTAGCTTCTTCAATTTGCCAAATGGGCCATGTAAACAGCAGTGCGCCAGGTGCATACCCACCTAGGATTAATTACGGGACTAAACACAACCCCCTTGCCCCTTGCGCTTTACTTTGTGCCCAGATTATGCGCCGTTTAACTTTAAGATTAGGACACGCCCTAAATGCAATTGTGCTATGTACTTTAGACCATGTACTATAGATGGTTTAAATAGGGCCAAAGACTGTAACTATGCTTGACCAATTAATCTTAATAAATATAAACTCAGTAATGCCTCTTTACACACTCTATAGCTTTACATGGTTGCTGCTTTTAAATAATGGATTAGTTGTCTTGCATGATAGTTGTTGCTGTGAATGTTGTGAATGGTGGTTAGTGTTAAGTTCTGTGAGGCTGACCTTCCAGTCATGGTCCCCACAGCCATAACAGCCCCACTGGGATGGAAACCTACAGACCTCCCTGGATCCTGGAGCAGAGAAGATGATGAATCACTTTAATCAATTTATGACTCTTATTATTGAAAACAGAATTGTCCAATTGCTTTTAAATTCTTTGTTATATTCTAGTGCTGTCAGGTCAGTGCTTAACGTTCTGATGTTTAAGGCACAAAACAAATCTACATTCTACAACCAGTCACCTCGATGGTCTTGCTCCAGAGGGGCTGATGGGAGATAGTGTCCCACAGATGAACCTGTTTGTCCTGGGAACAGGTGACAAACTGCTCCATGGAGGGATGGATGTCCAGACCCCACAGCTCATCTGTGTGACCCTGTAACACAGTACATGTCTTATTTAATACACTGGAGACCGCCATGTGCACACAGTTAAAATGTTTGTTACCACATTCCATTATAAATAAAATTATCAGTGTGCTCTTCTTAAAAGAGAAACGTGAGTGAGTGTCAGTGTGTGTGTGTGTGTGTGTGTACCTGTACAATAGGAGTTAATGTATCAGGGAAGGCGGCTCTGATTATGGCATTCTTAGTGGTTCCTACAAAGAGCTCTCCAGGTTTACCTTCAGCCAGAGCCCGCACAGGACCGAGCGACTCACCCACCTGGACACATACACAGCACAGACTGAAAGAAAGCTTGCATGTTCCTGTTAAAGAGTCCCACACATTGTTTAGATCACTGGTTCCCAACCTGGGGTTCCTGACCCCCCCACTATGGGCCTTCTTGATTTTAAGAGGCTTAAGAAAACTTTTTAAAAAATATATACAGTGGGCCAAATCTCAGCCTTTCATATTTTTCTGTGCAGAAAACAAAAAAATTGACTTTTTTTTAGAACCTTATCCAAGATATAAACTCAAAAATATCTCACAGGATAATGGCACAGTGAAGACCTGAACACAAGCTATATTCATAGAGTCTTCACTCTCTGCTAAACAGCCCTGTCCTGCCTCAGGAAAAGTATGCAGTAAAAACAACCAAAGAATTAATCGAACGTCAAGCATCAGAGAGAAAACACTGAATTTGTCAAAAAAGAAGCCCATTAAGTACATCAGTAATATGACTAAAATATGACTAAAAATATCAGGAAAACTCATCTATGATGGAATATTCACAGGAAATAATCTGCTTCAAAGATTCAGTCAAACTGCTCGTTTTACACAAACTTCTTGAAGTTACTGCGTTCACTATTTTGGTTAATTGTACAGTTTATCAGTTGTTTTGCACTGTGGTGGTTGTTGTTATGCATTTAATATAATATGATATGTCCATAAATTGTCACCTAGTCGTGGGTTGTCAGTACTCCATGATTGAACAAAAGGGTCTCTTAAGGAAAAAGGTTGGGAACCACTGGTACAGATCACGATAGAGCTCAAAGAAAAAAGGACTAGGCCAACAAAGTCATTCAGACTTAAAATACTTGGCAATGTCAAGAATGAAGACACCATTTTGTGTTAAATTCAGGGCTGTCCCAAAGGATTCCAAGTTTTGAAGCTTTAATCGTTGCCATGGTAATCAACATCCCAATCAGTATTCCAATTCCTCATTTTTTGTATCGTATTTTCACCAGTAAACTGGTGAAGGAAACTGAAAGTAAGTGTAAAGTTATTAATAATTTAGTGAAAGTGCTAATTCCTGCCAAAGTCAGGGTAATTTTAAGTGGTTCAATAGTGTATCTGAATATAAACCCCCCCCCATGTTCCTGAGGTCCTGGCGCATCCAACTGAAGCTTTGAATATCAATAATAGCAGTAATATTAATATAATATAGTAATGATTACAGGGGATCAAAGCTTCAAAAATGGTATGCCTCCCTAAAAGGCTCCAATAATATCAAAGGGACACCGATTTTCTCAGAATTATTCTGACTGTGTCCCTTTAATGTAGACAGGACACTTCAGCTCCCTTACCTCCATCTCCGCCTGTTTTCTGTAGTCGTGGTCCCACAGCACCACCTTGCGGTCCTTCCCTCCTCCAGACACCATGGTGCCGTCCTTCAGGACACAAACAGAGAAAATCCCTCCCTCATGAGCCCCCGACACCATCTGGCTGATGCGGTTCCCACCTGTCAATCGGAACAAGGAGCAAATTGAAACACAGAGGACACAGATCCTTTTATATTTTCAGGCTTTTGAATGAACAAATGAAAACTGCACATTACAGTCACTTGATAATGAGCCCAGGGAACATTTTTCTGCCTGAGTTGTGAAGGAATGAGTGACTTCCTCTTAAAATAAAACTGTGCACCACGGTTTTATGGCTATGTTTAAGTACTGATCCACGACTGGGAAATTGGTTTGATTTTTCTGTATCTTTACAGGTTGCTTTTCAGCTCTGCTGCATTAACATTTTCGTACTTCAGTGACCAGCCAGTCTTCCAGTGTTTGAAGGTCATTGTTCTCATTGAGATTCTACCTTTGGCCCAGACATAGATGTTTCCACTGGAGTCTCCTGTGATGGCGTCTCCATTCTCAGCAAATGCCACACACAACACATACTTTGGCTTCTCATGTTTCTAGAGAAAAAGAAAGAGACAGACAGAGAGAGAGAGAGAGAAGGAATAATTTATTGCATATATGACTGCATTTATTTTAGCCAACTGTGCATAATGAAACAACAATTAAGTGTATTTTAGTAGTTAAAAAGGTTAACTTGAGGTCAAAGGGTTGTTATCATGGCCGTACCTCGAACAGGCCCTGTTTCTTAGTGAGAGTGTTGCCCTCCATGGTCCAGAAGTTGATGTGAGATTTTCCACAAGTGACAATCAGGTTGGCATCCATGGGATGAAACACAGCGCCCAGTACAGAGTCATTGGAGCACTGCAGAGACACGAGGCATAAAGATGCAAACATGTTTAGTGGTCTGAGAAGAATTTGTAATATTGCAATCCTTTTGTCCTGGTTATCCATACTGTTTGGTAATTAAAGGGCGGGTCCATCTGTGTTCCTTTCTGTGTTTCTCAAATGCAAACTCCAACTCAGTGGTGACGTAGGTTACAGTGCCAATAGATCGACGTCATTTTATTACCTACAGTTACAGGGCAGCAGAGAGATTACCTGGGAACAGAAGCTACAGTACGCAATGTAGCGTCAGGGACCATTCTGAAGTCATCAAGTACCATTCTGAAGTATGGGGCGTCAGTGGCTTAGTGGTAGAGCAGGCGCCCCATGTACAAAGCTGTTGCCGCAGTGGCCCGGGTTCGATTCCAGCCTGTGGCACTTTGCTGCACGTCACTCCCTCTCTTTCTCCCCCCCTTTATGCTTGTCTGTCCTATCCATTAAAGGCTAAAAAATGCCCAAAAAATATCTTCATGTACCATTCTGAAGTCATCAAGTACCATTCCGAGGTCATCAAGTACCATTCCGAGGTCATCAAGTACCATTCCGAAGTCATCAAGTACCATTCCGAGGTCATCAAGTACCATTCCGAGGTCATCAAGTACCATTCTGAAGTCATCAAGTACCATTCTGAAGTCATCAAGTACCAGTCCGAGGTCATCAAGTAACATTCTGAAGTCATCAAGTACCATTCTAAAGTCATCAAGTACCATTCTAAAGTCATCATGTACCATTCTGAAGTCATCAAGTACCATTCCGAGGTCATCAAGTAACATTCTGAAGTCATCAAGTACCATTCTGAAGTCATCAAGTACCATTCTGAGGTCATCAAGTACCATTCTAAAGTCATCAAGTACCATTCTGAAGTCATCATGTACCACTCTGAAGTCATCATGTAACATTCTGAGGTCATCAAGTACCATTCTGAAGTCATCAAGTAACATTCTGAGGTACCATTCTGAGGTCACCAAGTACCGTTCTGAGGTCATCAAGTACCATTCTGAAGTCATCAACTACCATTCTGAGGTCATCAAGGACAATTCTGAAGTCATCAACTACCATTCTGAAGTCATCAAGTACCATTCCGAGGTCATCAAGTACCATTCTGAAGTCATCAAGTACCATTCCGAGGTCATCAAGTACCATTCTGAAGTCATCAAGTACCATTCTGAGGTCATCAAGTACCATTCTGAGGTCATCAAGTACCATTCTGAAGTCATCAAGTACCATTCCGAGGTCATCAAGTACCATTCTGAAGTCGTCAACTACCATTCTGAAGTCATCAAGTACCATTCCGAGGTCATCAAGTACCATTCTGAAGTCATCAAGTACCATTCCGAGGTCATCAAGTACCATTCTGAAGTCATCATGTACCACTCTGAAGTCATCATGTAACATTCTGAGGTCATCAAGTACCATTCTGAAGTCATCAAGTACCATTCTGAGGTACCATTCTGAGGTCACCAAGTACCATTCTGAGGTCATCAAGTACCATTCTGAGGTCATCAAGTACCATTCTGAAGTCATCAACTACCATTCTGAAGTCATCAAGGACAATTCTGAGGTACCATTCTGAAGTCATCAAGTACCATTCTGAGGTCATCAAGTACCATTCTAAAGTCATCAAGTACCATTCTGAAGTCATCAACTACCAGTCTGAAGTCATCAAGTACAATTCTGAGGTACCATTCTGAAGTCATCAAGTACCATTCTGAGGTCATCAAGTACCATTCTGAAGTTATCATGTAACATTCTGAGGTCATCAAGTACAATTCTGAAGTCATCAAGTACCATTCTGAAGTCATCAAGTACCATTCTGAGATCATCAAGTACCATTCCGAGGTCATCAAGTACCATTCCGAGGTCATCAAGTACCATTCTGAAGTCATCAAGTACCATTCTGAGGTCATCAAGTACCATTCTAAAGTCATCAAGTAACATTCTGAGGTACCATTCTGAGGTCACCAAGTACCATTCTGAGGTCATCAAGTACCATTCTGAGGTCATCAAGTACCATTCTGAAGTCATCAACTACCATTCTGAAGTCATCAAGGACAATTCTGAGGTACCATTCTGAGGTCATCAAGTACCATTCTGAGGTCATCAAGTACCATTTTGAGATCACCAAGTACCATTCTGAAGTCATCATGTACCATTCTGAGGTCATCAAGTACCATTCTGAGGTCATCAAGTACCATTCTGAGGTCATCAAGTACAATTCTGAGGTCATCAAGTACCATTCTGAGGTCATCAAGTACCATTCTGAGGTCATCATGTACCATTCTGAGGTCATCAAGTACCATTCTGAGGTACAATTCTGAGGTCATCAAGTACAATTCTGAGGTCATCAAGTAGCATTCTGAGGTCATCAAGTACAATTCTGAGGTCATCAAGTACCATTCTGAGGTCATCAAGTACCATTCTGAGGTACAATTCTGAGGTCATCAAGTACCATTCTGAGGTCATCAAGTACCATTCTGAGGTCATCAAGTACAATTCTGAGGTCATCAAGTACCATTTTGAGGTCATCAAGTACCATTCTGAGGTCATCATGTACCATTCTGAGGTCATCAAGTACCATTCTGAGGTACAATTCTGAGGTCATCAAGTACAATTCTGAGGTCATCAACTACCATTCTGAGGTCATCAAGTACCATTCTGAAGTCATCAACTACCACTCTGAAGTCATCAAATACCATTCAGAGGTCATCAAGTACCATTCTGAAGTCATCAAGTACCATTCTGAAGTCATCATGTACCATTCTGAAGTCATCATGTACCACTCTGAGGTCATCATGTAACATTCTGAGGTCATCAAGTATCATCATGAGGTCATCAAGTACCATTCTGAAGTCATCAAGTACCATTCTGAGGTCATCAAGTACCATTCTAAGGTCACCAATTACTATTCTGAAGTCATCATGTACCATTCTGAAGTCATCAAGTACAATTCTGAGGTCATCAAGTACCATTCTGAGGTCACCAAGTACCATTTTGAGGTCATCAAGTACCATTCTAAGGTCACCAATTACTATTCTGAAGTCATCATGTACCATTCTGAAGTCATCAAGTACAATTCTGAGGTCATCAAGTACCATTCTGAGGTCACTAAGTACCATTTTGAGGTCATCAAGTACCATTCTGAAGTCATCAACTACCATTCTGAGGTCATCAAGTACCATTCTGAAGTCATCAAGTACCATTCTAAGGTCACCAATTACTATTCTGAAGTCATCATGTACCATTCTGAAGTCATCAAGTATAATTCTGAGGTCATCAAGTACCATTCTGAGGTCACTAAGTACCATTTTGAGGTCATCAAGTACCATTCTGAAGTCATCAACTACCATTCTGAGGTCATCAAGTACCATTCTGAAGTCATCAAGTACCATTCTAAGGTCACCAATTACTATTCTGAAGTCATCATGTACCATTCTGAAGTCATCAAGTACCATTCTGAGGTCATCAAGTACCATTCTGAAGTCATCATGTACCATTCTAAGGTCACCAATTACTATTCTGAAGTCATCAAGTACCATTCTGAAGTCATCAAGTACCATTCTGAGGTCATCAAGTACCATTCCGAGGTCATCAAGTACCATTCCGAGGTCATCAAGTACCATTCTGAAGTCATCATGTACCACTCTGAGGTCATCATGTAACATTCTGAGGTCACCAAGTACCATTCTGAGGTCATCAAGTACCATTATGAGGTCATCAAGTACCATTCTGAAGTCATCAACTACCATTCTGAGGTCATCAAGTACCATTCTAAGGTCACCAATTACTATTCTGAAGTCATCATGTACCATTCTGAAGTCATCAAGTACCATTTTGAGGTCATCAAGTACCATTCTGAAGTCATCAAGTACCATTCTGAAGTCATCATGTACCATTCTGAAGTCATCAAGTACCATTTTGAGGTCATCATGTACCATTCTGAGATCACCAAGTACCATTCCGAGGTCATCAAGTACCATTCCGAGGTCATCAAGTACCATTCTGAAGTCATCATGTACCACTCTGAGGTCATCATGTAACATTCTGAGGTCACCAAGTACCATTCTGAGGTCATCAAGTACCATTATGAGGTCATCAAGTACCATTCTGAAGTCATCAACTACCATTCTGAGGTCATCAAGTACCATTCTAAGGTCACCAATTACTATTCTGAAGTCATCATGTACCATTCTGAAGTCATCAAGTACCATTCTGAAGTCATCAAGTACCATTCTGAAGTCATCATGTACCATTCTGAAGTCATCAAGTACCATTTTGAGGTCATCATGTACCATTCTGAAGTCATCAAGTACCATTCTGAGGTCATCAAGTACCATTCTGAAGTCATCATGTACCATTCTGAGATCACCAAGTACCATTCTGAGGTCATCAAGTACCATTCTGAGGTCATCAAGTACCATTCTGAAGTCATCGACTACCATTCTGAAGTCATCAAGGACAATTCTGAGGTACCATTCTGAAGTCATCAAGTACCATTCTGAGGTCATCAAGTACCATTCTAAAGTCATCAAGTACTATTCTGAAGTCATCAACTACCACTCTGAAGTCATCAAGGACAATTCTGAGTTACCATTCTGAAGTCATCAAGTACCATTCTGAAGTCATCAAGTACCATTCTGAGGTCATCAAGTACCATTCTAAAGTCATCAAGTACCATTCTGAAGTCATCATGTACCACTCTGAAGTCATCATGTAATATTCTGAGGTCATCAAGTACCATTCTGAGGTCATCAAGTACCATTCTGAAGTCATCATGTACCATTCTGAAGTCATCAAGTAACATTCTGAGGTACCATTCTGAGGTCACCAAGTACCATTCTGAAGTCATCAAGTACCATTCTGAGGTCATCAAGTACCATTCTGAAGTCATCAACTACCATTCTGAGGTCATCAAGGACAATTCTGAGGTACCATTCTGAGGTCATCAAGTACCATTCTGAGGTACCATTCTGAGGTCACCAAGTACCATTCTGAGGTCATCAAGTACCATTCTGAGGTCATCAAGTACCATTTTGAAGTCATCACCTACCATTCTGAGGTCATCAAGTACCATTCTGAAGTCATCAACTACCATTCTGAAGTCATCATGTACCATTCTGAGGTACCATTCTGAGGTCACCAAGTACCATTCTGAGGTCATCAAGTACCATTCTGAGGTCATCAAGTACCATTCTGAAGTCATCACCTACCATTCTGAGGTCATCAAGTACCATTCTGAAGTCATCAACTACCATTCTGAGGTCATCAAGGACAATTCTGAGGTACCATTCTGAGGTCATCAAGTACCATTCTAAAGTCATCAAGTAACATTCTGAGGTACCATTCTGAGGTCACCAAGTCCCATTCTGAGGTCATCAAGTACCATTCTGAGGTCATCAAGTACCATTCTGAAGTCATCAACTACCATTCTGAGATCATCAAGTACCATTCTGAGGTCATCAAGTACCATTCTGAAGTCATCAAGTACAATTCTGAGGTCATCAAGTACCATTCTGAGGTCATCATGTACCATTCTGAGGTCATCAAGGACAATTCTGAGGTCATCAAGTACCATTCTGAGGTCATCAAGGACAATTCTGAGGTCATCAAGTACCATTCTGAGGTACAATTCCGAGGTCATCAAGTACAATTCTGAGGTCATCAAGTACCATTCTGAAGTCATCAAGTACCATTCTGAGGTCATCAAGTACCATTCTGAAGTCATCAAGTACCATTCTGAGGTCATCAAGTACAATTCTGAGGTCATCAAGTACCATTCTGAAGTCATCAAGTACCATTCTGAGGTCATCAAGTACCATTCTGAAGTCATCAAGTACCATTCTGAGGTCATCAAGTAGCCTACTGCTGCGGACACCACATTAGTGTGGTTATGAAAGTCACACAATATCATAAACTAACTAAGTGATCAGTGATAAGCAGTAACTCCTCGTATTCTGTGAGGTAAAATTACTGTTTCTGTCAGGAGTCTGGTGGCTTTGAGCAGAAGCAGGTGCAAAATGTATTTTAGCCTCCTAAAACAAGAAAAATCTAAAAAAAAAAATCAACATCAGGGCTTGAGAAAATAGCATTTGGATGCTAAAACATATATACTTTGACCAAAATTTGAATTTTCAGATTTCAATACATCAGAAACACTACTGGAAATCTACAAAATGATATGAAAACAAAAAAATAAATAAAAAGAGAGAACCGTCCTTTAAAGTTTCGAACCAGGAGCTCAATAATGTTGCAGCTTTATCATTGGGATCAGGATCAGGAGGTCAAAGGTAAAAGCTTGGGGTACCTTGACATCAGCAAGTTGCTTCTCCTTCTGCCAGTTCCAGACTGACAGGATGTGATCATTGGCGTCGTCCACAGCGCAGAGGAAGTTGCCGCCATTCTGAGAGCAAAACAAGGAGTAAGATTTTTATAGAGCAAAAAGGCAGTTACATGTATTTATTAGTATAACTTAATAAACATTTACTCTTTTGTAGATCACCAGTCAGTGCCTGATTGAACTGTGCACAGCATCAAAGCCTCAGTAAACTCTACAGGATTGGAAGCTGCTTACCGACTTAGAGAAAGCCACACAGGTGACCGCTCTGTCAAACACTCCCATCCCGATCACATGGAGCGTGTTGAGGCTCACAGAGTCCCAAACACGAACATGAGGAGCCAGCAGCTGAACAGACAGGCAACAGGGTTTAAATCAGACAAAGAAACAGTGTCAGATAAACCAATTTAATAGATGGAAACAAAAAACTGCAGTAAGATAAAAAAAAAGGATCTGATAGAATAATTTAACAGATTTTCTATTTTTTTTTTTTGCTTTATTTTAAAGGTTTTGTTTCATGTAAAACTATAAAAGTTACTCTTCATGCTACAGCCCTTCCTGCACAGTCTTTAATAGGATTTCTTTTACTATTTATAACCACTGGCATTTGAATACTGTGGATTTTTTCCTCTCTTTAGCCTTGTTCAAAGTCAGCTGTATTAAAATTTAGCAGTGAGTAAAACAGTAAAACTAAGTAGGAGGATGTGAATGATGGTTTTCACAGTACCTTTCCATCTTTAGAGTTTCCAGCCACTTGCCCTGTTGCTATGGTGACCATGTCAGGATGAACACTCAAGCTATGGAGAACAAATATAAATAATTACTTCATTTTAATTTTTTAATGATGCTCCTGGCTTTTATAGGAAAATTTTGTGAAATCGCAGAGAGACGTTCCACTGCAGATTTAAACAGCTGATTCAGATTCATGTGAACACTGAAATGATATTACAACTGGGGATTACTTCTACTCACAACTATTTTGCATAGACTGAATCACTATGTTTGTTTAAAATAACTTCCGCATACAAGACTCCTGCATCACATATATAAAATCAATCGGTGCTGAGCAAACGCTGTCTCAATTGTTTCATTTTTAGCCACGTAAAAAAAGTCCCACTGAAAAATATCAGTATCAGTTTAAGTGTACACTTTATTTAGAATATTTTCACCATTTCCCCTTGCCTTTTCTGAGGGGGAACTGAGGCCATTATCTCAAGCCACCAGACTCCATTAACAAAAAAAAATGTAATTTTACTTAACAGTGACACTGATCTACCGCTGCCTCAATGTAAGATAAAGGGGTTAAAATATTCCAAATATAGCGTACACTTAAACTGATAGACTTTTTTAGGTGGTATATTTTGCTGTGGGCCCCCTCCACAGGAGGACGTTGTTAAGCTTCCATGCCCGTAGATTTGGTTAATCAAAGACAATAGCAAAGGAACATGGCACATAAAATAAGCGTCGCGGAAACGTCTGATGGGTTTAACTATATATCTTTAAACATTACAGTTACGGCTGAAAATCACAACAGTAATAAACAAGTTTGCTGATTTGTCTGCAATGCAAAACAGCTGCTAGTTGTCTACCCGTAAATAATTGTTGTGGTTAGCATGACATCACAGCGATTTGGTCTATAGCAAGAAGAGTACTTAATATGACGCCGTGGGAGAGGAGAACACAATTGGTTACCTGTACAGATGAGTAGCTTTCCCAGCATGCCCCAGGGGGGATTCAGTTTGTTTACATCCCAGTGTTTCCAGTCACAGAGCTCATTCAGAATGTCATCTGGTGCTCATTAAGTAAACCGAAAATCACGTACATGATAAATACAGTGAGCTGCATGAAGCTGTCAATAACGTGTGAAATATTTGAGTATCAGATTTGACTGAATAACAGATGAGATGGATAAAGAAGACTTGCATGAAGCGTTTAAATGTTCCAACAGTGCTGATGTGTTGTTGAAAAGTCGTCTCACAGGAGATACAGAGTCACTGCTCTGTTTAAACAAATGTTTCCATATCCGGCTGCTTTCTGTGTCCTGTGTGTTATTCTACATGTGTGCTGAACACTGTACTTATGTAAATTATTTTTCAGCACAGGCTTTAATCAAAGAGGATATGTGTCCATGCACACAAGAACCAGGGAAAATGGGAGAATCCAGGTGAAGCAGGAAGTCAGACAGCAAGTTAGTCTACCCTGACCTTATGTTATATGTCAAACCCCTGGAATACAGCTCTTATAAGCCTGCTGTCTTCTCACCATTTAACATCGTCATTGTGGCCCAGGTAGTGTCTCTGCTGCTGCTCCTCGGTGTTGTACAGCACCACCACAGAGGCATTGAAGTAGACAATCTCTCCTGTGGGCAGCAGGTAGAGGTTGGAGCGGCAGTCACGTCCACGGTAGCCATACCTAGTCCACGCTTAAGTTAGGGAACATGACCAGGACCAGCAAATGAGAACATGTAATATTCAAAAGAAAAGCTTGAATGACCCAAATATTATATTTTAGATTTACTTCCTTCCAAATGACTGTTTCATTAATGGAGTTAATTATTCATATTTCTATCCATCTGTGAATGTCTATCCCAGGGGTTTTCAAAGTCACTGTGCACTGTCCTCTGATACAAACACAGGATTAACAGACAGACAGATAATAATTCATTCATTTCTCATCCATTCATGCACTCTCTCCTGATCCATCAAAAAAACTGTTTCTGTGTGTATTTCTTAGTTTCCCTCTGCCAGTCTGAAGGATACACCCACTGCAGTTTAAGCTTGCGGTCAGGTAGGGCCACCTTCTGGTCGAGGCTGTAGCTCTCCCTCTGCTGGTCAGGGATGTGCATGGTGACAGGACGACCTCGGAGGAACATCCTCACGTAGCCGTCCTCTGGAGGGAGAGAGACAGGGAAGAAAAAAAGAGATGCAAGTTTACGTTGAGGGAAAGGAACAGAGAAACAAAAGTCAAGCTTCAGAGACACAGAGACACGTGTCTCTTTTTAGAAAATGACAGCACTGCATATACTGAAAGTTACAAAAGCTCAGAGTCTACGTTTAAACACAGACTCATCCACACACTGACTTCCATCCTCTTTCTTCTAATCCTGTTTTTTTAGTGTTTTAGTGCTTTAAAAAAGTAGGTTTTCCTGACTTGACTCTACAAAAACAGGCGAGAGAATTGTGGCTCCTTGAAATCTAAAATCCACCGTACAGTAAAACACATCATCTACTCCACAAAAACAGAAAGGGGCTCTTTCGAAGGATCACCAACTGAAGTCACTGACAGTGACTACAACAAAAACAATTAATTAAAACATGAGTGGGGTAAAAGCCTCTTACCTGCATTAAAGGTGCATTCTTTGGATTTGCTGAAACAGAAAAAAAAAAAACCCAGAATGAAATGTTTCTTGTAAAGATTGTTGAATACCATGAGATAATTCAGGGTCTGGCTGTCATCTTAATGGAAAAATAATGGTAGTGCAAGCAGTAGTGCACCACGTGTCAGCAGGTAATCAGACAATACACACAAGCTCCTGAGACTTTGTTCCATAAGATCAGGAGTTCCTATAAGATTCTGAATTATTTATTCTTTGCTCGACAGGCTGCAGCCCTCATTTTCACATTAACTGGATAGTAGGGAGCTGCAGAGCACAGAGTCAGCAAAAACACACAGGCCATGCATCATATAATTCAGACTTAGAAGACAGATCTCATCCTTTTCTAATTCTTTTCTGAGATGATGGACTCTGGAGGCAAGATGAAGGTCCCTCATGCTTGGAGAGATTCTTTTTCATGTACAGTGCATATTAACTAGAATGTTCAGTATGCATCAAACATGTGCAATTGAACAGTGGCATGTTTTTAAAAGGGCTGCCCCCTGAAAGTAAAAGATTTGAATCAGTCGGGGACCCCCTCAATCATCTAAAATTCCTTCAATCTGAGCAGCATTTTTATTTTTTTTTGTTCAGTCAGTATACAGTATTTTTGGGGACTGTGATCCCCAAATTTAGCTGGAGAGTGAGAACTCTTTGCTTTCTGCTCTCAGCTCGCAGCTGCGGATCCAGACCCATGGTAAGTCTGAGTGAGATGGAGGCGGCTGCCCGGAGAGAGGGAGAGGCTTTGCCCAGTCAGGCTCTGAGATAACGTTATCTTCTGCCTTCTGCCCAAAAGTGAAATTACAGCTCACAGCAACTTAATACGACATAGTCTCTGCATTTTGTTTGATATCTAGTGTTGTCAAAAAATTATGCTGCACATTTCGCACCGGTCATCAGTGTGTTAGCATGCATTAGCTTGGAGGGCTAACTTGGCTTGTATACTATATCACATGAATGTCACGGTCACTCTGAAGTTCCTGCTGAGCCCTATTCAAACTCTATATGGAAAAAAGAGAACAAATAGTTGAATATTTGTATTGAACAGACAAATCCGATTGACATGAGTACAGCCGAGTACAGCCCTAGTTTCCAATGTAACAACAAGTCACTTGAGGTTGTTTGTTCAGGCGTCAGAAATATTAAGACCATGATTTTAAGGTATGTTCATTTTTCTAGAGGTTTTTGTTGTGTCATTTTGTTTTGTTTATTCATTTCTGCCCAAGGCTCCTATGGACAGTTAATGCTACCCTGGGCATACATCTTTGTTACTGGACGAGACACAAAGCTAAAGACACATCTCTGCTTTTCTTTGATGAATACAGAAAATGAATAAAGTACCAACTCTGTAATGTGACCGTGTATACAAGTTGATAAAGACCGTCTTTGATGGAGTCAGCAGACACAAAGTAAACAGAGAGGCCCTATTATTTGTGTATCCACACATGAATGGTGACACTATGAGTTAAACACACTGTCAATGTGCTGTGCAGCCAAGCAATGTGACAGAGGAGGATCACAGCAAAGACAAGATGGAGAATCATGAGTGTTTTGAATGTCAGACAGAAAAGCTGAGTGTGTTTATATGAAAAAGTTTCTGCTTTAAATTTTAAATGACAACGAATGAGTCAGCCACTTTGCCAAAACCCATAATTAGACCTCTCAATCAAAACCTGTAGCTGCCTCATCAGTTTGCAGCAGCTGAGCTACAGCCCCAGCTGTTCCTGAATCAGCTGCCTGTCAACCAATCAGAACTGCCCGCTGAGCATTTCAGTGCATGCTGACCACTCAACCTAAACTGTCAGGATGTTGACAGTGATCAGGATGCTGAAGCGCTGCCTCAGCTGCCAGGTAGACATCACCATGGCAGCAGCAGTAAAAGTAGGGCTTGATAAGATAAGGGAGACTAGGGGCTTGACTCTTCCTGCTCAACAACAGGAGAGTCCACAACGATGTGTCTGACTTTACTTTGTGTGAGTGAAAGCACATAGATAGTCAGTGGTGGTAAAAAACTGAAGCAAGTGAAGAAGAGGATTTAAAGGTCCAGTGTGTAGGATTTAGGGGGATATATTAGCAGAAATGTAATATAATAAATATGTTATCTGTAGTGTATAATCACCTGTAAATAAGAATCTTGGGTTACCTTAGAATGATCTGTTTGTATCTACATAGTGAGCAGGTCCTCATCCACGGAATACGTGCGGATAATTCAGCTCCTGAACAACCTCCTGAATATGAACACTGAAGGAATCCTAACAAGGAGTTCACGCTTGGCATGAGAGAAGTTTCAGTTTGTTGCAATCTGCAGTCCTCACAGCTGCACGCCACTAAAATCTACACACTGCAACACGAGTTGCACTACTGTAATCACAATTTTTGCTTGTCAAAAAAAAACCAAACTCAACAGGCCACACACCAGGATGAACCATGTGTGTCTTCTTTCCCTGACATTTGTTTAACAGGGAGTTACCCAGGAAAAGACTGACAGCAGTGAGAAGTCTCAGTGTCTCTTTGTGCTTGTCAGGTCATGTCAAGTGAAATGTATTCTTTTTTTTCCCTTTTTTTCCTAAACCAGCTTTGCCACAATGTGTTTTACATGTCAATAAAGGCAACAAAGGTGAAGAGAAAAGAGAAAAGAGAATAAATACTAATATCATAAAAGATCAGAGCCTGTATGTGTGTGTGTGAGCATAACACAAAGCATTTGAAGAAGATTCAAAGACAGTGCAGAGCGAACAGGCGGCTGATCTGACGACCTCACTAGTCACTGTTGTGTCCCTGAGCAGCTGGAGGCGAACAGCCAGGCTGTCGGCTCTTTAAAGGAACCACATAAAGGCCCGTTTGTCTCTTGAACTGTGTGTGTGTGTGAGTGTGTGTGAGTGTGTATGTGGGGTCTGCCAGGAAGATGAGGCGTGGCCCAGTACTAGCCAATGAGAAAACAAGATTGATTCAGAGACAGTAATTAGTGCAGTGCATGCTGGGTAGCTGGCAGCCGGACAGGGCAAATAACTGTGGATCTAAAAGCCATGCGGCTGCAGCCCTTAGTCACAAGATTTCCAAGGAGAGGGAATGCACAAACAGACCACTCATTAACATGCAGCACTGGGTGCATTGTTGGCATTTTCTGCTTGCCTGCACTCTGAAAACCCAACTGGTTTGTGTAGGAACCACAGAGGACACAGCAAAGACCCTTCAGGGTTCCTCTCAGTGTTGTGGAAGTGCCATAAAGATCCCTAAGACTCTTTGTGGAGAGCTTCCATAAAATTTTCCTCAAGTCAGAAGCTCCCCCAAAAGTTTCTTCTTTCAAATATGTTTATTGGGAAACCAGTCAGTTAACAGTGAAACTGACAATCGACAGTTACGTTTTCTTTCTTTTTTTCTTTCTTTTTTTTTTTTTTTTTACAGAAAATAAAAAATAATAATTCCACAAACACAATCCCTTAGTTTATCTTTCAGAATAAATCTAATTCTCTCCAAATGTAAGGTGTCTGTCAAGTCAGTCAACCAGTGCTTGAAGGAGGGCACCTCTTTCTTTTTCCAGTAAAGTAAGATCAGTTTTTTTGCCGTTATAAAACCATATGCCAGAAGACGCTGCTGTGCAACATTTAGTCTCCATAGCTCATCAGATGTTCCCAGAATTATTAAAATAGGATCTGGTTCAAATTGGACCCCCAAAATCACAGAAAAAAATTGAAATATTTCATACCAATAGTTTTGAAGTTTGGGGCAAAGAGCGTAACTATGTGATAAGGTAGCCTCCATAGACTCACATTTCTCACACAAAGGTGAGACTTCAGGAAATATTTTATGCAACTTCGTCTTGGAATAATGAAGTCTGTGCAGGATTTTAAATTGTATTAAGCAGTGTCGGGCGTTAATGGAACATTCATGGATGTACTCCAAACTCTCCTCCCACACGTTGGGAAGTATCAAGGCCCCAGTCTCTCTTTCCCACTCTTCTTTTATCTTGTCCATTTTGGGAAGGCACATACTTTGTAGTGACTCATATAACTGTGAGATTATGTAACGTGGGTTAGGGAACAGATTAAATAAACTCTAGCTTGTCTGGGTTTGCCTTCTGAAAATTAGGAAGATGTGTTTTAACATAGTCCCTAATCTGAAGGTATCTGAAAAACTGATTCAGGTAATAAAGGCCCCATCCAGAACAGAGGGAGAAATGACACTGTATTGAGCTTGAAATGTTTCCATAGTTGTTTCCATATCCTAATTGAGTCATAAATTATAGGATTATATTTAAAGCAAGTTCTATTGACTGGCACGGGTGACAGTATTACCGCTCTAATAGAGTATGTTAGGCAATCCTCTCGTTCCATCTCTAGTCCATCATGGGGTGATGGGTTGTCATCTAACCAATGTACAATAGAGCGTATCCCAGTGGCCCAATAATATAAAATAAAATTAGGCAGTGTCAGCCCCCCATTGGCTTTATGTTTGCAACGATGGTCGTTTTTTATTCTATGAGACTTATAGTTCCATACAAAGGGGAGAATGATAGAGTCCAGTTTACTGAAAAAATATTTAGTAAGGTACAGTATATAGGCAGGTTTTGAAAAAGATAAAGTAGCTGAGGGAGAAAAATCATCTTAATAGCATTCACTCCACCCAACAGAGAAATGGGGAGTGTTTTCCAGAATTGAATATTGCTTGCTAGCTTATTTAACAGGGTGGGGAAATTAGCCTTATAAAGAGCATTGTACTTCTTGGTGATTACTCTCCCCAGACAAGTTAAGCTGTCAGATGCTATTCGAAAGGGAAGCTGTTTGAGCCATTCTTGATCCTCAACTTGTATTGGTAGTAGTTCGCTCCCCCAAAAGTTTCTAACCCCTTTGCAGCCACACCAAATGTTTTACTTCCCTCAGTGTGGTCTGGACAGGCCAAACAGACGTTTGCTTTAGCCTCGCTAATGGGCAGAGACATGGCTTTGCAGGTGATTAGAGCAGCCCTCAACCAACAGACAGCAACAGTAATTAACGTGCTCTGCTTCTCTGAAGACGTCAACATGAGTCCTTCCTGCAGCCCAGCTGAGCTTGGGGTTTGCTTCTGGTTTTTAAAATGGAGACAACACAGCAGGTGTTCTGCAGAGCTGTCACATTTTACCACAATTATTCAGAAAAAAAACAACTTCTGAATAAATCGGAGGCAAGAATTAGGGCCCTATGATTTCTGCAGCGTGGATAACAGGGACAGAAATGCGGAACTTGATGACAGAAATGGAATCAACTGTAAAACGCAAAACAAATTGTGGAATTTCCCCACAATTATAAATGTCTTTTTACAGTGTCTAAGCCAACTGAACAGAAAAAAACTATACAGCTATATTTATGGGCTGACAGTGGGCCCCTGGACGCAGACATGCAGAGGGCACCACCACCCCTCCTGCAAAGGAAAAAGGAACACAGATTTTATTGTTGTTCAGCCTTTTTTTTGTTGTTGTTGTTTTGCAAGTCTTTGTAGTCGCTCTGCATCTCTCTGTGGTTTTACGTCTCTTTGTAGTCGTTTTGTGTCTCTTTGTGGTAATTTTGAGTCAGTTTAAGGTTGTTTTACCCCTTTTTATGAGTTGTTATATGACTCTTTGTGTCTCTTTGCAGCTATTCAGCATCTATTTGTGATATTTTTGACTGTTTGTAGGCTCTATTTTTCTTGGAGGTCATTTTGAGTCTCTCCCTGGTCGGTATGTGTCTCTTCAAGTGACATTTTGCAGGTGAAGGACAGGGGGGCCCTGAAAATTAGGGCCAGCAAGCCTTTGCTCTGCAGGGTCCGTTCAGTTATCCATCCATGACTTTATTTTGGTGTCATTCTGGACACGTTCTTTCTGTGCTCTTTTCCCTGTGTGTTTCACTGAGGGTGGGGCTCAGCTCCTCCACACACACCGGCAGGTCCGCTGACAATGGGGAACACAAGATAATTTGTTGGAGAGGCTTTGTTCTGTTCTCCCAGTGTCTGTCTCTACTGTTAATGTCGGCAGGTTTGATCACAGAGACGTGAGTGACTGCTAGCTTTACAGTCTTTTACTCGGTTAACCAAGCTAGGTCAAATCTTGACCTTTTGTGCTTCTCGGGTCGTCCAAAGGCAGCGTCCAATGTTTCTGGATCAAGCCAGCCGTCACTCGCATCTCTGTATTCAAACTGGCTGTTGCTAAAGTTGGAGTACCCCTGTTTTCTGACCTGTTATACATATGACTGTGGCCCATAATACACATATGTCCGCTTTTCAAAATGAGGTGTTAATACAGTGGAAATACAAATGGAAATGAGGTTGGATGGATTATATTCATAAATTTCATTCATCCACCACATTAAGTTCTGATGACAGATGCTTGAATTGTAAAACACAGAATTCTAAAAAATTAAAATGGAAACCACAGATTATGGGAAAAACTAAAACAGATTTCGTAGGGTCCTGGACAATTATTAAATGCTGATTTTTTTTTATTTTTTTTTTAAAAATGAACCATTTCAGTGCCTTACGCTTGTTCCTGGGTCATATTTTGACCAAATCTTTAAAGTAACGTTACCTGGCCTGCAATGTTTAACTTGCCAAATACAATCCATTAAATATAATTAAGCCTAGTGTGTACAGTTATATTTATTAAGACTTCAGCTGATAATTTTGTCCAAAACTTAGAGGTGCAGAATTGTGTGTGTCTTAATTTACATGATACGATTACAAGAGGTTCCTCATCAAAGAATAAAGTGCTTCATCAGGCTGCGAGATACTGCAGTGATGGATGTTGCAGTAAATCAGTTTTTATCACAGCGATGCAGACAGAGAGAAGATGGATATTGCGGTCATACTGATGGGTCGCAGCCCCCTGAATTGTGGGAGTGGTCAAGTGTGCATCCATTATGACTTAAGTACTGGGTGATTTAGATAATGGACACAAACATGTCTGATCATCTCCACTCTTTAAAAAAAAGTACACAAAGACACTCAAGTTTTTTTCCATTGTACATTAGACTAATTCCCTTTGAAGTTATTGTGGTATCAGACATATCAGACGAAATACCTAAGAGAGACAAAGAAAGTGAGTGAGAGGAAGAGAGATCTGATTTGACAGAGGGAAAAGATCTTAATCTTTTCAACATGACACTAATCTTTTCATCTTTTCCTTCATCAGAATTTGCATAGCTTCAATCTGACGGAGGGTTATCTCTTCAGTTTTTTATTACACTTGTTAAACTTTATTTACTTTACAAAGCTTATGTTGGGGACACAATTATATACATTACTATATGCATTAACTTTAAATTTAAATCCAGAGACAGTCATAGTGATGTTTAACCGGTTCATTGTGGCAAAACCTGGTTTAAGTGGTGCAGAATGCTTCTCTGCAATCAGAGACGATGTCAATATGTTTGTTGCATGTTAAACAGGAGGCCCAATCAATGTTATCAGTGGTTCTGCAAACGAAGCAGAATAGGTAATCGTAACATCAGCTGCATCAGCCTCCTGCCTGTGGTCACAATGCTGCAGGATACTGTCTTTCAGTGTTTAAGGAGGGGGAAACCTTAGTTACAAGCTCAGCTAAGACATTATTCATTTAGAATCCCTTTGAGGAATCTTAAAATTATTGTGCAATCAAGATACAGATGTGCACCACCCACGGCAGCACATGCAAATAAAACTACATGAGATGATTTGTTCCACATGAACATACTGTACAGTGTGTAATGTCATCATTTCTTGTGAACTTCTATCAATAAAAGCAGGAGCTGTGTCCTGTCTGCTATCAGACTCAATCAGATATAACAAAACCGTCACTTAACTGACAGAACTGCTGAGCACAGCGTGACTGCAGTCTTCTGTCACTTCATATTTACTCATCTCCTATGTGTGTGTGTGTTTCATAATCAGACAGAAATGTGACATGGTTGTTTGTTTCCACCATCATTTGAAGCCAGAAGACAAAAGAGCCACTAATGACACTTTAAAAGGCGCATAATTCAAAGTATCTGTGACATAACGAGACCTATTAGGAAGCGTACCACATTTAGAAAACGCTTCATTATGGTTTCCATGAAAGTGATTTTTTTTTGTGTGTGTGTGTGTGTGTGGGGGGGGGGGGGGGGGGGGGGGGGGTGTTGAGCAGTGTGTAACCCATCCTCTGAGAGCTTTCTTAATGAAAATTTGAGTTTTACATAACATAGCACAACTGACTTTTTCCTTCCTTGTTTGACTTACACAGTTAAACTATGATATGACTATGATGAACATGACATCATTTAGTATGTTTGTGCCTCTTGCCTTTAGATCCATGGTTTACTAACACAGCTGGCTCTTGTTTCATGTTGCGTTCATGTTACTATGCTGCAGCCCCTCCCCACAGCAACCCACAGCCGTGCAGACGGGGCAACCTACTGCATCAAACCGTTTGCGTGACAACAGAGTTTCATAAAACAACACAACTTCCTCAGGCGGTCGTAAAGCCAGAGCTACTGACTGCTGACTTTTTGTAGACTGAAAATGAACCAAAACTTCAGATGCATGCAGCCTGAATGCATTTTATAAACCAGCCCTCTCTGTGTTTTATTGTGCAATCTGTATCTATTTAAGCTAGTCAAACAACAGATGAGAGACCAGCTGCATGTGGCACAAAAAACACACTCCTTTTTTTCTTAAATGTATCCATCCAATTTTAAAGGCTGCATATGCATTTTTCCACATACTGAAGTTACACACCTTCTTTCACACACATTTACTTTATTTGTGACTCAAAGCATAAGACTCTTTTCCAAAAAAGCTTTATCAGTAAATGCTCTTTGCTCTCTCTCTCTGTCTCTCTCTCTCTGTCTGTCAATCATTGATTATCCATTGTAAAGAGACAATTTACCTGGAAGATCTCTTCATGGCTGAGAGGTTTCCGTTACAGTAACAGTCAACAGTGGTGAGCAGTCAAAGCGGTTCCTGTCCTGTTCAACAGCTACAGCAACACACAACTTCCTCCTTCACTGAGCAAACTTTTAGCTCAGCCTGAGGAGGCCCCATCATCCAATCAGAATGCAGTTTCTTGACTGTGCGGACCCACCCCCTCTGCCCAATGACCACACCCCCCCATCATACAAGGAACTACTGGAAATCTGATCCATCAGCAGAAATAAGGGAGGGAGAGGGAGAGAGAGAGAGAGAGAGAGAGAGAGAGAGAGAGAGAGAGAGAGAGAGAGAGAGAGAGAGGAGAGGAGGAGAGCAGGAGAGCAGAGAACGAAGCAAAGTAGAGAGGAAGTGAGGTAAGGTAAGCAAAGGAGAGGAGAGGAAAAGACAGAAGAGGAGCAGAAAGGAAAGAAAAGGGAGTGTGAATGTCAGAGAAACAGCAGTAGACATAAAATGGAGAAAAGAATGAAAAATTAAGGAGAAAAATAGAATTAGAAGCAACACAGTGTGTAATGAAAGACAGACAAATAATAAGAAAGACAAGAAAAATTGCTCTGTATAACAGAGAGTAAACTTCCGCCGTGTTTTTTTTTTTTTAATGATGACAAGTAATCCACATGTTGAGTTTACTTGGCAGTGACACGTGGATACTTCACTGTCCATCAGACTCACAGCTGTGGCATCACAAAGACTAACAACCAGTTAACTGTGAAACATAATTCATGGTGACATCTGACATTTACTTCAGGCGAACAGGAAGCGCTGACTGTGGAAACTGTGTAACAGCCACAGACGATGAGGAGACAAATCAGACATCAGACGACACTGATGATGATGCTGTGCAGAATTCATCTCTCTCTTCTCTAAAACACAGTCTGAATAATTGAAGCCTGAGTGTGCTTTAAACTTCAGAAACTCTAAACCAGCAGTTCTAAAAGCCGCAGCAGGTCCCACGCTGAGGGCTGTAAATGTAAAACAGCTTCATCACAATCAGATACAGATGATGATGAGGGACGGTTGTTCCCTTGTCTTTTCAGCACCATTTCTCTGTTTCTTTTGATTCAAGGACATGCACAAGACACATTCTAAAAAGGTGGACAAGCCAGTTGGTCACACTGGATTTCTTGGCCTTAATGCTAATAAAGAAGTGGCCGAAATTAATCAAGGAAAGAGAAAAAAATGTATAAGATCCTCTTCTCCTGTTTAACAAAGACCAAATGTATTTAGCTGAATAATGAAATAATATAATAAATCTACATTATTACACGGCTCTATTAAATGCTGTATTCTGATTGGTCAGTAGCGGCATTCTGCGGTCTGATATTACTGTGTAATGACCGCTGCTAGTAGCAACGGTCATTACACACAGTTGCTATGTAGCCCAGCGTTGCTAGGGATGCTGCCCTGCAACACTGCAGCTGTCAAACAACTTCCGAGGGAAAAAACAGAAGTGGCTGATTTTAACGGATGCCGCTGAAGAAAAAGAATACCTACAGACTTTCTCTGCCAAAAACAAAAGAAGACAGATTTGAATACACACTCGGCAGTCATGCTTAATGACATTTTACGCGAGTTTTATGCCTCGGTTCAGTCCACTAAGCCTGGGTGAGTACAAAACTTTCACCAAAAGTTGTCGAATCCGGTCGGTTTTAATGCACTTCCCAGAGGCAGACAACATTATTTATTTAACTGATAATTAGCCGTGTAATAAGCGGGATAATGTATAATGAGCCGGTGAATACTGGGAAAATAACTCCCTTCAGGGGAATGAAACCCCCTGTCGGGAGTTATTTTCCCAGTATTCACCGGCTCATTATACATTATCCCTTACTTACGACCCTCACCTATGGTCACAAGCTCGTGATCAAAAACGAGATCTCGGATACAAGCGGCCAAAATGAGTTTCTTCTGTAAGGTTGCTGGGCTCAGCTTTAGAAAATGGATGAGGAGCTCAGACATCAGGGGGGAGCTCGAAGTAGAGCCGCAGCTCCTTCGCATCGAAAGGGGACAGTTAAGGTGGTTTCGACATCTGATCTAGATGTCTCTTGGGTGCCTCTTGTTAGAGGTTTTCCAAGCATGTCTAACAGGTAGGAGGCTCCTGGGCAGACCCAGAGGGATCTCATCTGGGCTGGGAACACTTTGGGATCCCCAGGAGGAGCTGGCAAGTGTTGCTAGGGGAGATAGGTCTCGAGTGCTTTGCTCAGGATGGATGGATGGATGGATGGATGGATGGACAAACTATGTAAACTACATATAGTGTCTGGAAATAGCTAACAAGTGAGCCATCTCGCTTCCTTGTCATCTCTGTTGAGTTACATATGTGCAATACCCCAGGCATGACATACGTATCGGGCAGTGACACAGCCAATCATATCTTTCATAAAACAATGTTTTCTCATGGAACACAACTCCGACCACGCACAGTAGCTTTCCAAAACATCTGGGCTGCAGTCAGATAGTCAAACAATATTCCTGTCTTTGCCTAAACACTTTTTCTTGACCTCAGTGGACAACATTGTGAGGTGAGGTGTGTGTGGAAAAGAGAAAGAGAGGGGAGAGAGATTATTGGTTACTGTTACTGCCACATGTTATGGTTCTGTGCATTAATAGCCCCTTTTTATTCCGTTTCTGCACTTTGTGATGTGCCGCGGTCAAATATGTGACAAAAAATACTTTTTAGTTCAACAGTCGAACAGTAAACATTACTATTTTTTTATAGGCTGTTGAAAATGTACGGCCCATCTACATTTCCTGGTTATAAAATCCAGCCCACTTGGATTTGTAATTGAATCCTGTCATACATATTTGACAGAGTTTCCAGAGGTTAAAAACAACTGGTGGGATAAGGTTACCCTGGCTCTGAGCATAACCTGTGTGTAAATGAATTTGATCTACGAAGGGTTTAAGATACTGCCCCTACTGTTGTAATACCCCCAAAAATTTAATCTTACTATTTCTGTCAGGTGTTCATTTTGTAGATTTAGCTACTATTTAAAATCAAGAGACAGTAAATACTTTGCATTTGTGCAGATTCCGAAACAACAATCATCTGATGGTCTTAAACCTTGATCTTGAGAAGTTACCTGTCTTGTTTTGTCCTGGTTGTTGCAGTAGATTTTAAATCTGACCTTTATTGTGTGGTTCCCTATCAAATAATCTATAGACTGACCCCAGAGAACAATTCTATTGTAAATGCTGTTTCTGAGTACATGTGTCTTTAATAATTCATCCATCCATTTCCTATACCTGCTTATTATGGTCATAGGGGATGGAACAATACTCTGATACCTAAAATCTGGATATATAAATATCTAAAATGTAAAATAACTTTAAGTTCAGTAAGACAGGCACTCTATGTGTCCAGACCGACTGACTGACTGAATAACAGAAGAGAGTATGGAGCTCAGACAGCTCATTACTAGAAGTGACCCACTGAACTCCTCCACAGCCCTGCTGACCCACGATACACAGACATGTTCTCTGAGCTTGTTAGAGGCAAAACAGGAAACAACAGAGGTTTGTTTTTCCCGGCAACATCGACCACAGTATTATGTTTTCTCTGCTTCATCTGCCTTTGTGTAAAATGTGACTGATGGTTTGTTTTATTAAAGTATCACAGAGTAGAAACGTCCCTGATATTAAGTGCCAATGAATTAAGAGACACAGTGTATAATCTATACAAGATACACCATCACACTGGACAAGGCTGTTACCTTTTGCCTCCGGAGGAGCTGCTGGAAGAGGTGGTTCGACTCCGACTTTCCGCTCCCATCTCTCTCCTCACCAGGGTGAGACGTTCTGTGGACATACTCTTCCTGAAGGAGAGGAAACAGGTGTTGTTTAGGAGACATTAGTATATTTTGACATTTGACACTATCTTTATTGTTCTTCACCTCTGTTTTCCTAGTGTGGTGAGTCCATCCTGATGAGATGAGCTCAACATTTTGTTTGTTTGTTTTGTTGTTTTCTCTGTATCAGTCTGGACTCAGTGCCACCCCAAACACTTTGAGTGGGCAGGAGTACACGCCTTGACAGACGATTTCCTATGTTAATGAGCTTAACAAAACAGCAGGGAACATCTTCTTCATCACTAATGGAAACAGATGATAAATCGTGCTTTTACCAAATCCACTAGGAGGAATGACTAAAAGTCTTTTCTTTCGAGAAACTCCATGAGTGCACCCTCTTGTTCTTGTTGTTATTGACTCCATTTCTGCATTAACTTTACTTATTGCTGTGTTCACTCTACTAATATAGAGAGTAAGCGCTTGTTGCTTCGGGAGTTGCCAAAACAATACTGTTCTGCAAGCTGTGGCCTGCATTTTACAACATCAACTACAAAGCAGTCCCTGATTGGCTGTTTACATTAGTGCAGATCCCTGATTGGCCTCGAACGGATTTTAGTTGCTGCTTAAAGATTAGATAATCCTCAATTAGTCCCACAGCAGGGACATTTGCATCATTACAGCAACAAAGGAGATGGTATAAGCAAGAAACATCAGTATATACTATATTAAAAAAAACACAACACAAAATGAAGTTATAAAAGATAAAGTGTGAAGGAATGTGGAAGGCTGAACAACACACACACAAAAACCTGGTTGATATTTGTGGCAGCGTATCTTTGTCTGTGGTGTTTTGTATACCTCTTAATGGACTGTAGCACCTCCTTCTTAGGAGAGGAAGGGGATGAGAGGAGGCGTTTCTGTTGAATGTAGCCATTACTCAGAGGTCTGGAGGGAAGAGCTTGCAGGAGCTGACGCACTGAAAGGTGACAAATTGTTATTAGCTTCAGCTAAAGAGGACTTTTTTTGTTTATTTGTTTATGATTTCGTACAGTTGGGAGTTCTGGATTAGCGAAGCTAGTCTATCGTCTCCCATCTCCCCGCCAATCATGGGAATGCAGGGTACATGCATGATTGTGCTGGTGGTTGGTGGAGCAGAGGGAGGGAGGCAGGTTTGGCCCACAGGTGATATAACCTATGCTGTTGCTGTTGTTACCAGGGCTGCTGAGTGAGAGCACTGTTCTCTGTGAGACACTGCGCTACATCTCTTAATTTTTCGACACTGTTTTGAGTGGTTTAACAAACTGGTTAAGGCAAGAACTTTACTCGTCTCTCTCGTCAACTTGTAGTCATACATTACAGTGAGAACTTTGAATAAATGGATTCCTGAATCGAAAGTTTTACAGTGCACTGGACGTCGGTTTATTTTTAGCCCAGAAAACGCATTTGAAACGAGTTCACCCTTTCGTCGGTCAGTGGCTATATAGAAACATTACAACCCCAATTCCAAAAAAGTTGGGACATTGTGACAAATGTAAATAAAAACAGAATGCAATGATTTGTAAATCCTTTTTGACCTATATTCAAATAAATAGAGTCCAAAGACAAGATATTTAATGTTTAAACTGATAAACTGTATTGTTTCTTGTAAAATCTACACTAACTCTGAATTTGATGCCTGCAACATGTTCCAAAAAAGTTGGGACAGGGGCAACAAAAGACTGGGAACATACCACAGGTAAACAGGTTAACTGGTAACAACTGATAGTATCTTTACTAGGTATGAAAGGGGCATCTTCAAAAGGCTCAGGTGTTCACAAGCAAGGATGGACACTTTTTGAAAAACTGTGGGCAAACAGTCCAACAGTGTGAGGATAACTATTCTCAACGCACAGTTACAAAGAATTTAGGGATTTCACCATCAACAATCTATAATATCATCAAAAGATTCAGAGAATCAAGAGAAATCTCTGAATGTAAGAGACAAGGCTGAAAATCAACGTTGGATGGCTGTGACTTTTGACCCCTCACAGGGCAATGTATGAAAAACACACTTGATTGTACAGTATAAAGGATATTATTACATGGGCTCAGGAATACTTTGAAAACCATTGTTGGTAAACACAGTTCATTCCTGCATCTACACATGCAATCTCATCTGAGATGGACTGACACAGGGTGGAAAAATGTGCTGCGGTCTGACGAGTCCACATTTAAAACTGTTTTTGGAAATCATGGATGTCGTGTCCTCTGGGTGAAATGGGAAAAGGACCAGATTGTTACAGTGCAAAGTTCAAAAGCCAGGACCTGTGATGGTATGGAGGTGTGTTAGTGCCCATGGCATGATGGGTAACTTGTTCATCTGTGAAGGCACTGTGAATGCTGAAAGGTACATTCAGGTTTTAGAGCAACGCATGTTGCCATCCAGACAAGTTCTTTTGCAAATCCTTATTTACATTTTACACAGCATCCAAACTTTTTTGGTATTAAGGTTATGTATTATTTATATTATCTAAATAAATTAAGATATATTTGTTTTGTTGAAAGTCATGTCAGATTATGACTACAATATTTTTGATCATGTGTAAAAGTATGAAGATTGTGTGAGAATGTGTGAATTTGTGTTTCTGTGTGGCTGTTTGTGTGTCGTGTATTTGGCTTTCTGCATGACTCTTCTACAAATATGTGCTACTGTAGGGGTGCTGCAATGATGATTCTGTAAACCAGGCCTAATGGCTGCTATTTGAAATTAATGCAGTAGGCTTATCAGAGTTTATAGTGGTGGTTTAGTGGTAATGTTAGTGCTTGCTCACGCTCACTTAGTAGACTGTGTATGAGTGAGCACTGGATCCCGGCTACAAACAGGCAGGTGCCGGGTGGGCACCAGATGGTTCTTGTGTGTACTGTGAAACAGAATCCTGCCAGCGTCACCGTGTGACAGTGTGCGCAGTAAAACTTTAATTTGCTGTGTTTTTAAATCCATGTCACTGAGAACAATTCACAAAAGATTTAGTGGTGTTGTGAACTGGTCTCAGGTGTCACTTCTGCAACATGCAGCACATTCAAAGGCCATCTATAACTTCCATTGTATTCATTCAGGTTATGGGTTTTTCAGGAGTGGTGTGTCATTTCTACTGGCGACACTGGGGAATACAATGACAGTATAATCCTGTATGGTGTAGTGATGAAAGGACAGCAGCTGCAGCAGAGACTCATGGGACTTACTGAATGGCTGCTCAAATTTTACTGTCCATCACAGTGGTAGACACACATTTATCTAAGATTATGAACATAAAAACAGCAGGAATATGTCTACAGTATTATTGACGTGTGTCGTGTATTTGGCTTTCTGCATGATGCATGATGACTGATGACGAGCTAGGAACGGGCGGCTCTCTTTTCACCAGTTACCTTTCTTACCCTTGGTAGGCGGTGCTGAAGCTGTGGTGGCCAGTGGTCTCCTCCCAGCAGCATGGACGCCTCCAGGTTGCATCCCCAGGCTCTGCTCCTCACAGTAGCCCAGTCGGCGCAGAGCGTCAGCCAGAGCTGCCTTCAACAGCTGGATCTCATCCTCCTGCAGCTGCAGCTTCTGTTCCAGGTGGGAAACCCGGTCCTCCATGTCCATGTTACTGCTGGCTGACACCGTGTCATCTGGACAGGAGGAAAGAGGGTTTTTAGTTTAGATTCAAGTCACTAAGACTTAAAGCTCACAATACAGTTTACAAGGGGCAACATTCAGCAGGTCACATGCTGGGCAGTCATTTTCTGGCTATTTGAACATTTGGGCTCATTAATTTGGATATAAACACAAGCAGCTGCTTTAGGTGAGTGTTATGGATATCTGCTGCTGCTGCTGCTTTGTGAATCAGTGGTTTAGAGTTTCTTAGGGGCTTATGAGCACACAGGAAACTTGACTGGTTTTAATAATTTAGACTCCATGTGTGAGTGTGAGTCAGAAAGTAAGAGAAGGAAAACAACACCAGATACCAGGTTGTGTAGTTGTTCTGTATGGACAGCATGGAGGAAAGGGAAAAGAAGAGAGGGGGATGGAGACAGAGTTGCAGACAGAGAAACAAAGCTTTGCCCCCTTCATTACATCGTTGTACATTGAGATCCTAAAGGTGCTCTCTAGAGTTTTCAGCCACCTGTTGTGCTTTGGAGAAATGTACCAGTAATGTAAACGTGAGGAAAATGAAGAGGACTCATGTTGACACTGATGTAAACAATGCAGGTTTCAAAATATTCACAAATATTTGTTTTTGTAAACGTTTTACGAGGTAAGAAATTTATTCAGTGTGTTTGTTTGGCCTCCAGGATACAAGCACTGTGTTTTGGGAGCAACATTGATTGCAAACATGAATAATTAGATGGGAAATCCGCAGGATACCTGTAAATGTCAAAATTTACAGAGTCAAAATTTCCATTAGTCTAACAGACAAACGGATGGATGGATGGATGGATGAATAGATAGATAGACAGACAGATAGATAGACAGTAAAAAAAAACCCCACAGCAATACACATATCACATCAGAAAAGAGAAATATATATCAATAAAAAAAACTTAAGCATACTTTGTCAGTATAAAATATATATCTGTGGAATATACAATTAAAGAATATACTATAACACACTATAAATATACTAAAATACAAATACTAAACTATAAAATGTATCCATGGTATAACATACTATCGGTATAAACATGAAATTAATATGCAAATTTGTTGAGTAGGAGACTGAGATGTGCAAATTTTACATGTGCAAGGTTACTGAAGAGCAAAACATAGTGGAGTTTGAGACAGAAAACTATAAAGCTGACACTTCTGTTAGACAGAGGTGATGTGTTGTACATAGTTGTTGCTTTGGTTAGGAAAAGATTGCCTGTATTGGTCCTTGTGACAGCGAAGCTGAACCAGTCCGTTAGAAGAAGAGCTCTGCTGTCTGTCCAGTAGTTGGTGGAGACGGTAGTCAGATTTATCTATTATAGATAGCAATTTGTTTAGTGTCCTCCTCTCCACCACAGCCTCAAAGGTGTCTGGTTTGCAGCCAATAACGGAGCAAGCCCCCTTAAAAGCTGCTTCTGTTGCTGAGGTTGATGGGAATGTTATTAGTTTTGCAGATATTTGGTCATAAACCAAAGTATTAGCAGCACTGTAACAGCCGACATGAACAGATTTAAAGGGAAACATCACCAAAATGAAGAATTCCAGTATGTTATGTCCATGGCCTTGGAAAGTTCAATCAGTGTTTGTGAACATGAACAACTCTCTCCCAAATCCAAAAGCCAGAGGGCTAACAAGTCATTTGTCATGTCATAGGGTATCCACCTTATTCCTGAGGGCACTAATGTAGAAATGATTATATGCGCAACTTCCAGTGAGATAGCGGAAGTTAGCAGTAAGCTAGTTAGTCCACAGACTGTCTGTGGTTAGTCCCAGTGGCTACTCTTGGTGGCTAATCGCCAATGCTGGTTCTTTCTGAAAGTGATTTTCCTTCAGTTTAACAAATACTAATTTATTTTTGTTAGAGTTGGTGGCTACAATGCTTCTAATACGTTGGTTTATGACCAAATACCTGCAAAACTAATTACATTTCCATCAGCCTAAGCAGTACATTGTGTGCAAAACTAAGAGAGTAAACACAGTAGATATTAAACCTGCTAACATCTTCATGTAAGCATTGTCATTGTGAACATGATTGCATCAAGCTCTGTCACACTGTGCTGAAGTGCAGCCTCACAGACGCTGACGTTGTTGCAGACTCCTGTTAAAATCTATACTCAGCAAGAGATCTCATCACTCTGACATGCAGAGGATTTGTTTTTGTTTCCCAAATTAATTTTGAGAGCAAACATACTAAATATATATAAGAGCAACTGTTGCTTCCAGCCCCCTCACATCCTTCCATCATCTGCCTTTATTCCTCTCATCTTGAACCCTTTCCAGCTTAATCGTCCACCATCCTCACACCCACCATGATTACATCACCAGAGGCTGGCTAGATTATCGAAGGCAAACTACCCAGTGCAGATTATTAATCTGTGCCCCACATTAACAGATTACAACCTGATAAAAACAAGTTTCTGGTCGGACAGAACGTCTCCACTCTTTATGCATCCTAAATTCTAAACTCTGTCCCCTCTCTGTCATGAAGTCAAGCACGTCCTCAAGATCACAAATGCAGATTTTCATTCCAAAAAAGAGACACACTTTTTGAATATTACACCAACTGAGAAAGAAATTGCATTCTGTTTGAACCTTGCAAATATGTGCTTACAGTTTCCAATGATCTGTTAACATTTACTGTAGATCTGAATATGCTTATATTCTTACTAATTTGTTCTTTATTCAAAAGCCCGGTCATCAAGGTATCTGTTGCAAAGATGTGGTGATACACAAAAAGACTTAAAAAAGAAAGTGTTAATCCCCAATGAACTGTTTCAGTGGCTTTTCTATCCACACAGGAAGTACACACTGAATACTGACTTTCATTTAAGAAAAAAGGACTGAATCTTGTCATAAAATATAAGTACACAACATATCAGGATCAGCCCTCAAATACCTGTTTCAGCAGAGACTTCAGTGATTGTCTAATTAGCTCTATACAGTAAAATTAAACAAAATAGTCACAATGAAATGAAAAAAATATCACAATAATATCAAAGAGAAAGTAGACAGACTCCTTCTATCATTGAAAGTGACAAGACTAAAACACATCTACATAACACAATAAAATAAGTTCAAATGAAAACAACAATAACCAGCAGACTCTTAAAGTAAACATCTACCATGACCTGATTCTTTTAAATGCAGAGGTCACACTCATCATGTGTACACCATTCAGAGATCAGAGCTGTTGGAACAGTTTAAAATAGCGACTTTAAACTTGCAGTAAAAGTGTATGCACTTAAAAAGGGATTGTACAGGACACACTGCTTCAGCGCAAGTCAATACAACACTCCCAGCATGCATCAGTTCAGCGCTGTAAACTGAGCCGGGGGAGACAAAGAGTACTGTTACTGTTACTGTATCACGTCCTGCAGTCAAATGAGACAGGGCCACAGGGAAATCAAGCTTCAGATTTACATAGAGAAGTCAAGCTAAAGAGAGATTTGCATGGCAGAAGAGCCAGCATAATGTCAGATTATCTCAAGCGTCATCGTTTCACTTCCTAACAATCTCCAGCTTTCTGCTCACATATCTGATGGAGTAGGATTAGACTGGTTTATCCAAATAACATTAATGTTTTGTTGAAAAAGTTTTAATAATTTCTGCCTTTCACAGATTAGTTTAGTTTAATGCATGTACAAAAAACATTTATCTTACACAAGGAGAAGAGATGCATTGTACCAGATTTGACTACAAGCTAATTTCTGTCTGCAGTCCTTGAGCAGGTAGACACACACAACACTAATACAACTAATGCCGGCCTTACACCAAACGACTTCTCAAGCAATTTCACTGTCGCAGACAAATTTCTAATGTCGGAATAAAATCATGGAAGTTTTACTTCAGCTGGTGAGCGCTCCCATGATCTTGATCATTTGGCATAAGGTGGCCCAAGCTGTCCCTGTGTTTAACTGGACATGTATCTGATCCACAAACAAGCACTTATTTTAATGAGAAATCTTCTTATTTTAAATGGCTCACCTTTCATTCCCACAGTCTCCTCCCACCTAAGTAGCGCTGCAAATCAACGGTGGCTGGTAGCAATGCGACAAAATCCAAAATGTAAAGTTTGTACATAAATACAGTTTATCTTTAGGGTTATATTGATGCCAAACTGACAAGAAAATTGTCAGTATATGACACTTTTTTTCTTGTGTTTCTACAGTTTTATGTTTTTGCAGACATGTAAGCAAATGTTAATATGTCATATTTCCTAAAGGGAGTTTGATGTCATATTTCCACCAGGAGCAGGATGAGAAATAATCTCAAAAGGAACCCCAGTCTTTTGCAAAAACTTTTATGTGAGAATTAAAACTTACATTGTCTTTAGATTTAAGAGGGTGTCAGACTTTAGACATTAAAACTAGTGTATAGGCATAATGATATTAATAAAAATACGAGTTAAAACTGCAGTCAATTATTGATCCAAACACATTTCGATCATTATACCCAACCCTGAGAGTTTCCATTTCAATTGGAATGGTGGGTCTCTCTTTTTTTAAATAGCTGCTAGCTTCTAAGAGCCTTTCATTCATCTTCATTAAATGACGTTTCAGGGTCAATGACCCACTTGAAAATTAAACCTCATCCAATATGAATGAATTATGGAAAGCTAAACCATTAAAGTATTATTTCTATGGATATTTCGTATGGTAAAACAATACAAATGAAGTGATGTCTCACCTCCTGAGGGGTGATATTACACAACTGTCTTCATACTGTTCTGCTACTGTATGTTAGCTACTCTAACATTGCTCCATAATCACACAGCTGATACAGACATCCAATTTAGGTCAGCCATAGTTATTCAAGAGCAATCCAACTCACAAATACAAATAATACAGATAATAAAAGCAAACTGAATGAGAGAGACTGAAGAAAGAGAGGACAGATTGTTGGTGGGAGGAGACAGAAAGAGAGAGGAATGATTCATCTTGAACTAAATGCAGCAATGATTGTGTTTATGTAAACTGCCATTAGGTACAGAACAGAGCAGAGAGAGGGAAAGAATGAAGAGGAGATGCTCAAATAAAAGAACCTGTAGGAGACAGTTTTACTAACCAAAGACAGTCTCTAAAATTTTGGACATAGCCTAAAATAACTGTGCCGCGCTTTGGAAAGCAGAGCTAAATGGTAAACAAACATGGCAGCACACCGGTAAGGTAAGACAACACGTTTACATGTCGTTTTCTATATGTTCTCTGACATTTATCTTAACGATATGAGGCGGTCTTTGTGGAAAAAAAGCTTGTTTAGTGGACTAACTTTGCACTTGAATGTTGCCCGTTCACTTACGTTTTAACATGTCTGACGCTACTATGTGCCCTGGCTGTATCTAGGCTAACGGCTAACATGCTAACTATTATTTCTATGTCACTAGTCACTTGAAACAAATTTAGGACGATAGGAGACGGGTTGAGATAAGCCGAAATTTCCCATTAACCACTAGCGGGGAACAAAAAGGTAAAGTTTGTCTGAAGGGTGGCATCGCAGAATTAAGCCTCAGCTGTACTTTAAATTAAGTCCTAATCGTATGCTAATGTATTAACACTATTATAGTTGGGTACATGGCAGGCAATGCAATAATGCGAAAGTACAGCATGTAGTTTGAGCAACAGCCTGCTAGCCAATCTCTTTAACATCCCTACAATTAGGAAGTTAGTCTTCATGTTAACAACTCTTGCGTCCTGAAATGCTGAATTTTCTCATTTGGATTCAAATACATTTTACATGAAATGTTTAACATACGCTCAGTTGAATGTTTAAAATGTCCATTTACTGTTTGATGTTTTATGAGAGGAAATTACCTTTCTGCCTGAAACATACGATACATAAAACATAACAAAAAATAAAACTGTAAAAATGTTAGTATGTGAACATTTAGCACATTTAGTTTGAGTTGTAACATCACTCTTTACATTTAACCAGACATGTAATATGTTACATACCAAAGAGGAAGAGTGAGGGAGGAGACAGATGCACAGCAACAATGGAGACAGAGAGAGAGAGAGAGAGAGAGAGAGAGAGAGAGAGAGAGAGAGAGAGAGAGAGAGAGAGAGAGAGAGAGAGAGAGAGAGAGAGAGTAAACAAAGATGGGGAGATCAGCAGAGTTCACCTTCATCTCCTCTCCTGACAAGACACCTGTTTAAAAACACTGCAGAGCCTGCTACTTTTCAATTTGCCCTTGAATTATCACACACACACGCACACACACACACACGCACGCACGCACACACACACCCCATAACAACGGTTACACCTCAGCGGTATTCCATTACTCTCCTTATAAACCAGAGGCCACATCTATTTGATATTCAGCAGGCGACACACACACACACACATACATTTTATGTTGCAGGCTAACTTCCCTCTCTGTCCCAGCACAGACATACATTACTGTAAAGTGCCACTTGAAACCCAGCTGACACGAGGCTGATACAGACACATGACTACTGTAAGGAAACAGACGAATGACCGGAGAGAGGAGGAAGGGTGATGAACAGAGGAGAGGGGTGGATGGTGAAGAGGAAGAAGCAAAGTGGGAGTTGGAGGGAAAGGAAAGATGGATGGACAGATATTGATGCTGATATGCAGAGGGGGTGGGCTCTGTGTGTGTGTGTGTGTGTGTGTGTGTGTGTGTAATGCTGCCAGAGAGAGACAGTGAGATGGACAATGGGAGGTCGGCGCAGGGCAATAAGAAAATTGAAGGCTGCTGAAATATTCATGGTGCAGTGAAGTGATGATGAAGGTGGAGCTCGTCTCGCCTACCTGCCATTGTGCCACGCTAAGTGCCTGGTCACTAGTCCTGTCAATCAAACCAGTGTGTCAGTCCACAGCAAACACTCAGTCAGTCAGTCTGGTTCGCCACTTGCTTCCACTCTTCTCCCCCTAGAGGCTTTCTGGACTCCTCCCCTCCCCTGTCTGGGATCAGTGCTTGATCACTCTTTCTCTCTTTTACACACACACCGACACACATTCACAAACTCTCATCTCCCATCCTCTCCTGCTAAACCACTCCCTCCACCGCCTCCACTTCCTCACTCTCACCCTCTCTTCCTGGACAACTCCCTCTTCCTCCTATAATCCCCTCCCCCCTTTTCTCCTCCTCCCTCTTCCCCTTCTTCTCCTCCTTCACTTCCATCCATCCCTCCTCCTCCTCCTCCTCCTCCTCCTCCTCCTCCTCCTCCTCCTGTCTGGTTAGCTATAGGCAGTGAGGACACAGGCAGAAGGGGTGGAGCCTGGCTCAGGGCCACATACACACATACACACAGGCTGCACCAGCATCAGCATCTGTGCAGCCAGGCACCACCAGGAAGAGATGCTGCAGAGCCAGACTCCAGGATCAGTGACACACACACACACACACACACACACACACACACACACACACACACACACACATAAAGGTGATGCAGCACACATGCCCTTACTTTGCATTTCCATGAAAGTGAATTCAAAACGTACAAAAATGATTGACCATCATGGCACAAAATACGTGATCTCTACAGGCTCTCATGTGAAATTGTGAAGACCTAGTAACACCATTAATGCTGTTTTTTGTGTTTTAATTCAAAGGCAAGTCTGGTGATATTCTACATTTTCCTTTCGTCAACAAATCCCATGGAACATCCAGAAACCAAGAAGTGTTGTCTGAGCTGCCAAAGCCTGAGGGTTAGTTATTCCTCTGTGCCATAGAGCTCCATTGTTGTCCCAAAACCTATTGAAAAACACATCAGTGAGCCACACTATTGCACTGGGTGACATATTCCTTCATAGTGAGCTGCAGGGATTATGTTTTTTTTTTTTATTGTAGGCCAAAGTTGAAATCTCATTCCCTCGTTAAAAAGCCAATGGGAATTTTTCATTGGATTTTGGACTATTGCAGAAAATAAACTCTGTGGTGAACAAAAGTTTATGATACTTACATGTTTTGTTCAGCAAGATAATCTTCACAAATGAACACGTTATGATTTTTGAAGTGTAAATGCAATCGCCAGAAGTAAAAGGCTAACGTTAGGCTATAAACGAACTACACCATGCTGGCATGACTTAACATTGCCACCACTACAAGGCTGTAAAGCTGATTTCATTTAGCTTCTTATTAGCATCAACTTTTTTAAGACACATAAAGACATCAAAATTCATGAGTTGGGTATTTACTGACGTTTTCATGTTGGTTTGATTTTCATGAGTCTCTGAACTACAGACCTATTTCAGACGTTTAACCAAAAATCCATTCAAAAACTCGCTGAGTTTGTGATGAGGGAACTGGATGTGCTAAATGCTAACTCATTTATGGAATTTAGGACTCATTCCTTCACCACTCTATTATCATGAACACACTTACACTGTAGTTTATTTTGACTCAATCCCATATACACTGTCCTACTTCCACAAATACTCACCAGTGCACCAAATGTGTATTAATCTACAGCTGAAAATAGTCCAACATTTTTTTCTTAAATTAACTATATTAGTGTGCCTCACTTTTAAAAGTACACATCTTGTGAAGGGAACAATCGATTCTGTTCTGAGTTCTGCCAACAGGATACTGACACTCACCCTACACTGTTGGTTTTAGTATTTTCATATGACGATAATAGGGGAAAAAAAGACGCCAGCCTCATCCTTTAACTTGCACTGAATGAGCAAAAATGACACCTTAATAAACCTGATGAGAAACTGCATGTTTTCAAATAGATGGAGTTCTATAAAAGCTCTACAGATTATACTCATCCTTCAGTATCCTCTTTAAAACCTGTTGGATAAACTGAAACCAGACATTTTGAAGATTTTCACTACGCACTAACACTACAGCACAATGAGCTAAATGAGTTTTATTTCTCTGTCTATAATAAATGCCTACAAAGTTGGCAAATCACAGGTCTGTGCAGCAGTACAATGCTCTGTGATTGGCAGCCCTTGTTGCTGAAACACTGCTTACACTGCTTCAGTCGTTTCATCTCAATCTACAGCTGAAAGAACATACTGTACCCTGCAATACTGGCATGCACCCAGAATGCATCTATTCACTGTAAATGTGCTCCTGATGTTGTTACGTGCTGTGTTCATGTGTGTTTTTTCAGTATACATACAGATTGCAGCGGCATAACCTAACTATAAAACAAGGAATCTCTGTCTGTCTGTGTGTCTGTGTGTCTGTGTGTCTTTGCATATCTTGAAAACCGTTCAACCGATCTACTTCACACTTGGCAGGTTTATTGTTGGGAAGGGAAGGGTGTGCAGTGTCAAATTTGGTGCAATCTGGACACAAAACCTGCTCAATATTAATAAACTTTGAATAAACAAGCATACGGGCTCTGTGGTTCTGTGCAGCAGTGGGGGCGGGGCTTCAGGGCTCTGCGGAGAGGGAAGCATGTGTCTTAGGTGTGATATTCTTTGCCGTACTAACTTATAAAACAAATAACTTCACCACCTGGAAAATACAAAAGCTAATTAGATCGATGCTCCACTTCACAACAGCAGTGATACAGACTGAATCGAACATATCTTAACCAACGCCCGTTGTGTAAATAGAAATAGATTAAGTGATCTAGGGGTCGCCATCTTGCTTTACTTTTCACCCTTTATAAGAAATACTCAGGAAGTAAAACCAATAAAGGTCCAGTGTGTGAGATTATAAATAGAATACGTATACGTATTCACGCCAGCCACTAGTTAGAAGCCCCTTTGTGACGAATTGCATTGGAAAAACACTAATCTTTTAAAAATGAAAGTGCTTAATTCTGTGTTTTTACCAGTTTTAATCACCTGGTCCGTTTGAATCGGAGAGGAAGAGACCTCTGCTTATAATTTGGCTCCTGGTAAAAACCTCCTGAACAGTGAACACTGAAGGAATTCTAATTCCGAATAGTTTCAGATGGTTGCAATCTGCAATCCTCACCACTAGATGCCACTAAATCCCTCCAAATCTTACGCACTGTTCCTTTAACTATTTATAGTAAATCTATCAATACCACATTCAAATATTTTATGTTAACTAAAGAGTGAAAGAGAGGAATTACCAGCACAATGTACTGACATTTACTGAACATCTCTTCATGGTGAAGGTTTCAGTTCTAATATACTGCTGGATAGATTAATCAATAACAATGTGTCATATATATTTTGCGAAGCAATGTAACCAGTAACATGTCTCTGACAGGTAAAGGTAGTAGTACATTGTTTTCCTGTGAAGTAGAAGCACACAGTTGGTAAGAAGTATTCCATAGAGTATCATATTCTTTTTAAGTGCTTCGAGGGCCTTTAGTGTATAATTGCAGGGTACAGTAGGTTAGAATAGACACATAATTTAATATTTGTCATATCTAAACACTATATCAAAGCTATAGCTGTTTGGGGTCTAGGTGTATTGCTCAGGACCCAAGGGAATGCAGTGTCAAGTGTGAAGTTGTCTGTATGAGCGGTTCTCGAGAAAGCTGCAAGCAGAAATACCACAAGCCAAGCAGTTGGCCCATTACAAAACAGGCATGTTCTGAATGGACACTGTACTGGGATGTTTAAATACACCACTCTTACCAAGCTGAATCATTAAATGGGACAGGGGTGCAGTTTTCTGTGGTTTAATCATGTGTGGCCCTGTGTGACAGTTACCCCTTACTGCCATGTGGGGCTGCTGTCATGCAGCTCTGCACAGTTCAGATTCAAGTCATTTAAGTGACTGTAAAGGGTATTATGTTAGTGTGTTGTTTCACACTGTAGAGCCTTTTTTTCCATATAGTTCTCTGTGCTGATGTTGGGACAATAAATATGTGATTCACTGAGCAGTGGTATACTTTCAGTGCAGTCGACTTGTTAATGAAGGAATAAAAAATAATTAAACAGTATGTTGCACAAATCCTTAGGGTTTGTTTTATGCTGCCTGGAGTACCAGATAGGTGGAGTTTACATCAGCAGGATCGTTTTGATAAATCCATGAAGGCCGTCAGCACTAGAGAAGCTAAATGGACTCGTTATATTGCCCCACACGGACATAAAACATCTAAATCGCACCCCGCAATAAAACTATAAAAACTATAAAGGGATAACGCAAACTGTTTTTGCTCGAGATGTGACCAGGTGGCTGAGGAGAGCAGATCTGATCAACACACTGCAGAGAATCTCTGGTTACACTGAGAGGACAGATGGCAGAGGAGGAAAAGAAAGAAAAGAAAAGACTGACGGACAGACACAACAATAAAGAAAGAAAGAAGTTGGCTTATTGGAGCTCACTTGGCAGATGTTGCACTGCTGAGTTCAACAGCACATTCACACTTCATCTCAACATGGCCGACAACACGTTACCTTCCAAACACATACACTCTGCCATACTGTCTTATTATCCTCCAGTGTGCTCTGATCTGTCTACCTGCATCTCACCTGCTGCAGCACAGCAGGGTGGAACATCACCAGTCCCTTCCTGACTTCACAGTATTCTCAGGTTTGCTTCACACTTCACACAGGCCTATTTTCAGCAGCAGTTTCAGCACCTATCATGGTAAATGTGTTCCACTGTACTTCAGACTGTTGGTTAACTGCTGTTAGGCTGCCCTTGTTTTAGGTGGACAAATTACCTCCACTGTCTTTCAGAGCTTTAAGCACAAGGGGCAACTCTCAGTTTTTCCAGTAAGTCACGACACGAAATGCCTAAAAATATCATTATCGCGTCATGCTGTAATACAGTGGTTTATTACGGCATGAAATCAAGCTTGAAAACACTGGTAGGATGGGAAACCTGCAGACTCTTCAGCCTTAACAGCATATAGTAACAGGAAGGGAGGTGGTCCTGTCGAGTGGGGAGAGTTCTGGCTGAACAGTCTGTGCTAAAATATTGAATCTCTTCCAACACCATAGAGTCTGACCTCTGACCTCTGAATGGAAAGAGCATTTTTTTCTTTCCTTTTGGGCCTCAAAACAATATCTGCAAATGTCAGCAAACACATACAGGCATGTTTTACTTGTGAGGGGCTTCCATGTGACGTGTAATCTCTGACCACTGACCTTAACTTAAAGGTCCAATTTGTGGGATTAGGGGGATATATTGGCAGAAATGTTTTCTTTAGTGTACAATCACCTGAAATAAGAATAGTGTTTTCATTACCTGAGAATGAGGAGTTTATATTTACATGGGAACAGGTCTTTGTCCACAGAGTCCACCATGCATGTTTCTACAGTATCTCAGAACGGACAAACCAAGCACTGGCTCTAGATAGGGCCATTTGTGTTTTTGCCTCAGCCAGCATGGTTAGAAGCTCCTCTACGACAAGAGCATAAAAACACTGACCAGTTTTTTACAGTAGCAATCCCTCTCTGTCATCACTTACAACCCACTAGAAGAGTATGGCAGTGTATTTATCGACAGAGACTCTGCCCTCTGCCTGTATTCTATTATGTTCTTGAGGTTCTTTTAGTTTCACTTTCGCTGGTGAGTGTGTTCACAAACAGTGACCAACAATCCTGCATAGTATACCTTAAAGTGAAACGGCTTAATTCAGTGTTTTGCTGGTTAAAATTAAAATAAAATTGCCAGGCGGTGTGTTTTGGAGAGGAAGCGACTGCTGTGGATAATTTGGCTCCCAGTAAAAACCTCCTCAACATCTAGATCTGACATTAGCAGAGAAAAAAGGTGGGCACACATTGGAAGGTGCTGGGCTGACGGCCCGTCTCCGACATGCCAAACAGCATCAGAGACACACTGATTTGTAATGCAAAACTGTGTTATTCAGTGTTTTTGCCGGTTTAAATCAGCAAGTCTGGAGAGGACTTTTGGAGAGGAAGAGACCTCTGCGGATAATTCGGCTCCTAGTAAAAACTTCCCGAACAATGAACACTGAAGGACTTCTGACCAGGAGAAGTTTCAGCTGGTTGCAGTCTGCAATCCTTACCACTAGATGACACTAAACCCCCCTAAATCTTATATACTGTCCCTTTGACCCAAAAAGAGAAACTCTAAATCATCAGTCAACCCTCGCAGAAATAAGATAAAACATCTTTGTTTCTGAGAATTAAGTGTTACTGAATTATTAAATTTAACTTAATAAACTGCCGCACTGTTTAAAAAAATCCTTGAGAGGGGCAGACAAAACAGCATCCTACTCTGGACACACCCGGGTTTAGCAGCTGATCCCTCGCTGCAGGACCAGCTGTCAGTCGACAGGATCACGTGGTAACCTACAGCTGACATTATTCACTTTATGATTTTACTTTGTTCTATTCCATCACCTGTACATTTGTCTTACAGTTTAACTTCAGTCCTGACCTGGGGAGCTGCAGGAGGCTTTGGACCACAACGCTCACCAAATGGTTTGAATGGCACATGTTACATCTTGGCTAACACCACAGCTCTGACCAGACTCCCATGACCCCTCGCTGTCTCTGCACCTGTCGCTCAATATGGCTGTCTGTGAAGTTTTGCAGGGACTGTGTCAAACCACAGACAGGTCTCTCTCAGATCACAACATCATGCATTTAACTCAACACTTCATGATTTGTTTTCCTCCCAAAACAAATCTACCCTGACTGTAATAACACGGAGAGGAAAAATGGCATTTACTTTGTTTGCAACAGTTGGATTAATCATCACCATCCTGTTCAGCTGACAGAAGACACATTTTAATATTTGGCCTTTGTCACCACAGATATGATCTGTCCCAGAAGCAGCAGCAGCAGCAGCAGGTTATTTGCATTATATTTGTAAAGCAGGATGTGACGGCTACAGTGACAGAAGGCTGCACAAGGGAGAAGAGCAGCTACAGTATGACACCTGCCATATGACCATCACAGATCATATTCAAATCCAGAAAATGGACCAAATGTTAGAACCATCCCTTTAGTGTTGGAGGGAACCAGTCAGGGAACTCACCACTTACAGGTCTCTAGACAGGTAAGGGAAAGGCTTACAGGCCACCATATCTGACAGCAGTCTGGATGCGTGTTATCATTTGGCAAATGTCTGTCAAACCCAACTTGTGTGCTACTAAATTACCATGCTGCTTCACTTAGCTCAACTGCTGTCCTGTTGCTCCTATCTGCCTTTGCTTGTGTCTGTTTTTGCACAGCAATGATGTAATTTAAGATGCTCTGTGTTGTTTGTTTGTGCCCCGTTGAACTGTAATTGATTCTGCTTTTGTTGCCGCCCGTGTCTGTTTTCAGCTTATGTCTGTCTTGTGTGTTACCATAATTGATATGTTTACATCATAATTATTGTTCTTGTTTCTTGATTTTAGGCTGCCAGGAATCACCTGGCCAGGGACTGCAGATAATAAACTAGCCGATTTAAAGTAATGTTTATTAATATGCACTGTCATTGAGATATAAAAACATAAAAATAAAAATATAGATTGTGCTTTTAGACAGTATTTTGTAGCTGTGGACTGACAGGACCTTCAGTCATACCATGACATGACAGCTTAATAGAAGGTAGATATCACTGTTCAGTCCTAAACTATAACCCAAAACACCAGTCACAACATTAAACAGGGACAAAAAAAGCCTCAAAGTAGCGAAAATAAACCTAAAATATCTATAAAAGGTGGACACAAATTAAGAATAAACAAGCTAGCATTAAATATCTATGATAAACTGTAAATTTAATGACACTCCTATACAGACTGGTGCATTCAATCAGGCTAATTTGCGCAGGCAGAAAACATTTAACGCCAGCAGTCAGCTGGTGAATATTATTTCTGTTTCCACCCACTGAATGTCATTGTCAGGACATTTTAGTGTCGCTATAGTGTGTAAACCTCCACATTCTGTCAGTGTGGAGGTGAAATGAGAAACAGCTCACCGTTGTTGCAGTACTGTAGCAGCAGGTTGGTGCTGTCATACAGGCTCCCACACGAAGATATCCTCTCAGACATCCTTCCTTCTTCTCTTTTTCCCTTCTTTCCTTCCAGCTCTTCCTGCTCTCAGTCGCGTCCTTTGTCCTCTTTTCACCCCTCTCCGTCTCTTCTTCACGCCGTCACCCCTTCCTGTGTCCCCCACATTCATAAACAGACGAACATACGCACACCTTTACCTGCTCCGGCTCCCCCTCTGCTCTCCCGCTCCTGTCTCACTGCCAGCGGTAACCTGCTCACTGCGTTATATACAGCACTTCCGCTTCTCTCTTTCAAAATAAGAGTCACAGCGACAGCACATAAACCCACCTGACCATTGAGATTGTATTGTTTTTGTAGAAGAATCTTTAGTGTGTGCGCTCAAATATGACTTCAACAACATTTAAATCACATAGACTCCCCAAATTTTAATTTCCACTAGCCTCTGTTCTTCACTGTTCTGTCCTTTTACATTACATTTTACATAACATAAAAAAGAAAACGTTCTTTTCTCACGTGCTCACGCTTTTTGTTGCCTTTCAGCTCAGTTATTCCTATTAGGTCGATTGATATTGGTTTGATAAAACAAATGTTAGTGATAACAAAAGGGTTACATCCGGATATAGCCTATTATTTTCAAAAAGTTTAACATTTCCTCTGTTGTTATTCATCTTTTGGCATAGCCTATTTCCAGACATTTTTTTTAGCTTTATTGCCCAGTTTAAAACATTTTATGCTGCATTACTTATCACATTGTTTACAGGGTAACAGGTTAAGTGTAACCTATAACTTTTCAAAAGTAACCTTCCCAGTACTGCTCCTTATTTTCTATCAGAGATGATAAAGGAAAGCAGCACATTCTCACATTAACGAAGCTCAAACCAGCAAAAGTTTGAGACTTTTGCTTATAAAATGACTGAAATAATCAGTCGATTATCAAAGACTTTTAACTCTAATTTCTAATAGACTAATGGATGCATTGATTAATTGTAGCTGTATAATTCAAATTGCTCTACGCGTTTCAGCAGTATTAGTTTTATGTATATATATCTATGCTACACACACACACACACACACACGTAGATGGAGCTATAACAACTGTGCTAATCATATTTGGTAAAATGTGCATCCATTCATTTATGTATTTATGCAATGTATTTGTTGCTGACAAACCTACGCTTTTATTTTGAAAAAAAAGAACTATCTGTTTTCCGGTGTTAGACTATCTAACTCTCGCTGACTTGACGAAACATCACCGCCTGTATCTGCCCTGCGTGCCGCTGTCACTATAGCAACAGCCTCTCCGCCAGCTCCGGCTCGTGATCATTGGAGGCGCGAGAGACAGAGATGGATGTAACTGTACAATTATGCTGATTTTATGTGAGTAAAACCGGAACTGCTGGAGTCGGTCTGTAAACAAGGAGGCTCATGTTTCAGAGGAGAGAAAGCTGATCCCGCTGACGGAGTTGTGCTGCTGAATAATTCAGTGTGAGACGGTGAGGTACACACGTGTTCGTAATTGAACCCAAAGAGTATATAGCAAGGCGAGATGTACAGCCTCCTCTGTAGCCTTTATTAATGTGCAGCATGAGTAACTTCTTAATGACTTTAATGTCACGTTGGCACCGTAGTCATTTGATTTTATTTGTTCCATGGTAAGTGATAAAAGTAAACATTAATTATGTCTTGACTCTGTTTCAGCTGAGTGGTTGTCAATATTTAAAAAGTCCTATAATAAGGTGAGAGGTCATATTTACGCTCCACCGTAAGTAGCCTATACTAAATGTGCATACTATAACCCAGTTTTTCCTTTAAGTTACTGTTGATCGCTACTGTCACTTAGATTTATTTTGAAAGTATTGATGGGAAGTGTCTACTGCATTTAAACCTGATGTTTTGTCTTGCTGTAGTTTATCACTGTGAACACTGGAGGGCAGTGATGGGCTCTTTCTATTTTTTAAAATTAAAATGATTAAAATAAAACTAGTGCAAGGGCTTTGGTATTTTAAATGAACATATCACAATAATAAAATAAGAATAGTACAAGAGCTTTAGTTTTAAAAATAAACATTGAAATAATAAAATGAAATAAAATTAGTATAACGACTGTAGGTTGTTATCGCGCCCTCTGGTGGAAAAGAGCAGGAACCACAATTAGTGTGCAGACATGCATAGATCAAAACACGTTTACAGGTTTGTTCCTCTTATTTTATTATCTTAATCTCAAATGAAGTAATAATCGATTCAGTAAAGAAATGTTACTGTTAATTATTTTGTCAGCCATATTTGCTGATTTTGAGAGTTTTTTTTTTTTTAAATAATGTATTTGTCATGATTTAATTCATTATAATTACTAAATTCAATATTGCTAGGCATAAAAGTTTGGTGAACAAATACGAAATCTCTTTATTTTCTTTTTAGTTTACAGAAGGACTTAGAGGGGTAAACTTGGTTAGGATTACAAGAAGTGGAATGAACGATGACATGAATGCGATCCCTTCGGGTGGATGCTGCAACAGATCAAATCCAGTAGGTGGCGGTAATGCAGGGTATATGGATGCCAACTGCCATACAATTCCAGAGAAGAAGAAGAAGAAGAAGAAGAAGAAGAAGGATCCGCAACGCGCTCGCGCCAGCTGCGTAGATTTGTTGTTGTCACGTGATAGCTGACTCAACGCCACAAACTTTTATGGTAGTCACTAGTAAGTGCTAGAAATGATGAAATACCGAGAAACACTCTACTGACGTGTTACTAAGATGTATATAAGTAGATTCAGATACGTCTTAGAGCGTTAAATCGTTTGAAGCGGCCTCAGTGTAACATTAAAACCCATGGTTAAAGTTAGCGTTAGCATTAGCATTAGTAAAGCGTCAACGGCAGGAGGAAGAGGTGTGTGAGCTTCCCGATAGCCGACCGAACTGACAGTAAGTTTGCTGCGGTTACGTTTTTCTGCGGGGGCTTCTTTATTTTCAAATGATGATGTTTTGCAAAGTACATAAACTTTCCATGTAAGGCTATTAGCTGTCGTTAGCTGACGTGCAGTATTTTGCTCTGTTCAACTGTTCACATATATTAGAAATTTCTCCGCTACCCTTCCAAACCACGTGTCTTCCTGAGACCCAAAGATGGGATAAAAGCCTCCCTGAAGTTTTGGTCACATCATATATGAGTCCAGTTATACTTTGTAAAGTCCCTATAGAATTGCAGTGCCTTCATGTAAATGCTGTACAGTTCTATGCTGGGTAATAATGCTGGAGCTGTAAGTAGTAGGGACAGCTAGATGAGTTTACTGCTGTTAATAGGCACATGATTAAGTGGACACTATTCCAGCCAAAAGCCAAAGTCCAGTGAATGCACAGATCGAGCACACACAAGTTTCCTCTTACATTATCCCTTTGTATCAAACCAGTGGGCAGATCCCAAAATGTGTGTCAGGTGACTGTTTGTAATAGTTTAGAAACTTATGAGCACACTATACTTTTAGATTAAACTATAAATTCTCTGACTCCACAGAGTCTCCAATTCTTTGTTAACTGACCAACAAGTGTAAACTGATGACATAACAGATTTAAGTTTTGATGCTCTGATTTCTAGCTACAGTGTTTTGGTGGATTTAGTGGATTAGACTTACAGACTAACTAATGAATCAAACACATGGTCTCTGTTTTGTGTATTCTAACCAAGCAACCAAACTTAATGCATATAGCTCCTTTTAAAACAGACATTACAAATACTTTACAGAATGTAGGAAAGACAGGGAGGGAAGTTAAGCAATCTGAGTGGATGATATATTAAACCAAGAGTTGTAAACCACAAAATGCAGTGTAAAGTCACAGAAAAAACTGTGTTGCCTTTGGAGATTTGCTCCGATTTGTCTTCTCAATTTTGTGAGTAGCAGATCCAGAGTCAAACAGCGATAACAGCAAAAGCACAATCACTTTAGTTTTCAGCCTTGACTTTGGAACACCCAGAAATCAGAGCGTCCAACAACTCTGCCTCTTGTTTCATCATCGTCATTGGCTTCTTCCACTAATGGATTTGTGGTGAAGCAGAAATGACTGGAAAATAATCTCACAGTTGTCTCTTCCCAGGCTGTTTCCAGTATGCGTAACAGACAGAGAGGATCCCATCTGGGCTTGATGCTCCTGGCCTCCCAGGTGTTTCACTTGGGTCTGGACAACATTCCCCCAGTCACCCTGGCTGTCCTGGGACTCAATGTGTTCCTGTACTTGTTCCCTGCAGCACCTCTGATGAAGGTAATGCAGTAAATCAGCACAAATTATAGAGCAAGAGAGAGAGAGCATTTATAATTTGCACACTTGCTGCTTCCAACTTTTCAAATGGGAGAAGTTGCTGATGTTTTCGTTACCTTAGAATGAGTTGTTTACATCTACGTAGGTAGCAGGTCCTGGTCCATGGAGTCCGTCATGTTGCACCGCCAGGTTTCTAAAGTAGCCCAGAAGGGACAAACCAAACACTGACTCTAGATTGGGCCTTTAGTGTCTTTGCGTTAGCCATCATAGTTAGCAGCCCCTCCGAGACGAGCTGAACAGTGGTGGAAAAACACAGGTTATTAACGTCAAACTGCTTTATTCAGTTGTTGTGTTTTTTTACTGGCTTTGATCGCCTGGTCTGTTTGCTTTGAAAAGGAAGAGAGAGAGGAATTTGGCTCCTGGTAAAAACCTCCTGAACAATGAACACTGAAAGGATCTTAACCAGGAGTTCACGCTTGGCACGCAAGAGGAGTTTCAGCCAGTTGCAATCTGTAGTCTTCACTGTTAGATGCCACTAAATCCGACACACTGCTCTTTAAGTTTATATTATTAGTACTAATATAAATACTCCTGTCTATCCCATCCTTAGGCCTGTGTGAGTGTCCAGCAGGCATACTGGTTTAACGACTGGCGCCGCCTGCTGCTGTCCCCGCTGCACCATGCTGATGATTGGCATCTCTACTTCAACATGGTGTCTTTCCTCTGGAAAGGTACCAAGCTGGAGCGACGGCTGGGAGGACCCTGGTTCCTTTACCTGCTGTCGGTCTTCTCTCTGCTCACGGGATTGGTCTATCTGCTGCTGGAGGCATTGTTAACAGAGCTCACCCAGGACCAGTCCTACAGCATGACCTGTGCTGTTGGCTTCTCAGGTACAGACCAAAAGTCCCAAAGATGTTCAGTGTAATTTGTGAAAAAGATTTGACTCTTTCTTTGTATGCATTTTCTTCTGTGAAGGAGTAGAAAAGCAATATCACATTCTAGTATATCAGCCCATATATCGTATGTCCTCAAACCACGCAGCCAACTGCTCTGGTCCTGTCATGGTGACATTTCCTTACCTCTCCTGTGAATTAATCTTTGTACATATGACTGTCTCTAGGAGTGCTGTTTGGTCTGAAGGTGCTCAGTAACCATTACTACCCGGGAGGTGTGACCTATGTGATGGGTTTCCCTGTGTCTAATCGCTATGTTAGCTGGGTGGAGCTAGTGCTGATCCACCTTACATCACCTGGGTAAGTTACCAATCAGACTGACCTCATACAATCAACACGACCCACAGAAGGCCAGTAAAACCCTCCATGACCCAACACACATTAACTCCCCTCTAGCCCACGTCTACACAGCTACAGGCGCAGAACAAACAGGGAAAGGGTAACCTTTCTACCATTTGAACTTGGGGAACTTCCCACCCTCTTTTCCCTCACTTCACTGACTGATGTGCCCCTCACTTAGCACACAGTTAGTCTCAGCTGACAATTACTAAGTGTTCCTAGTACTACATGCTGTCAGATGCTATGACTTTAATTGTTCACTAGATGGCAGTGTTTCATTAGCTAGGAGTTAATCTATGCTCTGTTTCTTCAGGACCTCTTTCGCTGGTCACCTGGCAGGTATCCTGGTGGGTCTACTCTACACTTCTGGACCACTGAAGGCCATCATGAAAAAATGTGCAGGTCTGAATTTATGTGCTTTGGTGTTGTTGTATGTGCTGACTGCAGTTCTGTAGACTGAGGTCCTTGTAACCTGTTCAAAGTCCACTCTATAATTTAAAAAGTCTAAAGATGCAGGTGAGAAAATAATAATCTTTCATGCCTCTGCACTGACGATATCTGGAGACATTATGTTTTTTGGGTTGTCTGTCCATCCCATTTTTGTGAATGTGACATCTTAAGAAAACCTTAAGGGAATTTCTTCGAATTCAGCACAAAAGTTTGCTTGGACTCAATGATGAACTGATAAGATTTTAGTGGGCATAGGTCAAGGTCACTGTGACCTTGTCTGTCTCATTCTTGTGAATGTGAAATTTCAAGAACACCTTGTGGGAATTTCTTCAAATTTGACACAAACGGCCATTTGGACTGAGGAATAAACTGATTAGAATTTGGTGGTCCAAGGTCAAAGATCAAGATCACTGTGACCTCACAAAACATGTGTTTGGCTATAACTCAAGAATTCCTTTGCTAGGTATGACAAAACTTCACACAAATGTCTAATAGGATCAAATGATTAACTGATGACATTTGATATTCAAAAGGTCAAAGGTAGACTTGACAGTGACATTAATCAATGTCATAACTCAGAAACAGAAGGGAAGACATTTGGTCAGACACTGAATTGGTAACACTTATCTTGAAGCTGTGCTGATTATATACATCCTCTGTGCTGTTAGGGTACAAATGTGTCTGAAGCATCCATGTTTTACAGACATGGATGTAATCTGTAAGAGAAGCATGACTGGTGCACTGAGGCATACAACTGCAGGGTGGTAATTCTGGTCTTGAAGCCTGATAAAGTAATATTTAGATGTGATTTAGGTCATGTACAGCTCTTACCTCAAGACCCCTCATTTTCAGTAACTACCTAATAACACTCTTTAATAGTCTGTTTATATATTTTCACCAGAGTTTGTGACGTCGAATGGCTACAACTCCTGGCCCGGTGCACACTACAGCTCTTCAGGCTCTTCAGGTACCCAAACATCCAAAGGCCTTTCCAGAATTTGAAGTTGTTAAACTGCAAAACAGATTTTTGATTATACCTGTTTGTTTGATCACTCAGTTCATACATTTATAACATCAAAAGAGTGTGTTGTGTGTGACCTGAAGAGAGAGATTTCCAGAAAAACTTAAGACTGCAAATATTGTGGTACCTCAGCTTATTCCATTAGGAACCCCAACAGTAAGCAGCAGTTTAAGGAAATTAATTCTCTTTTTTTAAGGTCCAGTGTGTAGGATTTAGGTAGATATATTGGCACAAGGGGAATATAATGAAATAATATAATAATAATCATCTCAAAATAAGAATAGTGTTTCTGTTACCTTAGAATGAGCTCTTTATACCTACACAGGAAGTGGATCCTCCTCCACGGAGACCACCATGTTGCACCACCGTATTTTTACAGTAGCCCAGAATGGACAAACTAAGCACTGGCTCTAGATAGGACTATTTCGGTTTTCACATTTTTATGTCTGCCACCATAGTTAGCAGCCTCCCTGCGACAAGCATCGTGGGGAAACACACATTTAATTTCAAATGACTTATGATTTATTGAGTAACCTATACATTAGTGACCAGCTTCTAAAGATTCTTTTAAAGATTAACATCTTCTGTAGGAACATTCAGAGTTCCAGAGACAGTATCGGGAAATTGGAACACATTTTAGATTTTGGTGTCTTCACAGGTTTTTTTGACAATGAGAGGGCTGGAGAATACACCAGCCTTAACCTTTAACATGTTTGATCTTCAATTTCAATATTTGTGCCGTGTGTGCATGTGTGTATTTGCAGGCTACAGTGGCACTGGTGGAGGATACTCAGGATACCAACAGCATCCACCAGGTTACACAGCAAGTCATCAGTATCCACCAGGTTACACAGCAAATCATCAGTATCCACCAGGTTACGAAGCAAATCCTACAGCATCTTACACTGGTGGAATGACAGAGGAAGAGCAGATAGAGGCAGCCATTAGGAACAGTCTGAATGACAGAGGTAAGGGAGGATTTATTGGTGGTTGTAATGACACTGAATCTCAACGTAAGAGTCAGCCAAAATCTAAAGTGTATGAATCTAATAACATTTTGTTTTGTAGGTCAAAGCAGCCAGAGAGGAGCTCCTCCTCCCTATGGTTTCCGTCTCTCTGAGGAGGCTACAGCTGAGGATATCAGGTTGAGGAGACTGAGGAGGTTTGACAGCTGAACTGCCAGGCAGCTGAGGGGAAGAAGGTGTATTTGACGAGACAGAAGAGGAGTTTCCTCCTGAAGCCTTGTCCAAACTCTGCTTCACAGGCTGAAGGAGAACTCCCTGAATGAGAATGTCCAACCGCACAGTCTTACACTCACAGCAACTCTTTTACTGTGTGGTCCTGTGTGCCTCCACCTAAGTCTTTACCAAAGAGTTCATGTTAGCTGTGGAGCTGCTTCAATGTGAATACTTAAGAGAGTTCATAGGCTTATATGAGCAGGTTAGGGTGGGCGGGTCTGTCAGCTTCAGATTGGGAAATTTAGAGGAAAGTTCAGGAGCACTTCACTCGCAAATTGACCATTTGTATATCTATTACGCACCACTTGTTACCATAAATTTGGGTTTTTCTGGCATGCCTTCACATTGAGCGGAGAATCCAAAAAAGGTGAACATACTTCATGAATTGAAGAAATGGGGACCGCTTTATTTATCCAGTCGTATGCTCAGTACTTCTCAAACAGGTGCATTTTTGCTAAAACATTAAGGATATAAAGCATCAGTACAAACAGTCTCATATACAGCTGAGTAGTGTGCCTGGGCATAGGTGTAGTTTGAACCCTGTTTAAGTAGAGCTCATGCACACGCACCTGCTCAGGGCACGCTACTCATAGGCAGAAGTCTTTTATATTGTTAACGACTGGATAAGTGACACTTTGATTATACTGTATGAGTTGCGTGAGAGTTGTAAACAGATGTTTTGATATACATTTGCAGTTGTTAAACGTGGTCCTCAATGTCTGCAGTTCATGAAGAATGTTTGCTTTTTTTGGATTCTCCATCCACCATGAAGGCATGCGAGAAAAACACAAGTTTTCTCAGGAATTCAATGTAACACATGGTGAGCAACTGATAGACAAATGGTCATTTTGCAGGTATTCTTTTAATGTTCAGAATATTTTTAAATGCTACTATTTTTATATCTTAAATTTTATTGTATCTCAAACAAGCAAAATAATATGTAACCCAAATGCTGTATTGTTAAAACATTACAGATGCTTTGAATGTTAGAAAACAAAGGAGTTCTCTTTCATTAAAACATGCTGTTTATTAACTTAAATTTATGTCGAAGTTTTCTTCACAAATTTATCCCCAACACATCCGCAGCAGCTGTGAAATCAGCTTTTTTCTGTTCTCACAAATAGAATAAAAAGAATTATTAATGGGATGTCAATGATTGGCGATGGATTTTCAAAGCAGGTTAAGATGATCGACACCAGCATCACCCAAATTATGCTTTTGAACGTGAGAAAAGCTGTGGGTCTCTCCATGCTGTTCATGATTTGACATCTGGATTTAATCCTCGTTTCCTTTTACAACCCCAATTCCAAAAAAGTTGGGACATTGTGACAAATGTAAATAAAAACAGAATGCAATGATTTGTAAATCCTTTTTGACCTATATTCAAATAAATAGAGTCCAAAGACAAGATATTTAATGTTTAAACTGATAAACTGTATTGTTTCTTGTAAAATCTACACTAACTCTGAATTTGATGCCTGCAACATGTTCCAAAAAAGTTGGGACAGGGGCAACAAAAGACTGGGAACATACCACAGGTAAACAGGTTAACTGGTAACAACTGATAGTATCTTTACTAGGTATGAAAGGGGCATCCTCAAAAGCCTCAGGTGTTCACAAGCAAGGATGGACACTATGTCAAAAAACTGTGGGCAAACAGTCCAACAGTTTGAGGATAACTATTCTCAACGCGCAATTGCAGGAATTTAGGGATTTCACCATCTGCAATCTATAATATCAAAAGGTTCAGAGAATTCTCTGCATTTAAGAGACAAGGCTGAAAACCAACACTGAGACAAAGTGAAAGCCATATATCAAAATCATCCAGAAGCGCTGCAGACCTCTCTGAGCCAGACCTCATCTGAGATGGACAGACACAGAGTGGGAAAGTGTGCAGTGGTCTGATGAGTCCACATTTCAAATTGTTTTGGGAAATCATGGACGTTGTGACACGAGAGGATCATCCAGGACCATCCAGATTGTTACCAGCTCAAAGTTCAAAAGCCAGTGTCTGTAATGGTAGGTGGATGTGTTACTCTAGCAAGACAATGAGAAAAATTCTGAACATGTTGCAACAGTATGTCTTCATAAAAAAAGAGTTCAGGTACTAGACTGACCTGCCTGCAGTCCATACCTGCCATTGAACATGTTGCGCATTATAAAGCACAACATGCAGTAATGGAGACCACGGACTGTTAAGCAACTGAAGTCATATCAGGCAAGAATGGGAAAGAATTTCACTTTCAAAACTTTAACAATTAATGTCCTGAGGTCCTAAACACTTCCTGAGTGTTGTTGATAAAAGGTGACGTAACACTGTGGTAAACATATCTCTGTCATGTTGCAGGCATCAAAATCAGAATAAATGAATATTTATTAAAATAAATAATGTTTACGAGTTTGAACATTAAATATCTTGTCTTTGGACTGTATTCAATTGAGAAGAGGTGAAAAAGGATTTGTAAATCATTGCATTCTGTTTTTATTTACATTTTACGCAGCGTCCCAACTTTGATGGAATTGAGGTTGTGTAGTGTGTCAGCTTTTCTCTGACCCACAAACATGTGGGTCGTATTACTTTCCTCATGTCCTACTACATCTATTTGAGAAAAAGCTTTAAAGGTCCAGTGTGTAGGATTTAGGGGGATACACTGGCAGAAATGGAATATAATAAGTATGTTTTCTTCAGTGTATAATCACCTGAAAAAAAAGAATTGTGTTTTCGTAGAATGAGCCGTTTATATCTACATAGAGAGTGGGTCCTCATCCATGGTGTTTGCTATGTTGCACCACAATGTTTCAACAATAGCCCAGAACGGACAAACTAAACACTGGCTCTATATAGGGCCACCAGCATCTGCCAGAAGCCCCTCTGCGATAATAAACAAAAGAAATGCACTACTTTTTTCACATGAAATTGATTTATTCAGTGCTTTTACTGATGTTAATCAATGGGTCCATTTGCTTTGGAGAGGAGGAGACCTCTGCGGATAATTTGGCTCGCAGTAAAAACCTCTTAAAGGTCTGGATCGGCTAGTGGCCGACGACAAGCCAAACAGTGTCGCCTGAACTCTGATATGTTACATGAAACTGCTTTATTTAGTGATTTTACACCAGTTTTAATCGCCTGGTCTGTTTGTTTTGGAGAGGAGGAGACCTCCATGGATAATTCAGCCTCTGATAAAAACCTCCTGAACAGTGAACATTGATTGAAACCCAACCAGGAGTTGATGCTTGGCCCACAGCAGAAGTTTCAGTTGGTTGTAATCTGCAATCCTCACCGCAGGACGCCACTAAATCCTACACACTGCTACCTAAGATTATGCATAATCTCCATTTTAACGACCTAAACACCATGCAACTCCTAAAAAGTCACACATGAGAGTAACACTGCCTGTAAGCAAAGTTACAAAAGCGACGTCAAAGAAGTACATTGCTGGCTCTGATCCTCCTAAAGCCCTGAGGCATGATGGGAAGTAGGACAGTTTAAATTAGAGCCAAGAAACCCAAGAGACATCACCCCACATGGATCTAAAACCATGCTGCAGTAGATTCAGTCGAACTGTATGTCCCTGATGTGTCATCTCAAGCAAGAACAAGGGGTGAAAAGGTCATGTGTTAAATATCCAGATTCAAAAACAAGTCAAGTCAGTTTTATTTACCACTCCTTTGACATCAGACAGATCTGACAGTTTGCATAGTTTGATTTTGCATACTGTCAAGAGGAGCGTGGGAGCTGAGTGGAGCACAGGGCCCTGGCAGAACATGAATGGGGGAGGCTGAGGAGTGATGGAGGAAATGACAGGATGGGGACAGGGATGACATGCACCACACAGCAGGTGCTGCTGTCGCAAGATGTGCGTGCCTGTAGCATGGGTGTGCATTAAAAGCGTTTCTTAGCGTGTCAGTGTTTTTATTTGCTTTTCTGTGTCTGCACATCAAGGAAAGCTGTGATGCAGTTCATCATCTCTCGTCACATCTCATCTGTAATATTGGTTCCATGAAGTAATTTGATTGGACGAGAGGCATTCCATGAGTGCTGATATAGAGTAAGCTATAACATCACTGGGACATGTAACAGTAAAATCACTCCGCTCACAGGTGTTATAAATATAATACAACCGTTAATTAACCAGCTGTCACACTCGCTACATTGACGCAAACTGACACTATAGCGTTACACCAAGAAGATGGCTATTTTCCCCAAAATTACATTTGAATTAAATTATGAGTGGTCGTCAGGAGAGCCAGGAGTCTTCTGTGCAGACCTCCAGGTGTGTTTGAATGCGGCCTTGCCAACATCCAGGTTTGCCAACGTTTCAGTAGCCGAACTGGACGAAGTTACACAGCTGCAGATCAATGTAAATACAAAGTAGCTTGTGAGTTCCTGGCGTGTGTGCTGCGTTGCCTGGCAACAGACTGGGGGAACTGGTTTTTTTGCGGAGCTACATAACATACTTAAATAATTTATTTCATCACCTTTGTTAACATTTCCTTACATTGCTGTTTAAGCTGTTGTTGAACTGTTGTGTAAAAGCAATATCACACTCGAGGTCGTGATGTTGTACTGTGTATCGTCACAGCCTGCGGCCTCGTGCCTATTACCGAATCACAGCCGTGACGATATACAGTACAACATCACTCCCTCTCCTGTGATATTGCTTAAACGTAAACTTATATAGTTCTTCAGTTCTTTATTTGTGCATATGATAAAATCATACTGCCAGACAAAACCATATATTACATAAAAACTGTAGGCCTACAGCTGGGATGATTAAAAAAATATCCAGAGGGCTTGTTAAAGGACACCTCCTAACACTGAAATTGATCACAGCTTTATATGCTCATCACCAATTTACAAGCAGACAGGTATTTTTTAAAATATCTAAAAAAGAAAACTCCATACTGTTATACTTAAGATTTAAAAAAAAAACCCAAGAAGACAAAAAAGAAATGAAACACAATTTCCATACAGGAAATAACAGACATAAAATAAATAGATAAAAGAAAAAAAACAATAATAACAATTACATATGTATTTTCTTCATGAATGAAAATTTAAAAATGATAACCATCGCATTATGTTAGTTTATCGTCGTGTCACTGTATTATGGTCCTTTTCTTTCCAGCAAGCATAGCAAAAAATGCTAGTAAATACGCTGATGTCTTGGTAGCTTACTAGCTAGCTAGCTAACATACATTGTTATTGCTTATTTGTTGTTTGCTAATTTGACAGCCCTGCATTTTGACTTATTCCCATGTGGCACCCCCCCTTTGATGGCATATAATGCTCAACATTAACCTTATGATCAGCAGCGATGTTGCTGCACTTGTTACCACTCCTCTAATATAAGTGCAGACTGGCAGGGAAGGAGCACGGATTGCTAACGTTAGCCTACATAGCACCACTAGTGGCCTGGTTATGAACATAGACTGAAGGGGTCCATGTCATTGGTTCGACAGCCCATTGGTTTGACATCCCATTAGTCCAACTGTCCGCGGTGCTGAACGGCTCGCGGCGGGCGTATGGTGCGCCGCGACCGGCTTGAGGCGGAGCAGGCTCACAGCTTACGTGTTTGTCACTTTCTTTTTCATTTTAACCCACACCATGATCTTTTCCTGACCCTAACCAAGTGGATTTTGTGCCTAAACCTAACCAGACCTTAACCACAGGGCATCATGATGATTTCGGAACGGACTTCGGAACAATGAGTTTAATATGGTCGGAACAATGGGATGTCGAACCAATGGGCAGTTCCCGACTGAAGCAGACCACTAGCAATTTATGAGTTGTTTGATATTTTTTGATCGACTGATAGCATGAAACTTAAGTTGTGAATGAATCGCAAGTGTCCATACTTTTCTACCTCCAGACAAATGTCAAGTGTCGTGGTAATACATTACTGGCAAAGTTATGTCTGTTTACATAAATGCCATCAATGATGATGATGATACTGATTGGGGTCTTGAAGGGTTGTCCCATTTCAAAGAGGAAGATTTCAACTACTACCTCTTGTAACTCAAGAGGCAAGGTGGCACCTGAAAATGAGGGGTAGGGGTAAAAACAGGAAGCAGGATCGTGTCTTACTCTTGAGTAACTACTGGAAATCTGATTACCAGTACTTAAACCATAAATATGCCACCATGGCAGAAAAAGAAAGACTGTAAGCTTGGAAGAAATCGTTTCACCCTGTTAAAGAACTTAAAAGGCCATTTTACAGAGAACTGTGCTGCTAAAGTTACAATGTTTGATTAAAATGTCATCCTTTCTAACATGGTGACCTTGAAGCCTCTAGTAAACAAACGCACCATGACAGGCCTCTATTTTAGACAGAGATATGTAGGTGGGCTGAAAACTTGCTTGTGACTGACCTAAAATACCCCTTGGCTCTCTGACTGAGCTTAGCATAGGCGTGCCACGCCACTGCCATGTGCAGCATACCCATTGTGATCCCTTGGAAAAAAGAACACCCTCCACTCAATCCAACGTGAAGGTCAATTTGTCTTTGCATCTGCCAAAGCCAGCTGAGATCACAATAGACTCCCATGAGCCCGATAAATGTCCCACTGCATGAATGAAACAAGCTTCTGGTAAGAGACGGAGCCAAAGTTTTTGATCACACTTTTTTTTTCTCCCCACAGTGCAGTGATTAACTTCATTACACTCAAATCCTACTCAGCAACTCCTAAAGTCTCGTGGAGAATGGTATTAACTTGTGCAGAGGTATAAGCCTGGGGCAAATATTTAGAACAGTTTTATCACTCGTGTGCCAGAGTTACATGCTGGCGTTGATGACTAAAGAAACTTGCCACACTATTTATAGGATAATCTCATGAAATCCCCCATCACTCTCAACCCACCCTCACCCTCCCATTTATAATTATCCTGCAGACTTTGTTCTCCTCTCTCCCTGTTCTTCCCTGACACATAGTGGAACTTAATGGAACTTCCTGTTTCTCTATCAAAGGTCCTGCACACCCACGCGAGAGCCTTGAGTCAGCCTCGTTGATTAGAGCTCAGTTCAAGACGACAGTGAGGGAGTTATCGGTCAAGCATACACAGTCACAAGATCTAATCAGTGTAAGTGTAGAGTCAGAGACTTGTGAAATGCTTTGCATTTTTAGTGTTCCTACTACGCTGACTGGAACAGGGTGGAATTTGATTTAGCAATTTCCAGGTCTTCATAAGTATGGAAAAATATTTGTTTTTTTCCAGAATATTGGTCCTACTCTGTTTTTTTAAATCTAAAATTATAAATTTCCAAGAATAATTTGTTCACACATGTGGAGGTCATAGTGTTTGGAGCAGGCACGCGCAAACAGAAAGGTGGCTGAACTGAAAGCCGTGCTAACAGTGCTAAAGACAGAGCTGACATTGTTTTGTTTGGAACCAGAGGGAGGACATCACGCTTCCAAGATGATGCTGTCCTGACCCACAGTGGTAACCACCGTATGAGCGGGTGCAGACTGGCAGTGATTAGCTAGCAAGAAGCTTGGATTAGGACACACACGTTGAGTGACTTCTTTCTCTGCTCAGGGTGCCATCACTCATATCTTTACATAGCGAATAGATGTTTGCTGCTGTATTAATGCTCTGAATCTCGTAGAACCCTTAAGCATGTCCGAGTTTTTTACAAGTTAAGCAGAGATTTAGTTATCACAAAAGTAAATGCACTATCTCTTCTGCATAAGGAAACCTTTATGGCTGCATTCTTCATTGTTTCCATGGACACAGTGCATAAACAAGGCTGCACAGGCAGTGTGAATAATAATTAAACTTTTTCAACTCATTTTAACTGTTTGTGCCGAGATTGCAAATATGGTCTAAAAAAATCTACTGAAAAGTCTGGAAATTTGAGTCTGGAAAAGTATGGAATTCTAAAATGGAAAATGTGGCACCCTGCACTCTCGAGTCCAGGCTTTTCAAAAGATAGTGTCAGGGGCATGTAACTAAAATCAACAGTCCCATGACATAGACAAATTGCCCAAACACTGACAAAAAAGTGGGAGTGACTGTTAAGATGCAAAAAGTATTGATTTATTCAATGTACAAAAGATGACAGTGACAGTTTTTCACAAAGGACCATCGTCAGCACAACTTACCAAAGTATAAACCCTGTGAGGGTTTATCACGGCTGTATAGGGTGTCTTTGATTATGAAATTATCCTGTCTTCAGCATAGAGGGAACTGTTCTTGTATTAAGGTCCTGGCATGCACCAATTGAGGAGATGACATCATCATTACCCAGACACTGATGTTTTTAAAAAAAAACTGCACAAGTAGGGTTAAAAAATTCTCTCTTTTAGTGATCTAAAACTGCATTTACATGTCGACAAGAGGCCAAATCATAAAGGACAATATTCATTATCAAAAACATCTGTATAGGTGTAGACAGGGCCTTACTTTACTGTGAGTTCTAGGTTTGCATTTTATGTCCTTGTTGAAGGTCCAGAGCTGAAATGCTGACCAAGTAAAATGTTAATTTAATATTGTATACAAGTTGTCCTAAATATGTCGGTGCCTCAAGGTTATAATTATGAACCATATCTTGTAATACAGAGTGTAGAAATAAACAACATCATTCAACTTGTGGCTAAATATGTCAGTGCAACAAATGTGCAATTATTTTCAGCTATTTATAAAATACATTTAGTTTGTTTTTTAAGAAATATGCTGTCCTTTAGGGGTCAGTAAACAATCTTATCCTCCTCATCTGCCATCAGAGGGTGTGTACAACATAACATATTCTAACAGGGAGGCAAAGGGGAGGTGTCCACTGCTAAAAGTGTGGCTTAAAGTTAGTGAACATAAAAACAAGACATGAGACAAGAAGAAAAGCCTTAACATGTCTCCCACTCAGCTGTCCTCCTATTTGGTAGGTATATCAGATATACTCTATAGAATAATATTTCTCTAAGCTAATGAGTTGCTTTTGGTCATTTTTTATGCAATCAAACAGAAAAGGGATGGGAGCACAAGTGCCTTAACTAAGCTGGCTACAGGCTTAAACTCTATAGACTCATCGCCACATGCACAGTGTCATGCTAATAGGCTCATCACAGATTGTTAAAAGAATTCTAGATGCAACGCTTTGAGTCTAAATTTCTTACTAAAGCTAAGACGGAAGTTATGTGTAAACATACAGTGACCATCTGTCACCTCCCTCTGGCCATGGACTTTGAAGATGTTGTCAAGCTGTTACTCTGATCAACACCGGCCAGTAGAGATGTGTCTTACATCTTTCAGTGTAGGCCCCACCATCAAGTTTCAGCTCAACAGTAAGCAAGCTTTTGGATTTAAAAACAAATCCTTTGGATCCACAAAAAAAAACAAACTTTTTGAATTTGCAAACAAAAGTTTTCAATTGACATCAATACATTTTTACTCACAAATTTATCTTACTTGCAATAAAACCTTTTTTGATTGCAGTGTCCATAGCTCTGCTTTCAAATCGTTACTGTGTGGAAAATTGTGTTCACTACCCTTTTCTATTTGGTTGCATAATAAAGACGCAAAAGCAGGTTAAGTCCATATTTCTCCAATGTCCTTTCATTTAAAATACAGCTTGTATAAAACATAATTTGCTCTTCATAACAGTGAGTTACAGCCTACAATGCAAACATCAACTGTAACAAAGTGTCAGCATGTCTCACTGGTACAGATTTAGTCAAAATTAGTAGGCGATGATATAAACAGTTTCATCGATATTTTGAAAGATCAACTTGTCAGTCCTCCCTGATGTACAGTTGTGACACTATTATGTCACAAGTTATGCTTAAGGTAGCAGAGGACTTTTCTATTGACAAAATTAAAATAATTTACGCCATAAAATGATGCAAAAAAAAAAGGCACACATTAGTGCATAAAATTTACCAGCATGCAGGACATTAAGTGTTTGATTTTTAAATTCTTTGGTGAAGGATCCCCAGACTCTCTGTTACATATGTGTCCCTCCACAATACTGAAACCAAATCTACGCAGTGGATTAATACAGATATCCAGTATCTGCAATAAACTACCATCAGCGGGTAGATTGACCTGGCTGGTTTATTGGTCTAGCTTAGGGATGTGCATTAACATCGGCACGTCATTAGTATCACCCAATATTGGCTTTAAAATGAACTATCAGAATCAGCTAACATGCTTTTTTCTTATTTTGTACAATGAATGAATATTACATACATTGAAAAGCATTCAATTTCACGTCTTCATCTGCTGGTGGGCCATCATGGTGAGTGTATGAATACATAATATGATGTTAATTCCACTACTGAAGAGACTTGATGATCAAATTAGGTGGGGGAAAGTATATATACCAATGACGTTTATCGGCCAAATAAGTTGTTATATATTGGCATATCGGATAACAGAAAAAAAATCCAGTATCATGCAGCCCTAGTCTAGCGCTAATGTATGAGTACCGTTATTTGTGATATATGTATTTTATATAAAGAAGTGCTTATGAAACTTTTCTGTATGTTTAGCTGAACTTTGCTGAGTTCATTTTATTTTGCACTACCACATGTCCATTTTTATTTTTATTTTTCAACCTCTGTCTGTGTTGTAAAGCCTCCAATTAAACTGCACCGTGAGCAGCTATGGATTTGCAGTTGTTCGCGGGTAAATGCAGAGCAAACTTCAACAACAGCTAAAGCAAACATAAACGCTGACAGACACACATAAACATTCAGTTGATTGTATCCCCAGAGCACAACCAGCCTCAGAGTTTTTACGTTTTTCCAGGGTTGAATTTAGTTCAACTTGCCGACTTGAAGCATGAACTGTCCGTCACTTGACTAGTTCCTCTATAGCAAGTTGAGGGGTTGACAAAAGTACTTGAGAATATCACGTTCACCCCTTCAACAAAAATCTAGTCAAATCTACTCTTACACTTATTTTTTTCTGTCGTCTTCTGCACTGCTGTCACACAATCTCTTGCTCTTACATTTCTCTCTTTTGTTCTCTCCTGCATCTCAGCGTGTCTCTCTCTACTGCTTTAGGAATTTTTCTCCTTTTGAATTTCAATTCCTCCCCAGCGTGTGCGCTCTCCTCCTGCCTTTTTCGAAAACTCTCTTTTCCCCTTTTCTCTCTGTATCTCTGCTTCCTTGTGTGCGTCTCACTGATGCTCTGTCTCTTCTTCCCCCTTGATGTTTCTTTCTGTTTGTCTCTTGATTCGTCTCACACAATCTAGCGCTGGTTTTGATCTCACTATACCTCTCTTTCCCTTTTTCTCTCACACACACTCTCAGACTGTCTCTTTCCTCCTGGGTTGCCTGCAGATCACAGTTGGCATGTCTCTCAGTAAGCTACAGAGTTACTGAGCTCCTTGATTCATCCCCGCTATCTGGGTGACCCATTTCTGCACAAACTCACACATTTTCATGCTGTGAAATGAAGTACTGTAAAGTGTTTTACCACATCAGTTCAACAATATACCTATACCACCAACATGAGATTCTTTCTCACTATAGATCTATAAATCTAGCCTTTGGAAAACGGAGAGTGGAAATGGAGAATCACAAAGGTCTATTCTCGGCCCACCATGTAGAAGAAGGCCTCGGTATGAAGAACAGACTAAACACACTCTAAACCAACCACAATTCAAGCAGGTAAATACGCTGTCCTTCAACCTGTGACACCAGAGAATAAAACTCCTCTATTTAGCTGTACAAGACTCCTGCAACAAATCCTACTGAATGGAAATACTAAATACTAAATCAATAACTCGAGCATCAGAACTCTGTTTACCAGGACATAATGTTCAGTCCCAATAGCTGATCACCTCACTGGTGAAAGAACTGCAAAGTTTATAGCTTATGGCGAGTAAGCAAATAGACCAGTTTGTGACGTCAGACCACAGAACGCTCTGTCAGATATCCCTACAAACACTTGAAATTTACCAGTTTCATTTACCCCAAACCATATACACCAGAAAAGTCACTAAAATGAGCACTGAAGCCATCGGAAATAAAGCTACACTAAATATGTGCCTGCACACACACACACAGATCATTCCTGACCTGAAATAACTCCCAAAATGTTAAGTTTAGGCTCCCTAAGTCTGTCATAATAAAATGGAGTATAGGATCAATTATTTATTTTACATACAGGGGCTGGTTCTGTTGGCTTCATCACACTGTGACCTCCGGCATGAACTGTGGCTGTTTGCAGCCAAGTGTGAAGTGTCAGGATGAGAGTCAGCACCTCCAGATCTGAGGCCATGGTTCTCTGCCAGAAACCAGTGGATTGCCCTCTCCGGATAGAATGGTGAGTGAGATGGATCAGTGGTTAGGCATGGCATCTGCAGTGATGCAGGCGCTGTGCTGGACTGTTGTCGTGAAGAGAAAGCTGAGCCAAATGGCAAAGCTTTCGATTTACCATGCCACCTACGCCCCAACCCTCACCTATGGTCATGAACTCTGGGTAGTGACCAAAAGAATGAGATCACAGATACAAGTGGCCAGAGTAAGTTTCCTCCGAAAGGTGTCTGGGCTCAGCTGTAGAAACAGGGTAAGGAGTTCTGACATCTGGAGGGAGCTCGGAGTAGAGCCGCTGCTCCTTCACATCCAGAGGGGACAGTTGAGGTGGTTCTAGCATCTCATCAGGATGCCTCCTGTGCGCCTCCTGTTAGAGGTATTCTGGGCACGTCCAACTGGTAGGAGGCCCCGGGGTAGACCCTGAACATGCTGGAGGGATTATATATCTCGTCTGGCCTGGGAACACCTCGGGATCTCCCAGGAGGATCTGGAAAGTGTTGCTGTAGAGAGGGGTGTCTGGAGTTCTTTGCTCAGCCTGCTGTCCCTGTGACTTTGCTTCATAAGCGGTTGGAAATGGAACGGAAAATGGAATGGCTTTAAAGGAGCAGTGTGTAGGATTTACTTGCATCTAGTGGCAAGGACTGCAGATTACAACTAGATGAAACTTCTGCTGTGTGCCAGGCGTGAACTCCTGGTTAGGATTCCTTCAGTGTTCATTGTTCAGGAGGTTTTTACCAGAGGCAGAATTATCTGTGGAGGTCTCCTCCTCTCCAGAACAAACAGACCAGGTAATTAGACCGGGTTAAAATCACTAAATAAAATAAAGCAGTTTCACTTTTCAAATCAGTGTTTCTCTGGCGCTACCTGCTAGCCCAGCAGCTGCTATGTGTGCTCACCTGTTTTCTCTGATCCAGGCATTCAGGAGGATTTTTACCTGGAGCTGAATTATCAACATAGGTCTCCTCCTCTCCAAAACAAACAGACCCAGTGAGGGGCCACAGTTTCACATTAAAGATCACTGTTTTTCCAATGCTGTTTGACTTATCCCACTGGGGCTGCTAACTGTGGTGGCTGACGTGAAAACACGAATAGCCCTATCTATATGGCAGTGAGACATTGCGAACTCGGTGGTGGGCCCACTCCCTAGGTATGAACGGCTCATTCTAAAAACACAGTAATTCATATTTTCAGGTGATTATACACTGAAGAAGACATACTTATTATTTTATATTCCATTTCTGCCAGTATGCCCCTTAATCCTACACAATGGACCCTAAAGAATACAATACTTTCATTCCTAATGGAGTATTCATCTATTGTGGTGTAACACTTCCACAAAAGTAAGAATACTTCTGCCACCACAGCTCATTTCACCAGATAAATTCCCTCAGGGGACAAAGACAAATCACAGGATGATGTATCAGATTAATCTGATGTGATTTCTCCCTATGAGGAGGAACGCAGTCTGAGACAATTGTATATAATGGATAATTAAGTTACTGTCTTCACCAGCTTTGTGAGGGTAATGACATCTCTGAATATAGTCGTCGAACATCATCCCATGGGCTTACCTCACGTGAAATGAACTATAAAACACATTTTTAGTATTTAAGACAAAAAGAATCTCCCCTGAAGACTAGGCTACAAATAGACCCAAGAAGCCCACTGTGGGACAGTGTGAAATATTTGAATGTTCTCTAATTGTAGATAATTGGCTGTCAGTGAGGAGACACCCTACCCACCACCCCTGACCTGCTGCGAAGTAAAACGTCACCGGATCCACTCCACGTTTTTCCCTGCGCCTTATTAAGCGCTGTGTGGGAGAATCAGAGGAAATAACAAGGCGCAACAAACAAGAAGGGCGTGCAGAATAACAGGAAAGCATCGGTATGTGCTGACTGAATGAGGAGAAAATGTGAAGGAACATCAGAAATCAGGACGTGTTTCTATGCTGCTGCCGCTGCTGCTGAGTTCCCGGAGCATCATCTGTACCTTGAGCGGAGGATGCTGCATCTCCTCATCCGCTGCTATCTGCTCACAATCTGTGCAGCCTCCTAAACTGCATCTCACTGTGAATCTCACAGCGTGTGACGGCTGGAAGATTATGTGCGAACAGGCTTTCGGGGAGCAGATAGGTTGACTTAACGTTTAGGAGGTTTTGCCTGAGCATCTGCAAGGATTTTTTTCCGCGCGCAGTCCTCCTCGGTCGCATCACTGCCGACTTGTGTTAGGCGCAAAGGAGGGGGAAAGACAGACTTGATAATCCCCTCAGTGTTCAATTATTTAGCAGTATCTGTTCCCCAGGATCAACATATGCTGGTGTCTTTGTCTTACATCCGCCGTGCGTGATTTTAAACCCAGGCTTGAAGTGGCGTTGACACGGATGAAAGCCGATGGCCAGGCGCCCCAAATTTCCTCAGAAGGGGGATGCAACCTAAAATAACCCCGGTGCCAAATGGTAAGAGAGCAGGTGTCTGACCACCAATCAGTGCAATGGAACTGACTTGTCGTATTGTCTCTGTTGGTATTTGCTGTTTATCTATAAGGTGTGTTCGTCTAACCCGCATGCTGAATTATTCCTGCAGCTTTCTGCACATCGCAAACCGAGGGAGCCCTGAATCTGTGACACATACGGCTTCTCCGGAGACTCTCCCCCCCTGCTGGCCCCCGAACAGTCGGAGCCCGGATATCGGCGACTTTTTAATGGCTTTTGTGTTTAGAAGATGGAGGGTTTTACTGGTGCTGAACGTGCTTGCGGTTGCGGGGTTCATGACTTACTGGGCCAAGTGCAACACACGCAGCGTCCGAGCCGCCGGTCCGGAGGTTCCGGCTGACGGGAAGAGGCCCCGGGGCAACGGGACGGCGCAGGGCCCCAGCATCAGCCATGAGGTGCTGCTGAAGAGGCTCAGCTCGCTGGAGGATGTGGTGTACAGGCAGCTAAATGGTAAGGTAACATTTAAACTGAAAAAAAAAAAAAAAAAAAAAAAAATCAGATTTCCTCAAGGAATCTGCATAAGTTCTTTCTAATGGGTTCCTCACATAGAAAATGTAATAAAGCAGCCTAATGAGTGAAGATATGTTGCCATTTTTATAATGTTTTTTTTTCTCCAAGACCACTTTTTTTTAAACCACTTCAACTGATTGAAGTTAAATTCAAAATTCCCAATGCAGATGACTATCTTAAAAAAAGAAAGGTTTTCTAATCATTAAGTAGCCTATATTATAATATAATATATAGACTGATGAAGAAAAGACATTGTCCTTCAGTGACAAGTAGACTTGTCACTGAAGGACAATGTCTTTTCTTCATCAGGGAGGTGAGGTCAGGGTGGACAGCAGAGCCAGAGCTTTTCAGCAGGATGTTTGCCAAACCAGAGGCTTGAACGCAGCTCAACGAGGCACTTTATTTATTTTGCCACCCACGTCCAGTCACACTAAGAAGAACCTTATTTTACCGCTAATTTGAAATAATGACAGCCTCAGGGCTTCATTAGCAGCTTGCAGCCTGGAAACAGAAATGTGTTTGACTTGAAAAAGTATTTCACTGCTGTAAAGAAGGTCTTTCAAGAGGTGGAAAACCTTTAACTACCAGAATGCACTGCGCTGTACTGGACCAATGAACGCTCCTGCTGGAGGGTGACATAATGCAAGCTTGGTTGTTTTGAGTGGAAACAATATGGCAGCCAGCTGGTAATAAACTATCTCAAATTACAGATAAATGGTAAGCTAAAATATGTTTCTGAAAACATTAAAAGCAAGATATGGGCAAGGCAGTAACAGAATCTTAGTTCATATTTGATCAGCACTGCTTAGTTTTATTAATCGATCTCAGTATTGGTTTTCACAATACCATAAATGGCACCCATTCCCTGTTCACAAATTATTGTGTTACAGCTGGACAGTGTCCAAAAATATGATTCTGAAGACACTGTAGGTGGGAACGTGCAACGCAGTAACATAGTCTTGGTTTATATTTGATCAGCACTGCCTAGATTTACAGTTTGATCAGAGTTTGGTCTGGGTTTGAGACAGAGAGGCTTGATCCACGTCTGTGTTGGTGGGCATATGAAAATGTAGAAGTCCAATCTGTAGTTTGAGCAATAGCCTGAGAGCCAGTAATAATTTTGAGCTGGGAGATGAGCAGGGAGATCTGGGTGCTGGTAAGGTGGAGGGAAGTTTACCACAGTTCATTTACACATACTACCTACAATGTTATGATACAAGCTAGTTGAGAATTGGCAAAATATTCCTTTAAATCATAGTATATTATTTCATCAGCATACAGAGGAATTACTGAGCTCAGAGTAAGAAACCCTGGAATAGGCCTAACTCTACACACCCCTGTTAAATGTATCCCTTCCTCAGGTATTCTGTGTGAATCTGTGCCACCACTTCTCATAATGGGCATTCAGCTCAGATGTTCACCTGTTTTGACAGCCACTGACTACATACTGTATGCTCATGTGAGGTTGGAGCGGTGATAGGGAGGCAGGCTATCAGCTGTAAGCCACAGAGTGCGTTACTGAGGGGAGAGTGACTCAGCCGCACTAAAGGCTCTTGACATGTAATCTTCTTTTGTTTGCTTCACCCAGGTCTGTCCAAATCTCTGGGCCTGATTGAGGGCTTCGGGGGTCGGGGTAAAGGCGGTCTCCCTGCAACGCTGTTGCCAGCTGAGGAGAGCGACGCTAAAAACCTGAGGGAGAAGTACGGCTACAACGCCTACCTCAGTGACAAAATCTCCCTGGATCGGACCATACCAGACCACCGGCCCAGCAAGTAAGTACATGTTACATGGATGAACTTAAAATTTCACCTTCACGTTTTTTCCACCCAATACATTGGAGATGAATGGAATTTTGTTTGTGGTGCAAACTGTGTTGTAAAATTACATATGAATAATTTATCAGCACTGTTTTCACTGGAACTACTTTACTGGTAGAAAGTGGTTTCAACAGTGTGTTCTGTCCATTAACCAGACAGACGCTGATACTGTTTATTTAAAGCCATGTTGCTGATGAATTATTAAAATGGAGCATAACGATAGTTTAGGCAGAGCACTGAAGTCCCACTTGCATTAGCTGATTGGCATCAGCTCTTTCATTCATGCTCCACAATAACTGGATCATTCACAGCTGTGTGGTAATCAGCTGACGAGTCACACCCAATCATATTCATGCAGGTATACACTGCAGCCATTATAAGCTGACACTTCTCCCTATTACTCTGCTGGTACGCTCATGGCAGCTCCCCCTTCCCCCACAACCTCCTCCTTACTTATTATATTTTAGGTATTGCTTAAAGAGACGGTGCACTCCCCCAAGAAAACATATTTTTCCTCGTACCTATAGTGCTATTATTCAATCTAGTTTTGGGAGTCGTGAATGTTGGAGTTGTCGGCCGTAGAGATGTCTGCCTTCTCTTGGTTATAATGGAACTAGATGACACTCGGCTTGTGGTGCTCAAAGTGCCAAAGAAATACATTTGAAAAACTCAACAGCAATGACTCCTTCCAGAAATCATGACCCAGTCACTCACTAATCCACAAACCTTGTTGTGAGCGGTTTCATGTAGGAACTATTTTCTTTTTACTGAACTACACCAGCCAACTGTATCACTGTGAAGAAGGAAGCATCTACTGCTAGCTCACCCAGCAGCACTGAGCTAGCTAACACTGCAGCTCAGCCAAGGAGAAATCTGCATTATGGCAGATTCTGTGGACAAAGACCTGCTCCCTATGTAGATATAAACAGCTCATTCTAAGGTAACAAACCCAACAATTCTTATTTTCAGGTGATTATACACTGAAGAAAGCATACTTAATATATTATATTCCATTTCTGCCAATATATCCCCTTTAATTCTACACAATGGACCTTTAACGTTTGGTTGACAGTTCATCATGCACCACCTACAGTGAAGTCCAAAAGCAGGCTGACATGCTGTCATCTGTCACTTTTTGCAGTGCACATGTAGTGTTCATTTGTAGGGCAATTCACCTGTTCTTATAAATCTCTCTCTCCCACTCTGCCTCTTACTCTCATATTTGATGAAGTTGCGCTATCAGGTTGGCTATCAATCTCCAGGCATGCATGGACACACACATACACACACACACACACACGCATGCATGCACGCACACACACACACACACACCCACACACACACACACGGAGGCAGTCCTTGGATTAGCAGGTGTAAAAGGAACGTTTCAAGATGTGCTTTCACATCATTGATGAATGTGCACATCCTTGTATGTCCGTAAGTGTGTGTGCATCAGCCCGTGCTCTTCCAGATAGCTCTGTGCAGTATGTTATATCTGCATGCATGGTGCAGGTTCCGTCTCCATAAATGCTCCTTTAAAGAGTCTGTCTCTGGCCCACGTTGCTGGTTAAGCGAGAAACAGCCCATCTATTTGAAAGTCAGGGATGATGAGAAAGCCCTCGGCCAAACGCTGCCACCAGCTGTGTGTGTGCATGTGTGTGTGTGTGTTTTGGGGGTGGTGGAGTGGTGGGATCAGAATCCTTCGCTCTCATTTGTCACTCGGGGGGGGGTCTTTTATGTTGCTGGGATCAAAGTGGCGTGTGAAGCGTGTTGGGGTGTGATATCTTCAGGCTTAGCAACAGCATGTAAGCTGGAGTCTGAGGAGTCTGCTATGTTTGGCTGAAGGTCCCCTACATTGCAGAGCCGGAGGAGGTGATAAAACTAAGAGAGAGGGAGAGACAAATGGAAAGAAACAAAGATCAAATGTCAAACTATGAGTAGTCTAAAGAAGAAATATAGTAGTTTTGGGGATGTACTGTAAATCTGCTTTTCAGGGATATTACATTTATTTGTCTAAGCCTGTTTTCCCCAATGTGTTACTTATATACAGTAGTAAGAATTGACTGATACAAAGGCACAACTTATCATTTGTATTGACGTATTATCAGCTGATCAGTAACAAGAACCTGCAGTGAAGAAATGCCAAAAGAAAACGAGCTGACTCTTATGGTTACATTCAGATTAGTCAATGAAGCTGTACTTGTAATGTGACAAGTTCACACTCTCTCACTTCATAATCATTCATGCTGCTACACACTGCTGTTACTGGTTACACTGATTTGCACCATCCCTGCCCCCTCTTGTTCTTATTACCATAATTGCTGTGGCATCTCTTGCCTTGTACATTATGTACATATTTTCCATATTCCAGTGTGATATGTAGCTGCTGGGTTTCTCTCTGCAGACCCCTTGGGGCGTTTTTTTTTTTTTTTTTTTTTTTTAAAACGAACTGTTGCACTGCTGCTTGGTTTCATTTGGGGAGCTTTTTCAAACACAGTGCCTTTTATGTAACTATCCGTCCATCTGTTTCAAATAAATAGTCCTAAATTCTTTGAATGCTGTGTCTCTGAAAGAAATATATTTTAACACACATATACTCCATCATGATGTTTGTAATATTTAGAATTGAGGCCTTTTCCTAGTGAAAAGTTCCTCTCAGATATCTTAAAAGGGAAAATAAAAAAGTTTATTGAAATTTCATGAAAACACTTGATCTATTTTAGAATAGCTTGTATTAATACTTAAAGTTGGGGTAGGCAGTACTCTTAAAAATAGGCAAAAAAAGGCAGAATTTGAAAATACCCCCTGCTCCTACAGCTCTCCCCTCTCTGTCCTAAACTCCTCCCACTAGACGACCAAGGTTATATGCAGGAGCTTCATACAGTACTCAGTGTTTCCCATACATTTATATAATTAATCTTATTTCAGTGTGGAGTTGCACACAGCTGATTCATTTGGCCCCTCGTTGCCCCGCTCTTGCTCTCTCTGTTTATCAGTCCACAAATGAAACAAGAATTAGCTAGCTAATGTTAGCCACCTCTCCGCCTCGCTCCCTGTCACAGTGGACTGCTTCCCTGGGAGAAGAGCAGGTAGCAGCTTGATAGACTGAGATTTGGTCGCTGGCTGTAGTGGCTTGAATTCAGCCAGTGCAAGCCCCCCAGCGCCGGGTGTCACAGCGGCCACTCCAGGTCTGACCTGTTAACTAATCCATCTGGGAGTCAGGGCTGTCTGCTCCACTGAGCTGGGGTTCGTGCTGGCTGGATTTGTGTTGCTGTTGCTGCTGACTGGGGGTCAGTCTTCAAAGCTGCTGCCCACTCCCCTCCCGGTGAGAGGGTCTGTAGTGGCGGGGAGTGAGGCGGAGGACACGCTGTGATTTGAGGCTCTAGCTAACGTTAGCTACATAACTGTGAACATGAAACTATAGCCGCGAGCCTTTGGCTCCAGTAAGCAGAAGGCTAAGTTATTAGTAACATTTTCTCTCCATCTCTGAAATGCTTCACAGATACTCGTTTTATTTTGTTTATTGGCAGACTCTCTTTTAGACTCTCTTTTTGACAAGTCTGTCTTCCTTTTTTGGGTTGTTTTGCAGTGTAGGCAGTTGTTGCCAATGCAGAGTCTCCGTCTTTAAATCAGGCTCTCAGTGAAGGGACATGCATGCAGATCTGTATTTGTAGAATAGCCAGTAAAAAAGACAGACGGGTAAGCACGTCCAATCGTTTCATTCGGCCTGTATGAGATGACTGGACAAGCTTGTTAAAAGCATGCAACAGCCACAGATAGCTTTTTTTTCTTTAATTTTTCAACACATTTAATTTACTGATTGCTATAGGGATGTAACTTCCACAAAAATAACAGAAAATGCTTCTAAAAGAAGTTGCCTACCCAAGTTTTAATTTCACATGGATAATACATTTTTTGATAAAAGGAATTAAGACAAGAAAAGGAGACAAGTACAGAAAGGTGTTTCTTCTCCCACTCTCAGAGCCAAAGCCTCACCCTGCCTCTTTCCTCTTCATTAGAGCTGTTTAAACAAAACAGCCTCCTATCTGCAGCAGACACACAGTGAATAGGCCAGTTTGGTTGGTTGAACAGGAAGCCGCATGTGGTCCGCCTTTCAGCCTCAGCGAACAAGATGTCAGCAGCTCCATGGAGGCAGTTTGGTCTCTTACAGTAATGATGGAGGATGAGCAGAGCATGCAAAGCCCAGAATGTAGGCTTCACAGGCAGGCATGGAAAGATTTTATTTTTACAGATGGTGTGGTGTGTTTGCGTGTCTCTGTGCAGATGCAGAAAGGTCAGCTACCCGAGAGACCTCCCCCAGATCTCCCTCATCTTCATCTTCGTCAACGAGGCTCTGTCGGTGATCCTGCGCTCAGTCCACTCAGCTGTCAATCACACTCCGGCTCACTTGCTCAAAGAAATCATCCTTGTGGACGACAACAGCGATGACGGTCAGTAGAAATAGAAGATTTCCTTTTCCCAGTTCCAAATGACCAATGTGACAATATCTTTTACTCCCTCTGATATGAATCTGTTGCAAGTTAAAGACAATATTTGTCTGTAGAGGACGATGAAGAGAGTTCAGGCAGGAGGCCTGTACTCTCCTGACAGTAATGGGGGGAAGCAACAAACCACAAGTCAAGTAATCATTCAGTATCCTTGTAATATTTTGTTTCAAAATTGTATTATTAAATACTCAAAAAAGTGACACTAGAATCAGAGAAATAATAATTCCTTGATCCCAGGGGTGTTGCGATACACCAGTATTAACGATAACTGTGATGTTTAGAATATGAAATAATACACATATGATAATGTCATGTAAATAATCTAGCACCTCTTAAATCATTTCCATATCTTGCCATTCTTTATTTGTCTTCAATTCAGATGTTCAGTTCATTTTATTGACACAATGAGCACCAAAGTATAATTCATTCAGATTTACCAGTAACATAGTAAACATGAGAGGTGAAATAAAAGGTGGTGATCCTCTATATCTGAAGCAGTCATGAAGTCTGAATAGGCCTATGTTTCCATAATCCTTCAGTCCGTAAGGGTCCACCGTTCAGAAGAATCAAAAGGGGTTTTCACTTAATCCAAGTTGTGACTGTTGTTTTAAGAGGGTAAAGAAGTGTGTCCATATGACACTTTTTTTATAAAGGTAACATTCATACAGGTATAAATAAACAATTTGATTGTATTTACCATCTTTACTGAGCAAGAGTTTTGTGTGAAAGGAATTAAAGGCCTGTCCCATATAGATGCATGTCCCAAGTATACACAGGTTGAGTTTAATGACAGAAGCAAAACAAAAGCCCAGGCTATTAATTGAAGTTTTACAGTAATTTACTGACCAAAAAAGAGTGTTAGATGTGCCACATTTATTCACTGATTAATTATAGTTTATGGCAAGCCACAGAGACTCTGGAAAGTTACTAGTCCCAGCTAGTTTTTAAGAGACTGTCCACCAGAAACAAATATCCCCCAAAATTTCAAACTATTCCTTTAAAGGAATCTGCGTTCTGCTCTGTTTTTAAATGAAAACTCCCACACAACTGTTAGCAAAAAGTGTTGACGTACTAACTGTCCGACAGCCCTTTCAAACAGGGAAGTGAAGCTGTTACCTATGCTTTCTTCAAGCCACTAGACTCCATTGACAGAAAAAGTAATTTTACCTCACAGGGCGCAGGAGCTGTCGGTCTACCTCTGACTCGATTGTTTAGTTTGTGTCATTGTTTGACCTTTGGAACTGAATAAACCTGGCATCCACAGCAGTATGTGGTTTTGCATCATGCAGAAACCTCCATCAGGTCACTGAGGAAAAAGTTTTAATAAGGAAATAGCATTTTAAAGGTCCACTGTGTAAGATTTAGGGGGATTCAGTAGCATGTAGCGGTGAGGATTGTAGGTCGCAACCAGTTGAAACATCTCCTGGTTAGAATTCCTTCAGTGTTCATTGTTCAGGAGTTGTTTTTTTTTACTAGAGGGTCTCTTCTTCCAAAACAAACAGACCAGGGGATTAAAACCAAAAAAAAAAAGGAAAAATGCAGTTTCACATTAAAATATCTATCTTTAAGTTCTCTTCACAACAGATCTTTTTGCCTATGGACATCTAAACAAACTGACTACACATCTAAACATACAGGCTCCTGACACGTCCATTAACACAGTTACTGTAATTGCGTAAGCAGCATCCCAAACTCTGTTTCATTTGAAAGGAATACTTTAAAATTAAGATTTATGATCTCATCTGTTGCATACAAAGAGTAGGAATCAAAACATATTACACACTCCAAACATACCAAAATCTGTGTTCACATTGCAGGTATGTTGTGATGTGGGTAGGACAAAGGCATCAAACTTGTGATACGGCTTTGTTGTGGTGACAAGGTGATAAGCATCTCCTTGACAAAAGCCGTGGTCATTGCTTATGAGGAGCAGCATTTGTTGAGGTGACTGATGGTGTCAAACTTTTGCAGGTCAGACAGGCAGATAGAGGCGGAGTACCACAATTGGATGTCACGGGAGAGATGTCCCTGTCTTATTTATTGGGCAGGGCTGCCAAGCCGGACTTTGTGAGATGAAGGGGCAGAGAGAGAGAGAGAAGAGGAGGGGAAGGAGATGAAGGCAGGCAGAGCGAAAAGGACAGAGGAGGTACAGGAAAGATAAAGAGCAAAGGCTGGTGCTGGAGAGAAATTAGAGAAGAAGGCATGAAACTAAAAGAAAGAAAGAAAAGAACGAGGAGTAAAAGGCGGCTGAAGGGTTTGAAAATAGGCAAAGTGAAAAGGAGGGAGAAGGAGAAATGGAGATGAAGAGGCATCAGAGAATGAAAGGAGAGGCTAAAAGAGCAAACCAGCCTATTAGAGAGAGTGGCAGAAAGAGAGAGGGAAAGGATGAGAGACAGAGAGGTTCTAAGATAAATGAGGTCGGACAGGGAGGAGAGAGAGAGAGAGAGAGAGAGTGCAAGACGATGGATATCCGGAAGAGAGAGAGAGAGAGAGGGAGCAATCTGAGAGAGCAGAAAGCAAAGACAAATAATGAGGACGCGGGAAGAGAGAGATGAGTTGAGGCTTTTAAGGATAATGCTGCTATTATTCTATTTCTCTTATTGTCAACAAATTTCACGAATAGACCAAAACCAACACTGTCTTAACCTGTCACTCAACACTTTCTGACTTCCCTATCCTGTCTGTTCACTCAGCCCCAAACCCCTTTGGTTTCTACTAAAGACATCTATCTTTTTTTAATCTTTGAAGTGTCATATATATATATATACATATATATATATATATATATATATATATATATATATATATATATATATATATATATATATATATGTTTATATATATGTTTCCTTTTTAAAGAAAGGCCTTAATACTTTCACAATAGCGCTGAGCACAGTATTTTTTTTAGCAAATGTACTATAGGAAATACAGTGGCATGCAAACACTTGGGCACCCCTGGTCACAGTGAGCAAACATATGTTTTGAGACAAAAAGGGTGCAGAATTTCATGAACACATGAACACCTGTCCAGCTGTGGATCAATCATGCTTTGGGCTTGTGTTGCAGCCAGTGGCACGGGGAACATTTTACAGGTAGAAAAAGGAATGGATTCAGTTAAATTCCAGCAAATTCTGGAAGCAAACATCACAGCGTCTGTGGAAAAGCTGAAGATGAAGAGAGGATGGCTTCTACAACAGGACAACGATCCTAAACACACTTAGAAATCTACAATGGACTACCTCAAAAGGTACAAGCTGAAGGTTTTGCCATGGCCCTCGCAGTCCCTCGGCCTAAACATCATTAAAAATCTGTGGATAGACCTCAAAAGAGTAGTACATGCAAGATGGCCCACGAATCTAACAGATCTAGAAGCCTTTTGCAGGAAGAATGTGTGAAAATCCCCCAAACAAGAACTGAAAAGCCCCTTTTACACTGCCAGATTTTCCGTCAATGTTGGGCGACCTATTCTTCGTGCTGTAATCGTGTGCACCTACCTGTGCAATGAGAGATTATTACCCAAAACAGTTTTATATGGAGCCCCTGAGGGGACATGGGGGACAAAAAAATAGATGGATGAAAAAAAAAAGACAAATACTGTTGTGCTCTGCTGAGAAATATTATAAGTCTCATTGTGCACCTCCCACAGCACAGCATGCAAAGGACAGGGTGAAAGTAAATATAGCCTAGATCAGCAGGTGTGGTGATAATTAAATACTCTCTCAGCCAGTCACATCACTGGTCTCATAACTCTGTAACAGCTGAGCCACCGTTAAACGTGATAATGAGCCCAGCAAATGAAAAGCTTTACCTCAGGAAATGTCTGATGAGATGAAAATGGGCCCTGGTAACCAGATGTCTCCTTTATAAAAAAAGCAGAATATCGAGTTATAACCTGATGTGTGAGGTCTGTGTGGTTAAACTGTAGCAGCCTGTTGTCCTTTCTGGTGATTTCATGAAGGTAGACAGTGAATGGATGTGCGCAACGACCATGCATTAGTCAGAACAGCACCCATACCTCAAACACCAGTCCTTGGTTCAATAACATATTTTTATATGAATTATTTAACTCATGAAATGTGAGCATCACATAGAATACTGATACAGTTTATAAGGAACCTGTGTTTCAAACTAAATACTTGCTGCAGATGTGCTGAGACAACAACGCATTAATGCTTGAAATATAAAAAAAATAATTAAACACTCATCAAATAAAATCAGCACAGAAAGTGGTTAAAGGAACAGTGTGTAAGATTTTTTTTAGTGGCATCCAGCAGTGAGGACTGCAGATTGCAACCAGCTGAGATTTCTCCTGGTTAGAATTCCTCTAGTGTTGATTTTTCAGAGGAGGAGCCACTTCCTATGTAGATATAAACGTCTCATTCTAAGGTAACGAAAACACAGTGATTCTTATTTTCAGGTGATTATGTAAGGGATAATGTATAATGAGCCGGTGAATACTGGGAAAACAACTCCCTTCAGGGGAATAGAACACCGACGCGCAGTGCTACTAGCAACGGTCATTACACAGTAATATCAGACCACTGAATGCCGCGACTGACCAATCAGAATACAGCATTTAATAGAGCCGTGTAATAAACACTAAAGAAAACATACGTATTATGCTATATTCCATTTCTGCCAGTAAATCCCCTAAATCCTACACACTGGACCTTCAAATACAAGTTTGAGGAACGTGTTGAACCCCACCACCAGTGCTTCTCTCCTCTCTCACTTGAAATTGCTGGTTGGCTGAGAGCCAGCTATCCATCACAGAGGGGATGAGACCGCAGCGGCGCAGAGGGCGAAGCATGCAAACAAATAACACTCACCACTCTCAATGCCTGCACGAGTCACCTGGCTCTGCGGCCTCACATTGTACACACCCGTGTGCTTGTGTTATGTGTGTGTGTTTGTGTGTGAGAAAGTGAGAGAGAAGACACAGCATGGGAAATGAGTTTGTGATCAAGAGTGAGAAAGAAATGAAAAGACACACAGAGAAAGAGATGGAAAACACAGAGAGCATGAGAAATGTGTTTTTGTTTAAGGGAATTTTTAAGTGTGTGTGTGTGTGTGTGTGATGCAGAGGAAGAAGGGTTGCGAGTGTTTGGGCCTGGGGGGGGCGCTGATGAGTTGATTTAGAGATCAAAGGTGGAGCAGTCTTTGACGCTCAGGAAGCAGCAGACCCTGTTTGGTGTTGTTTGGAGTCTGTTGGAGCTCAAAACAACCGCAGGGGAACAGAGAGAGCAGATCCGTGTCATCTCTCTGTTTCTGTGGGTGCGCCATTTGCGTGTGAAAAAAGTGTACTTATGGTGGAGATTTTCAGTTGGTTGATGATATTAATTACAGGCCTTGATGGTTGGGCAGTATAATTAAACAATGACACAAGGAGGACTTACTGCACCAAATTTTTATCATTACTTTTTAGCAAATCAACTACAATACATACACAAATGGACCCATCCCCACCAATCTAACATCACATGGTCAGATATTGAACAGACAGTTTGTAATAACATTCCCATCTCAGACTTACCATTTCTCAATCAATCCATCAGACACCACTCTTGTTTTAAAACATTAACAATATCAGCAACTCTGACAGCCTGGTGGAAATTCCACAAAATTACGAACTCAACACTTGGGCCATCAAAATTCACCCTGATCTGGAACAACCCCGACATTCTCATCAACAAGAAACCACTTTGCTTCCACACATGGTTAGAAAAAGGGATCACTCATCTACAACACATTTTTCTGGACAATAGACTGGCTCCATTCTCCCACCTGGTCCGGGAGTACGGCATCGGGAGCAATCATTTTCTGGAATACCTACAACTTAAATCATCAATTCAGGTCACTTGCAGCACCACAGTCACCAACCTTGACCTCCCCCCATCAACCTCAAAACTAGTTAACATCTGCTCCACGAAAAAACTCCTCAGCAAAATATATAGAATAATGTCACAATCCGATGAAACTCGGTCTCTACCCACAAGACGATGGGAAAATTACCTCTCAATTGCTCCTGATGCCAACTCCTGGAACCAAATCTGTCAAAACATTTATCTCATGACAAGAAATGCAAATCTACAACTAATTCAATACAACATACTCCACAGAACTCACTATACAGGACAGAAAATGTTTAAAATGGGTTTCTCACAGGAAATTTGTACTAACTGCACCCAGAACAAACCAGACACTTACATCCACGCCATCTGGCACTGCACACCCATTCAGCAATTTTGGAGCAAGGTCACAAAGTCACTCTCAACTTTCTTGAGCTGCCACATCCCTCTATCCCCCTTACTCTGCTTACTCGGTGACGCATCAACAATAAACTTGAACAAATCAAACAATAAATTGCTCCTAACAGCCCTAGCTATTGCCAAGAAAACTATCCTCATGAACTGGAAATCAAAAAATAACACAAATATTACACAATGGAAAAACTTGCTTATGGATCACATCTCTATGGAACATTCCGCCCAGCACACGACAGCAGAACCCCTCTCCATCTGGTCACCACTAATTAACTTTTTACAGACCTAACCTATCCGACTTTAGTTTTTGTTTTTTTGTTTTTTATGCCTGAGAACCAACCACTATATTTACCCCTGCTATTAGTATTGCTGTTATCATCATCATTGTTATTATATCCACCTTATTTTCAAACACGGAAGTAAATAGTGATCAACTTCCGTTTTTTTGTGCGTGACTTCCGGTCAGCCGCTTTCCCTCATGCTTTCCCTTACCGGAGCTAACGGTACAAGCTATTTTTTTTTCAATTTTCAGTTGTTTATGTTATTCAATCAGTTAGTTAGTTAGTTAGTTAGTTAGTCTGTGTATTTTGTATAACGTTATATAACTGTGCCCACGTTTCCGTTGTAACGGAAATGTATTCCCTCTAAACGCGAATAAATCGCACGTCAATCATAAACTATGAACCAAAAAAGCACAATCTATCCCGAGTGAGACAAACTGCTTGATCCCCGTCTCCAGTGTACCAGCAGAGAACCTGCAGAACCGAATCAGTGAAAAAACACACCGGGCTACACAGCCTCTCTACCTGAGCAGCTGAAGCTGCGGCTCGCACCCTCGACACAGACACACAGACAGTGCTTCTGCATGTCAGCCACACGTGTGCGCAACTGTGAGAAATAAATATGTGAGGTGTACGCTGCTTTTCTATCTTTTTTCCCTTTTCTTTCTTTCTTTCTTTCTTTCTTTCTTTCTTTCTGTCAGCGACATACACTCCTAACACAGGACGGGTTGTTTTAATTGACTGAGTTGATCATTAAGCCATAGTGATGCGCGGATCGGCTCTGATAGCACCCGAATCAGCATGTACGCATCAACCATCCAGCCGTTACAACATGATTGAGCTAGCAAAGCAGTTTTGTGTTGCTATGTGTGGTATTTATTCAGTTTTGGGAAATCACGATGTCTAGAAAGCATCAGTGGCTGCAGCTGACAGGGACAGCTAACATTAATACTAGCAGCAAAGCTAGTCATCTGTTAAAAGCCTCCCGTTGTCGGATACGACATGAAACTACTCCAATTAGCTCAATCATGTTGTAACTAAGACATCCGCTGGAGAAAATATTTTTTCCCGGGCCACTTTGTGAGTTTAGTGAGTTATTACAGACACGGCTAACGGCTAACAGCTAATGGTTAGCCCAGCTAATCTACGATAACCATGTTATTAATTACACACAGATAAAATACTAATGTTTATTCAGTCATTGTGTTTATAGACTTTACAAACATCAGATTAGTCTAAACGGTGATATAGTGACGTGAAAAATGTGATATATACATATATATAGCTAAACTCAGCAAGGTAAACAACAAGGGGATTCCCATTTACACAGTGGTAAGAGTGCTGGACCGGAAGTGTCGCACAAAAAAACGGAAGCTGGCTGCGTTCTGTTTTGCCTCCGTGTTTCCGTGAAAAATAAGGTGGATAGTAGCTTTATATAGTAGATTATATAGTATAGATTTGCATTAACGTTTTGTTTGTTGTTGCTGTTGTTGTTACTGTTGTTCAGCGGGCACCGCTTATTATTACTACTTTATTATTATTATTATTATTACTATTATTAATGTTATGAAGAGATAAACATTGAACGGAGAGGGGAAGAAAATGTACCTATATATAAGTGTAACTGCCTCCTTGTTTCTGCATCATCAACATGATTATTATTATTGTCATCGCTATTATTATTATTATTATTATTATTACTACTACATGGGCTTTGCCTCGGATCCTCGGCAGGCTGGGGCGGGCTGGCCCCGCTTGAAAGGGGGGGCGGGGGAGGGGGACAACAACAACAACCAATAGAAGGAAGAAGGAAAAAAAGAGAAAAAAAGGGGAAAAAAAAAAAACACGGAAGAACAGGGCAAGTGGGGCGTGCATGTCATGGCGGGCAGTAGCACTGGCCCCGCACTGCACTCCCCGCTTTGTTTTTAATGCATCACACAGAGATAGACTTACACACACACACACACACACACACACACACACACACACAAACAAACAAACAAACAAACAAAAACATAACAATGAAAGAAAAAAAAATAGGAAGGAGGATAAGGGACTGGGGGGGGTTGCGTGCGTGCGTGCGTGCGTGCGTGCGTGCGTGCGAGTGTGTGGCGGGGTTCGGCCTACGCTGCGGCCGCAGGAGGATCCGAGCTAACCTCTGACTCTGATTCATATTAATTATTATATATTAATGTAATAACTTGGACTTATATGTATGTATATATTTTTTCTTCTCCTCTCCTCCCCATCCCTCCAATTTCGATGATGATGATTATTATTATTGCTATTATTATCATCTCTACTAATATATTATTAGTAGTAGTATATTATTATTATTATTAATACTGTTGTTGTTATTATTACTATTATTATTATCTCCCATCCAAGATGATGATGATGATGATTATTATTACTACTACCACTATTATTATTATTATTATTATTATTATTATTGTTATTAAGGTTATTTTACTATCGGTTCCTTTCGAGCCATAATACAAACACGCACACACGCACACACACACACACATACACACACACACACACACACTCACTCAGTCACTAGTATTGTTGCATCATGTCATGTGTCTTAGTGTAACCGTGTCCCACCTGTCTTGTTTTGTCATGTTTGTTAAGCATTAATAAAAAAAAATTAAAAAAAAAAAAAAAATTAAACAATGACAAAAGTGGGTGTATAGACAAGTGGTGATCTTCTTAAACCCTAGACAAAAGATAATATGATAAATTGGACATAACTACTGTGAAGCTATTTAATTTTTGTGACCTCAGCTGTAACACAGGGTGTCATGAAAATCCTGGTTTGGAATGAACAGAATGGGCCTCATTCACCAACCGCTCTTGTAAAGAGATTTCTTCTGAAAACCCGCTAACGCAGTTTTCACGAAGATTCTGACATTCACCAATGTTTTGATTGTTCATAGGTAAGAACAGAATCTACACACACTTATGCACATTGTGTGCTGACATGTTTGTGCAGAGTAATAGGTTGTTGCATTTCCTTTAATTCTACAATTGTATAGTATTATAATATTTAAATAAAAATATGAATTACACATAAATTCAAGTTATTATTTTTTAAATTTAGAGTATTTTTTAAAATAATTATTTGCCATCTAATAACTTGTGATTGATGATGCTAAAAAATATCACGTAGAAAAAGGGACAAAGCATCATGCCGATGAAGTTATTGATAACTTACATTAACATTGTGTAAAAAGTCCTCCTTCCACCTTGTCTCCCCCTCTCTCTCTGTCTCTTTCCCCCTCTTTCTGTCTCTCTCTCTCTCTCTCTCTCTCTCTCTCTCTCTCTCTCTCTCTCTCTCGCTCTCTCTCAAACACACACACATTTTTGTAGAGGGAAACTGATGTAGACTTGTCTTAGGGCTTTCTTGAGAAGAATAAAAAAGAAAAACTAAGGAAGATATTGGTGAATGACCCCAGTGTTTTGGAAGAATTTTGAATATACATTGTTTGTGTTATTGTTAAAAATATGTTTATAAACATCCCAAAACATGTCTTACATTATGCAAAATACTTTCCGTGTGTTACTCATTTAAAATGTAGGGGAGGCGGTGGCTCAGGAGGTAGAGCAGTTGTGTACCAATCAGTAGGTTAGTGATTCGATTCCTGGTGACGTATGTAGCGTGAGATGAGAGATGTAGTTTATGCTGCGGTTTCATACAAAACATCGTATATGTAATTCATGGCACAATTCAAATGTCTGTCACCATTAACTACCATTCAGTTTTTGTCTGAAATAAGATCCTGTGGTGGTCCACTGGAGGGGTGGGACTTTGCCTCTCAGTTCTGTCAGCTGACAAAACTGTTTACTGCGCAGCAATGATCATTTGTGTGCAAAGTGTGTTAGCACTTTCTAAATGGGAGCCTAAGGATGGTCTTCTCCAGATTTTTTATGATTCATTTTTATATCACATGTTTTATGATACATTATTGATCTGAAGTCTGGAGGCTGCTATGATTCGCTTTGTTGAAAATGCAACAAAGCGAAAATGCGAATGGCCCAATCTAGAGCAAGTGTTAAATTTGTCCGTTCTGGGCTACTGTAGAACAACATGGTGGACTCTGCTGAAGAGCACCATCTCTGTATGTAGATATTAAAGCCATAGTTGGTAATCCTGTTCAGAAACACTTCTTGTTATACTGGGTGAAATGGTCCTTCCATCCTGAGAGTAGTCAATACATAATGTGTTCAGAAAAAGGAATGAAAAAAATCCGACCTCTGTGGCAGCTGCAGGCCTGTAAAAACTCTGACCAATCCCTGCTATTCGGTGCAAATAGAAAGAACCAATCAGATGCCTTCATGTCTCGTATTGCCTGAGCCCCCCTCCGTCCCTCCCTCCCTCCTCCCTGCGCGTACTCATCACATGTCACTGTTGCCGGAAATATTCAGCACACTCCTCAGCAGAAATACTGAATAAGCAGGAGTTGGCTGCACAATGGCAGAGAAAATGCAGCCAAAAGTACCACTTTCAGTGTTACTTGTAACGGCTCACCCCACTAAACAGGCTGAGAAAAGAAAGTCAGAGGCAGAAAACGCTGCGACGAGAAAGGCTTTGGATAAAGCGAGAGGACAAACCAGACATCAACAGCAGTCCAGCTTTTGAACAGTGGAGACAACTGAGGGAGCTGAAGGGCCTGAAAAGTAATGCAGAGGTTGCTGTCTTTCTGTTGGACAGGTAATTATTTGTTTGCTTTGGGGGGGATTTGTTATTTTACTCGGCTCTCCTCTGCTCTGCTGCTGACTCCTACTGCAGGATGCGCGTTAAAGTTTGTGTGGGGCCAAGGCTTTGGACGGAGCACTGACGGGAGGGGGAGCAGGGGGTGGAGCTTAGAGGAGGTGCCGCTTTCAAATCTTGCTAGCTCTCCAGCGTTACCAACTATGGCTTTAACGGCTCATTTTAAGGCAACAAAAACAAAATTCTTATTTCCAGGTGAGTATAACCTAATGAAAATATGTTTTGCCAAAAGATGCCCCAACATCCTACACACTGGACTTTAAAGTAGTTACAGTATTGTGAAATGCCCTAACTATTCAAGAATAAAGGTCAACATTTTAAAGTCCTCTTAAAAGACGTCATGCTTAGTAATATTCTTTCCTTTGCAGTCTCTCTCTCAGACAACACCCTGTATGTTTCCTACATCCTTTATTCAACTATTCCTGCTCTGCTGCTGCTGCTGTTTGCAGCTACTGGGTTCTTTTGCTACAGACAGCATGCTAAGAGGTAAAAGCAGAAAAATATAAGCTGTTATACCATGTACTGTTGTACTTCAATTATAAAACATTGTGTTTCTAGATGCAGAGTAATAAAGGGAAATATTATAACTGCTGCGCAGCAATGGTTGGGGCCGGGCAATTTTAGGCAAAATTAGGCAATTCTGAGCAACACACACACTAAAACAAAGCATATCACAACATAGAAGGTACATCATATAATTATGGCATGCCCTTCAACTTGTGGATGAGTGACTGAAGTGGTCAGACTCATAATATACAAAGGAAAGAAAAAACTCAAGAACAAGAAAGTAAAAATAACATTAACTGCTAGCAATTATGAACAAACTGGCCTGATCTAGCTTAAAGCTAAACATTATCCATGGGGACAAAGATGAAAACAGTTTTTAAAATGTAAAAGTAGCTATTGGATAGACTCTGCATATTGACTGATAGCTAAGCCAAATAAACAGGGAAAAGAGACAAGGGATAACAGGGAAAAGTGTTGATAAAGAGTATTTGTCTCTCTGCAAAACTGCCTGGATCATAATTATTTTAACCTTGGTAGTCTCTAATCCACATAGCGTGATGCCTGAGCATAGGACTTTCACATTAGAACGTCCATTCTGCTTTAGCTGAGGCTTGAACTCACAACTTCTGAGACTGAGGTCCGTCTTCTATCTCACTGAGCTAATTGGCAAGTGATAGTTCATGTGTGGTTTCACAGATTGACTAAGCCAAGCATCAGGGTGCCAGACAGCAGCCGTCCATGCCATGGAAAAGCACATTTCAAAGTGAAAATTCCAAAGCTGTAGCACATATGGTTGATTTGTTATGAATTTTCAAAGTTTTGAAATTTAGAGGCTGCTGTAGCGCCACCATCAGGACTATTGTCTTGTGTTTCCAGTTGAGGATATCTGGCATGAGACTGGACCTTCATGAAAAGTTTGGGTAGATTTCTCATATGGAAATGTTGCACGAGCTGAGGCTTGAACTCACAATCTTCAACACCAAGAACCACCCTCTATCTCACTGAGCTATTTATCAAACAAAAATGTCACATGTAGCTTCACAAATTGACTAAGCCAGTCACCTGTGTGCAAGACAGCAGCTGTTAGTGTGTAAAGGCAGATTTCAAAATGCTGTAAAAAATTCAGTTATTAAGACAAAAATCCGAGAATACACATATATTGCATCTAGACAGCATAGAGATGTTGATAATTTGTTTGTAACAATGATTGATTTGCTCCATAAGTGAAAAACTGATGTTTAAAAATGCCATTTTTGCATTGACTCCAATTGTTCACATTAGAGCGAAGTTCAAAATGCTGTAAAAAATTCAGTTTTTGAGAGAAAATTCTGATATTTTCCACACATCATCCACCATTTTTTAATGAACATTGAAGATTTATTTAGCAAGAATTTGCAAGTATATGTTTACAGTACCATTTACAGTCAAACAATTTGATGCACTGTAGGCTCAGTTTTCAATAAATCAAAAATCTGTGTGGATCATTTGTATAGGACAGTGTGAAGATGCTCTGTAGCAAGTTTGGTGTCAATTGAGCAAAAATTGTGGGAGGAGAGAGGTTTAATAAGTTTTACAGTTTTTGAAAAAAACAGAGTGATGAACTTCATAATTTGCAATAGGTTTAAGTGTACAAAAGTTTCTTCAGTATTGGGGCTACAGTTTGGTGAAAGTTGCAAATCTGTAGCACATATGGTTGATTTGTTTTTCAAAATTTTGAACTTTAGAGGCTTGCTGTAGCGCCACCATCAGGACAATTGGCCTGTTTTTGCAGCTGAGGCAATCTTAGCTTAGGCTGCCCGGCCCCTAATTATGAAGCATTTTGAAGCAATAATGTTTTTTTTTTTTGCACAATGAGTTAATATATATCTGTAAAATGCATTTATTGAATATCATCTTATTAATATGTCACATCAGTGCAGCTCTTCTCCATGTATTAATAGAAACTTGGATCAGGTAACTGCCGGCCACTTGGCAGCTCCAGTGTGAGCAACGGCTGGTGTGTTTGAATACCTGTAGGTACAGGAGCAACAGCTCGCTGCACGTTCACCCCGTCACACAGCATCACTGCCAGTAAGAGGTCTGACCACCAGTGCTGCTGGGAAACACAAACTGTAAACATGCATGCTTCTCTCTCCTGCGCCAAACCAGCATCATACACCTGCACTCCTTTGGTAATGACCCAGACAGTGTACCAACACCAGAGTCTGGCTGCTGTAAATATCGCTGTATCATCATAGTTAATCGCTATGATTAACTGTAATTAAACAATTAAAAGTGTTAAATGTCGTTGGAGGCAATGGCAGGCCAACAATGCAAACCATTATCATATATTTTGGTTTTACCCTGTCCTGGCAGCTTACTGGAAGAATATCCATCAGACTTTAGAGGAGGTATTCAGTACCACTGTCCTTGTACTTATGCAATATTCCACAAGAGATAAACTCCAAAGATAGAACTGTGATGACAACTCTGCTGGCTGCATGTAAAAAAAAAAAAGGCGATAACTCATAAGTGGCTGAAGCCCCAGGCCCCATTGACTGAGGACTGGACAGACATAGTTCATCAAATATATACAATGAAGAAACTGACATATCCCCACACCAAGATAAATTCACCAGTATATGATCAAGGTGGACTGACTTTATAAAACCCCAACGTCAAGACTACACGAGACACGTGCATTTTTTTTCAGTTTTTTATTTTTTTAATTTTAAATACTTTATCTTGAATACTGCCATTCCTTCCACTTGTTTTGTAATGTGTATAGTTCTCTTTGGTAGCAGCAGGTAATGCTGGTGAAAAACTCGATAGATTTTGCGATATTTCCACTGCGATTTAATTGAATTAATAAATTAATTCAATTTCTTTTTATTTGGGAACTAATTGGTCAAAGTATGACTTTGGGACAGCAAAACAAAAGTGAGGTAAAATATTTGCTCAGATAACAGAGATGGCTGTCTTGTTTTGTTTTGTTTTGTTTTTTGATCTCCACCAGGCATATGTCTGGAGGGGATCATGCATTTGGTCGTGTGTGTGCAAGTGTAAGTTGTGTATCTGTCTGGCCGCAGCTAACCAGCTAAAGAGCCATGGGGGTCACGAAGCCCTCTTGATTTTAAGGGGTTTAATAATTTTAATTCATTATATGTCAAAATTTAATTCATTTATGTGTCAAAAACAAATACATTTAAGGGTTATTTTAAAATCGTATTCCTTTATTTAAAATAAATAAGTACATTAGTATAGAACATTTTTAAAATATGTATGGCAAGGATCCGGGCGCGTGTAACATATGAAAAAAGTTTGGGAACCACTGGATTACACCAGTGGTTATGATCCACTAAAATTAGGCACATTCTAAGATGAATTAGTCCTTGTTTTTGTTATCTTTGCCACCATCTTGACTGTGGGGAAGGGACAGTGCCACTGGTCGCAGCTCTCTGCAGTCCGGCTGCAACCTGATTTTGTTCTTTTCCTTTGGCGTCATACCACACCAGGAGTGTTTCAGAAGTGGAGTGTTTTGTCTTCCCACTTTTGTAAACTTACAGATTTTATTGATTTGGTCAATTTTTCTTGATATTTATATTTCTACCACAAGTAAGTAAGCAGGCTCTGTAGTTAAACTGTTTCTATCTGTTTTGGGCAAGGCACGTTTTATTTAAGTAGCACATTTCAGAGACAAAACAAATTTGAGGCAATTGTTTGTGTTTATTGTTATGTCCTACTTTGTTTTGCTGTGGCATACAGACAAAGTTAATACCATTCAAAGTCCAGTCTTGCCACGGCTCAGTCAAAAATAGACGAGGCACATATTTTTCTTACCTTCTGGGAGCTTCTGGAGCGTCTGCTGGAATTAAAAGAATTGTCTGGAGTGGCTGCGAGGCTGCGAGAAGCTGGGTGGAGATCTGCACTCTGCTGAGTGTGTGTTACTAGTCTTTTGTTTGTTGTGTGGGCTTATTTATTTTCCATTCATTAATTTCCTTCAAGTACTTAATAGTGTTGTGGTTTATAATTATCAGATTAGGCTTGTAGTAAAGCGTTTGTAATTATCTTTTGGAAATCCTCTGGCTGCCAATAATAAACGAAATAATTTTAAAAAGTGTTAAATGTGCCTCTTTGTTGGTTCATTACAGTTTATGAAATGATGCACTCAGTCATTTTTTTCTTCTGTAAAATATTTTGCAAATCAATCAAAAACATTTCACTGAGAGCTTTAGAGAAATTACCTATTCTTTTACCCCTTTGATTTGAGAGGTCAAAGGTCAAGGTCAGCTACTGTATTGTGCTGTAATACGTTGTTGATGGACACATCAGCAGGAAGGATGATGCTGTGATCTCTAACCGACATCCGTTTTGTTCTGTGTGTAACCTTTGTTATATGGACTGCAGAGCAGCTGAAAGGACCACTGGAAGAGTACGTGAACAAGCGCTACCCCGGCCTGGTGAAGATTGTCAGGAACCAGAAGAGAGAGGGGCTGATCCGAGCCAGAATTGAGGGCTGGAAGGTGGCCACCGGTGAGGTGACGGGATTTTTTGACGCCCATGTGGAGTTCACCCCATCCTGGTGAGCAAGTCTGACATTTTAGGATCCCCCTCTCTCTTTTTGGGTAAAGTGAACTTTACTTGGCTAAATTTATGAATATCGGAACCAAATATTGTAAGACCTACTGAATTACAAGTCACGATAAGGTAACAGCATTACAATAGTGCACTCTGTGTATCACTTTTAAAGACTGTTACAGAGTGCTTTACAGAATCATTGAAGGATAAGATAAGGAGAGAAGGAGAAGGGTTGAGCCTGTAGAATCAGGATTAAAAGATACCATAGGACAAACACTGCTGTTCAGAAGTTTGGAATCAGCTGTTATATTGATTTTTTTCTTCTTTCCTTCAATAACAAGTATTTTAATAGAGATAAAAACAGACACCAAATGTATTATTTACATTTAAATTATTTTTGGCCCAACAAAGAAGTATTAAAGGTTCAGTGTGTAGGATTTAAGGGGATCTATGGGCAGAAATGAGATATAATAAGTATGATTTCTATAGTCTGTAATCACCTAAATATAAGTGTTTTTGTTACCTTGGAATGAGCTGTTTGTATCTACATAGGGAACAGGTCCTTGTCCACGGAGTCCACCGTTTTGCACCGTCATGTTTCCACAGTAGCCCAGACCAGACAAACCAAACACTGGCTCTAGACAGGGCCATTCATGTTTTTGTGTCAGCCACCACAGTAATATTTTTACATGAAACTGATTTATTGAGTGTTTTTAGCGGTTTAAATCACAGAATCTGTTTGTTTTGGAGAGTACCTGTGTATAATTTGGCTCCTGGTAAAAACCTCCTGAACAATGAACACTGGAGGAAATCAACAGGGAATTCACGCTTGGCACATGGAAGAAGTTTCAAGTGGTTGCAATCTGCAATCCTCACTGCTAGCTGCTACAAAGTCCTACACACTGCACTTTTGAAATGAATCACAGTGTTGAGCCATGAACTTGGATTTTAAATTTAAAAGCGTCAGTGACCTTTGATCTTTACTGAACCACAACGGTGCAACTGGGCACTAAATATTGAGCTACTGTGTTTTCCCATGCACTCTACTCAGTGGTTAGATTGGAGAGATTTAGACTGATTTGTTAGTCCACAGTATGTTCAGCTTATATTCACTGATTCAGTTCCAGCTGTGCTAACCCTAAACTAACCTACATGTACAACACAAAGATTTCATAGAAAATAGCATGTTTGTTAAGAGGACTTTCTACAACCTAAAAGCATCAAAGACCATTCATAAATATTGAGTAGTCCCCTCAGAGATCTGACTGGACCCATCAAGCTTTTATGGCAAGCGATCCAAACTTTTGATAATAGTGTATAACTCATCAAATAACAAAGAAAACATAAAGCATATGACATCAGACATTGGTATGCTGTCCAGATGGAGGCAAAGACTACTAACGCTGCACAAATGCCTATGAATGACACTGTCTACGGCTGTTGCAGTCATAGACTGTATATATAGATGGACAGCGCGTCTCCACTTACCCCCACTGTACCCTGCTTTCTTGCTTTGGTGATGTCATTTGGAGCCAGAATCTGTGCAGTAGCGATCTCTGCGGGTGTCCAACCAATCACGAGCAGCGCCACTGAATGTGAGCCCACCGATTGGCTCACACAGTTGTTAATCAAATTGTAAATGCACGTTTATAGCATTAAAAAACATTAAAAAACTAAACAAAACCAGCTAGCTCCTCCCCTGTCCTGTGTGTGTGCTTGCTTTTGCTGGTCTCGCACTGGCTGGTCGGTGCAGCCTGTACCCAAATGTTTTTGTTGCCATTTGCGGAGCCTGGGCTGCCTACAGAGACCAGACTTTTTCACAGCATATTCAGAGGACATGTAGCTAGCGGATTGTGAGGAGGTGTTTGCTGTATGTGACATATGACTTGACTTGTGACTTGCTTGACCTGAGCAATGACTCAACTTGACTTGCTTGACTTATAGCAGGGACTTGACTTGCTTGATTCTCACCACAACTAACTTGGGACTTGCTTGAGACTTGAAGGTAAAGACTTGAGACTTGCTTGTGACTTGCACATGTGTGACTTTCCCCCATGTCTGCATACCACACACAAAATAGTTACAATAGAACATTAGGTCTTGAGGACGCTGTCATTTGTAATGAAGATCGTGTCCACACTGGGCAAATTGGTGAAGTTGTGGGAAAAATCATTTGTCTTTGTTTTGTAAGGATCATGTCCAACATGAGTTTCAGTTTTTTGATGATACCTGCTGCCTGCAGGTTCGTCCAACCCTTTTATGTAATCACTTAACTCTGTTTCCAGATCAGGTAGTATATGGATTTAACATTTCCTACCCTCCATCTGAATTTTATGCATCATAATAGTCACGTGATTGCAAACAAGCAATAAAATCAGACATTGCTGAGAAGCCTGCTCATAAAAGTACATTTCCAGATGTAAACAGTTGACTGTTTACAACATTTTTGCTTTGTCCCACTGACACCTTTTTGTGGGTCTCCTGCTCATTTTCAAACTCAGTGTGTACTTTAGAGTAGATACACAACCCAGTTCACTCAGCATAAATAGACACATGCCCTGCAGAGCCGCACTGAGCTGAATCAAATAGAATTAGTAATAAAGCTGGTACAACTTGAGGGACCTTATAGCTGACTGAAGTAGGTGAGAGAGTGGAGATCTGGAGTGAAGCTCTGTGCCTTCTGTCTTTTAGTTTGTGTCTGTAAAGTGTGTACATGCGTATGTGTTTACACTTTTGTCAGGGCCGAGCCAGTTCTGACCAGAATAAAAGAGGACCACAAGAGGATCATCCTACCCTCCATCGACAACATCAAGCACGACACGTTCGAGGTGGAACGCTACGAGAACTCAGGCCATGGCTACAACTGGGAGTTGTGGTGCATGTACATCAACCCGCCCAAACAGTGGTGGGATGATGGAGACACATCAGCTCCTATCAGGCACGTCAGCTTCATTTATGTTAACATACACTTAGATGAAGCTATGCACAAACAGAATGCAACAATGGAAATCGCCCATATATTTTAGCATGTTCACACGTGGTATTAAAATGCATCTTGAGTGATCTGATCACAGCTGGTCTGTACAAATCTGTCATTAGAATGTGTCTCCACATGTGTCCCGAGTGACCACCTGTGATCATATCTTACTTACCCGCTTATTATGCAAATTAACATGTGAAACATATCTGTTCGCATCGTTTTATGGTTGGTGTAAGATTTTTGGGACCGTTTTACAGCTGCCGTGTTAGCTTGTGCTAACTGGGCAGACATTGAACTGACTGTTCACTGGGAGTAGGGCAGCTCCAGAGATGGTCCTTCAGCTCTGCGTAAATGCATTGAAAGGAAGTTTTCTTATGTGGTGGGATGTCAGATAAGCAAGGACGTCTGCTGTGTAGATGATCTTTCAATGTGGCCCTGGACACATCAGCGTACATGGTTCTGAAAGAATGTGGCCACATGCGGCCCAGACCACACCTGAATGTGGTCTGAGTGATCAGATCTCAAGATGCATTGAGAACGCATTTGGTGCATTCACGCCTCGACACTAGAGCTGTACACTTTATATCCCATCACCCAGGATCATGTTAATACAAGGTGTAGACAGCACCGGCCTTTGCTGGCTAAAAAGGACAGACACATTTCCAACGATGCACATTCTTGTTTGCATTTGCATATAAAGACACACAGGCTTCTCTTTATAAGTTCTTTATGATGTTCATTTAAATATACTATAATCCAGTAGTTTTAAGCAGCTTTTGTGTCCTCCCTTTAGTAAAAGTTTACAATTTGGGAAAAATGATTAGAGGAAAACTACAAATAAGAAAAAAAGATCTTTATTTTCACCAGGATATTCGTGTTTATTCTGATTTTCATCCATTTTATAAAAAAAATCCCAAATAAACCCTGATGATAAGTGGATTTGAAAATACATTGTGTTTACACATGTGCAAAAATGTGCAGATTCACATGCTACACATCTGCATGTATACTGTATATAGAATCATACAAATGTTGTTGTGTTTCATCATTGCAGGACTCCTGCGATGATTGGCTGCTCCTTCGTGGCCAACCGCAACTACTTTGGCGAGCTCGGCCTGCTTGACTCAGGCATGGACGTCTATGGAGGGGAAAACATCGAACTGGGCATCAAGGTTTGTGTGTCACCCAGTTTCTTCTTGTTCCTGCTCCCTCTTTAACCCTGTAGGTTTAAGTGGAGCAGTGGCCACCGCAGCATGACACCGCTGATAAATGAGGCCCCATTAAAAGTCCTGGAGGACCAGTCCTGTGTGTGCAGCTCACAGCAGGGCAATGGAGATAAATAGGTCACATGGAGTGAGAACGTTGGGGAGTTTGTTGCTGTACACTTTGAGAGACCGGAGAGTCTGTTGTTCTGCAGGGTTGTTTCCTTGTTTTTGCTAAAAGGCAGATGGAAGAATGTCAGACATTTTCCAAATCTCTCAAGGACCATATATAACTAGTAGTGCATTAAACATTTCTACCGAATAATGGAGCTAGAACAGTGACATTAAAATTAAGCTTTGAAAATAAAATTTGGCATTGAAAAATGAACCATAACCATTGAAAAAAGTTTTAACTGAAAAATAAAACTCAGGAATTGAAAATACATTTTATTTTATCGTTGTTGGTTTTTTTTGCATTTTGATGTGTTTTTCAGTGACAATCTTCTGAATTTTTGTTCATGTCACTCTTGGAGGACTTTGAGTCCAGAAGAGATGTTCTCTCTAGTATGTAGATTATATGTAAATCCCGCTGTCCTTCCCTGAAACCCTTAAACCCCTCACTCTTCACACCAAAACAGTGACAGAAAGTTGAAACTGAAAAAGAGTGAAAGAAAAATTAAAACTAAAAAAAGAGTGACATGAAAAGAAAAAAAAACAGAAGTTTGTTTTTAAATAACACAACATAATGCAAAAATATAAACATTTAAATATTTTTTTAAATATCTATGTTTTGTTTTTTTTCCAGTGGAACTTTTTCACTGTTCTTTTGTAATGTCAGATTTACGTTTTTGATGCCAAAAGTTACTGTTTTGCATTCCTTCCTTGAGCTAGAGGATGTTGTTAGCTGTAATCATAAAAGGAATACCAAACTCTTTTTATTTTATGGCACATGTAATTCAGTCTTACCACTCATTACCTACCACAGGCATGTACTTCAAGCTAGACCATCGAGAGATAGATGTTTTTCTCAGACTTGGTGGAGACCAAACCAGAGCTATAGAGAGAGTGAATGCTGGACTTAATGGAGCAGTGTGTAGGATTTAGTGGTGTCTAGGGGTGAGGATTGCAGTTTGCCACTAGCTGAATCTTCTCCCTGTTAGAATTCATTCATTGTTCAGGAGGTTTTTACCAGGAGCCACATCAATCGCAGAGGTCTCCTCCTCTCCAAAACAAATGGACCAAGTGATTTAAAGCACTAAAAACACCGAATAAAGCAGTTTCATGTTACAAATCAGTCCCAGTTTCAGACTCAGTGCAGCTTGTTGCAGACGTGCCACTGGCCCAGCACCTGCAGATGTGTGCTCACCTTTTTTCTCTTATAACAAAAGATCCAGATGTTCAGGAGGTTTTTACTGAGAGCTGACTTATCCGTAGAGGATTTATCAGGTGATCAGAAAAATAAATGTCTGCTGTTAGCCATCAATCAACATTAAAAGTGAGGGATATTTGTGGTGGCTGTCCATCTGTTAGCTAGTTTTCATATTCTCTGCCCTCTAGTGGCAAAACAAATATTATTGCTACCCTCTAGTTAATTCCCTTGTTCTTTAATGCTATCTTCCTACAGGTATGGCTATGTGGAGGCAGTATGGAGGTGCTGCCTTGTTCCAGGGTCGCTCATATCGCACGGATGAAGAAACCCTACCACAGTAACATAGCTTTTCACACACGGCGTAACGCTCTACGTGTGGCTGAGGTCTGGATGGATGAGTACAAGTCTACTGTCTACCTGGCCTGGAACATCCCAATGGAGGTGAGAGAGGGCTGTTGCTATGGCAACAACTCCTACAGAGAGGATGTTGCTAGCGACTGTGGTCTTCCTCTGTTGTTTATTGCACATGAACTATTGGCATTAATTTTTTGTGCATTAAATCATTCTCTACATGAGCTCTTTTGAATAAGTGAAGTACAAACTTTTATAAACTTGGAATTATTTTAATTATTATTGTGCTAGTAATCAAAAGAAAAAAGCAAAATGGACATTTGAGTAAAAATGTTAAAATTATTATCATATAATTATATTATTTTAAGTATTAACGTGGAAAAAATGCCTCTGTATTGCAATGACGTCCCTTAATGACTCTTTGTGCCTTTGCAGAACCATGGCATTGATTACGGAGACATCTCTCAGAGGGTTGCACTGAGGAAGAGTCTAAAGTGTAAGAGCTTTGAGTGGTACCTTGACAATGTTTACCCAGAGATGAGGAGGTACAACAACACGCTGTTCTACGGAGAGGTGAGACAACACTCAAACTGACATGAAGCAGAAAGAGACCGTACAGAGAAGCTTGTACGTCTAAGCAGGGTTCCCACACATTTTCATGGACAAAATTTCAAACCCTTATATGACTTTTCAAGGACCTATAATTAAATGTCCAAGGCCATTCACAACCTATAAATGCATAATTAGAACTGTGTAGTAGTTTACTCCAAATGTTAATTACATATGAAAATTAAACAACGACCTTTTCCACTCTCACAATTAGTTATGTTCATGTTCAGGCACAGTCAATACATTATCCTTTTAAGGAACTCATATCAGTCTGGCACTGGCTTTCAAGCATGAGAGGAAACAGAGGCAGTTGTACTATCAGTGTATGTTTAATGCATTTCATTATAAACCAATTTCTGGATGCAAGTGTGAAAAACACTTTTGCAACATATGTGTGTAGGCAGTGTTCGAATTTTCGTGGCAGTCAGGAGAGGGAAGATACAGTACACATGCGCACTTATACATGAATGTGCCTGCCTATAACAAGAAATAAACAGTTATTCACCATCTTTGTTTGTTTGTTTGTTTTTAAATTGGTCTATGCCGAGAAACCCCAAAAATGCTAACACCTAGTAAGCAGCCAATGGTTTGCACTAAGACTAAACGCAGTGAGAAAATGAAGACACATACGTGATATCAAACAAAATAATGTCATGCAGCAGTACATGTTAAAGCTGTGTTATGTCAGAAAATTTACCGTTATGTTACACTACATGGTTATCCATGGAAATTAATTCCATACACACAACAAAATTTCATGACTTTCTTAAAACTTTTAAGGATTTTACTAATACATGCCTGGAAAGTGAAATGAAATAATGTTTAGATTTTTTAAATTTGTGTTCTACCTTGCTCATAGCACCCACACGCAATAATGCTGATAGTGGCCATGATTTTTTGAGAATACCAAAATACTGTTTGGGAATCTTCATACACTGTGCAAAAGAAGTGAAACTGAGTGTGATTTTCAGAAACTCTTTGATTTCAGACCCGTAACTCTAAAGCAAGCCACCTGTGTATGGATCAGGGTTTGAAGGAGAACCACACGGCCACCCTGCACCCCTGCCATGGTTGGGGTCCTCAGGTACAACACAGACACGAGGGGCTCCGCCAGTTAGCCACAGAGTGCATCTCTCACCAATGTCTTTGCTTCTCTCTTGAAAACACACACAACTCATTAGTGCTTCTCACCAGTGACATGATTTACAGCTGTGTTTCTCACAAAGGCTCAGCTGTAATCCTCTTAGGAGAGAGTTCTGCTGTCAGGATAAAAATGTTTCAGTGTTGCACTTTTTGTGCTGAAGCAGCGAGTCAACCAGTGTCAGCTCCTCAGCCCTCTGGCCTGCAGGGCATCTCTTTCTAGCTCGCAGTGGTGAACAGGTGCTTCAGGGAGCATGCTAAAAGCTAGCAGAGCTAAACTTCGGTTCTGTTAGAGTGAGTGCAGCGCAATATAACCCTTTCTACAAAGTTGCATTTCTCACTTATCCCTCAGACAAAACCACAAGTGGTATCTAGATTTAAGTTTCTTGTAAAAATTTGGGTAAGTGGTAGGAAATTTAAACAAGTGTTTCACTGCTGGAAATATCATAATGCATTGCGGCACACTGAACAAATAAACATAACAGGCATAACAGGAGCTGGGCTGTTTTTCCACAGGTAACAATATGGCAGCCAGCTGGTAACAAACAATCTCAAATAACAGTTAAAGGATAAGCTTTAATATTTTTCTGGAGACATTTTAGGTGAGAAATGGGCAACGCAGCAACAGAGTTTTAGTCTATATTTAATCAGCACTGGTGCAGTGGTTAGCATTGTCGCTTCACAGCAAGAGGGTTCCTGGTTCCAACCCGGGGTGGGGGAGCCCCTCTGTGCAGAGTTTGCATGTTCTCCCCGTGTCAGTGTGGGTTACTCTGGGTACTCCAGCTTCCTCCCACAGTCCAAAGACATGCAGGTTAGGTTAACTGGTGACTCTAAATTGCCTGTAGATGTGAATGGTTGTGTCTCAATGTGTCAGCCCTGTGATAGTCTGGCGACCTGTCCAGGGTGAACCCCACCTCTCGCCCAATATAAGCTGGGATAGGCTCCAGCCCCCCAGCGACCCCTAACAGAATAAGTGGTTAGGGAAATGAATGAATGAATACTTAGTTTAACTGTTTGGTTTGAGGGAGCGAGAGAAGGGCGGCTCTCTCTTGATCCGTTTCTATACTCTCTGTGTCCATGATGGCGGGCGTACGAAAATGTGGAGGTACAATCTGTAGTTGGAGCAACAGCCAGCAAAAACCAAAAAGCAGGGAGATCTGAGTGCTTTTAAGATGGAGGGAAGTTTACTACAGTTCACTTATACATACTACCCACATTGTTACACAACAAAGCTGGTTGAAAATCACCAACATTAACAGTAAACACAATGTGCCATGTTTGCGACCCCCCTCAGGCTGTTGTATGAGTGCTGTCTATGTGTTTTCCTCAGTTAGGACGTTACACCAAAGAAGGTCAGCTGTTCCTGGGTCCTCTGGGAAGCACAGGGGAGGAAACTCGCTGTGTGGTGGACGATCAGATCAGCCAGTTTCCTCAGCTCCTCAACTGTGAGAAGGTGACCAATGTGAAGCAGAAGACATGGAATTTCTCTCAGGTAAGAAGCAGAAAGAAAACTGTTTTCCTTGGTGAAATATATTGTTTCTTCACAAGAAAAGCATAATTTCATTCTTTTGTGAGTAAGACTTAACTTTAACCTTGTGGTCAAGTTGCCATACAACCATACTATTAAGTATGCCTGAAATAGATTTAGTATGTCCCAATACATAGCATGTAAAAAGAAGTATGCCAAAAATACCTCGATGTCCTACTGCCTCTGGTCAGATTTTGCAGTATGCAAGCCAGCATGCTCTTCTGGCTATTCTGACCCACAGTCCTCTGCAGAGCGGAAGATACGTCATATCAACTGAGCCACAAACAGATGACAGCTTGACATCTCGCTGACAGCTGTCAGAGGGCGTAATGACGGATGAAAGCGAATTCAAGTGACTGATGACCAGTCGAATAGTAAAAGAAGGAATATTAATTGTTTAAGTGAACAAAATAATCATGAAGATAACCACCAACAATATGACACAATAAACAACGACAAAGAAGTGCATATGTAATTTTACTTTCAAGAATATAATATGTTATAATCCCCCCTCCGGATCCACAGCCATCATCAGGTCTTTCAGTGGCCTCGAGGATGTTTTTGATGGCTCTTTTGCACAGGTGACCCTTTACTCCAAGGAGTTTGAGGGTTTGACATAATGACTGGCCAGTGAATCAGCAGCACCCAACCTCGATTGGTTCGACACGGGCTTTCCAGCCATTGTTCCTGCACTCCATCACCAGTTCTGTGTATTTGGCCCTTTTCCGCTCGTTGGCCTCTTCAATCTGGTCTTCCCAGGGGACTGTATGTTCCATTAGGACCACTGGCTTTGTTGACTCCGATGTTAACACCATGTCTGGGCGGAGCAAAGTGGCTGAGATGTGTTCAGGGAACTTGAGCTGCCTTCCCAGGTCGAGTTGGAGATGCCCGTCCCGTGCAGTGACAAGAAGCCCTCCGGAGGCGCTTGGCTGGTGTTGTGCCTTCTCTTCGGCTCTGATGAAAGTGATGGACTGCTTGGGCGTGTGCTGGTACTTGCTGTTTTGAATCGCTCTGCTGATGGTATCTGCCAAGGCCCTAAGGACCTGGTCATGGCGTCAGCGGTACTGCCTGTCCCCCAGTGCCTTCAAGCAGCAGCTGAGGATGTGCTCCAAAGTGCCTTTCTTCTGGCACAGTTGGCATGCTGGAGTGTCTACCAAGCCCCAGCAATGCAGATTGGCTGGGCTGGGGAGAATGTTGTAAACTGACCGGATGAGAAAGTTGATGTTCTGAGGTTCGGCTCTCCAGAGCTCTGACCAGGTGATCTTACGCTGTTCAGCATTCTCCCACCTAGTCCAGGCGCCTTGTTGATATGCTGACCATCTTGGTCTGGCGGTCTTCCTCCACCTCTGCTCGTATCTCATCCTGCACCAGTTGACGCTTCTCCCTCCCTCTGGCTTTGTCATAGCGTGGTTTGGGAAAACTGCCTAGTCCTGCCCGCCCCACTGCCAAGTTGCCGACCAAAATGCTATGCTGTAGCTGTGCCTCCGCTCTGTCAACTGCTTCATGTGCCTTCCACTTCCTTACGGTCTTTACAAGGATTCCTGCTGAGGCGACTTTAATATCAGAGGAATCTTGGTACATCATGACCTCCCTGGCACATGTGACCTTGAATTCTTCTGACAAGCAACTGATGGGAAGCTGCAGGTTAGTGGAATGCCCATACAGGGCAATACTGCACAGGGACTGAGGGAGCCCCAACCATCTCCGGAGAAACTGGGTGATGGTTCTTTCCAGCACCTCCACAGTGGTCATGGGCACCTCATAGACAAGAAGGGGCCAGACAAGTCTCGGCAGGACTCCATGTTGGTACATCCAGGCTTTTGAATTTTCCTGGGAGCCGCGACTTGTCGATCGCAGTGAGCCATGTTGTTAGTCTGCTCTTGGTTTGTTGGAGTGTGGCTGTATCCCTCAAGGAACTGTGAAAGATCTTCCCCAGGCTCTTGACAAGTCTTTCTGTCACCGTTGGAATTGGTGTCCGTCCCACGGTAAAGCGGAACCAATCAGCCACTCTACTTTTCTTCAGGACCAGAGACCTGGATTTGGCAGGCTTGAGACTCATCCTTGCCCATGAGATGAGTCATTCAAGCCCTTGGAGGAGCCATCTGCACCCAGGAACAGATATTGCTGTCACCGTTATAAATGAAATATAACATAAATTCCAACCTACTAAAAGTAAAAACACAAAGTATGCGATTGGGGAAGCAGCAATAGTGCGATAACATGTCATAAAAAAAGGTCATGGTATAGTGTGACATAACCATAGTTAAGTATGTCATAAAGTAGTCATAGTGTAGTATGCCTTAAAAAAGGTTATAGTAAAGTTTGCCATAATAAAGGTCAGAGTATACTATGTCATAAAACAATGATCGTATAGTATGCCATAAAAAAGGTCATAATATACTATGTCATAAAACAATGATCGTATAGTATGCCATAAAAAAGGTCATAATATACTATGTCATAAATAATCACAGTTTGCCATTAAAAATGTTTAAAAAAATCCTGTTTCATTTTCACATATACAAAATATAATTAATACATTATCTGAGAGGATTTCATGTCAAATATCTGTCCACACCAGGCCTGGGTCTTGTCACATGTGGTCACATGTGGTACACAGGTCCTATGTAAAACTGTCTCTCCTTCTGCCCTGCAGAATGACTCAATCGTAAATCGAGCCACGGGACGCTGTCTGGAGGTGGTGCCGGCTAATGCTTTCTTCGGCCACCTGCTGGTTCTGCAGCCCTGCTCTGGACAGAAGTGGACCATCAAGAACACCATGAAGCCGTAGATAACTGGCTAACTTTACTGGGACCAATGACATCAGAGGTCACTTTTAAGAGCTGTCACCTAAACCTCGGCTCAGGACAACTGATGAGGCGCAGGCTCCTGGTCTCTTCAAGAGAAGACGGAGATGATTTAAAAGAGACGTGAGCTGCAAACATCTCAGTGATACAAGTTTTGTGAAAAATGGTTGTTTTTTGCAAAGCAGACATTCAAAATGATGCAAGTTTAGCATGAGGACTGTTTCTCTTTCTCCATCTAAATTTGACAAAATTTCAGTGTGACGTTGCCATAATTCCTGTGCCACTTCTCTGCGATGTTTTTAGGTTTAAGGATGGAGATTTGATCAGCCAAAACTGTTCTGTCTTATGTGTGTGGGGGGAATAGGGTTTCTATCTTCATCCTCAAAATGTTTCTACATGATTTCATTCTGTATCATGTTATGTCTTTTAAGATGTGTAAAAGAATAAAACACCTGGAAGTGAATTTTCAGTAATATGCACTGACCGGAGTTATTGTTAGTTTTTAATAGGCTTCATTAGTGGTTCTGGACTTTTTAAACCAACTGACAAAACTAAGGACAGCCTGCATATGACAGGCATAAATTTGAGTCAAACATTAATGCCCAAAGTGAATTTTATTTTCTTCTAACAGAAGCATAGACCCTGTAAATATCTATAATTTGAAGGAAAAGGCATTAACAATAAATATTGTATATCATCTCAGAAATCACACTGTCGAGGGCTACTGGGCTAAATCATGGTTTTATATGTTGTGGATGCATTTGTCTTTTTTATAGTCATTTTTACTCAAAGCATTCAATAGCACCAAATGCAATACATCTTGTAGCATGGTTGTAAGTACTGAATGCACCTAGGGACAAAGTTTAGCTGAGCTGAGCTGATATATTGTGTTACCTGCTGAGTGCCATAACTACTGCAGACAGCCCAAACTAAGAGGCTGCAGCCTGAAGCACTTTTTTGGGCACGGAGATAGAACTGCAGACTATGAGAGGAAGATTAAATCATTGAATTATGACTAGTGATTGAATGGAAAAGTGCACAAGTGTATCGACTGGGGAAATGCTGGAGGCCTTTGAGGCCAGTATTATTATTGTATTGAGATGTATATGATGTCATATATTCAATTAATTCAATGTTATCAGTTGGATTTTTGCTCTCAAGATTGTCTTCCAATAAACAACTGGTTTCCTGTTTTTTTTTTTCATGGTTACTGTTTCTGAGGATAGACATGCTGTTTTTGAATCTGATGTTTTGCAGGGTTCCTGCAGATCCTTAAAAAGTCATTAAATTCATTAATCTAAAAGTAAGGCCTTAATTGGTATTATAATGTCTCAAATCAGTCTTTCAAAAGTCTTAAAAATGCTAAGACATGGGAAGTGGGATATTGTGGGGAAAAAAATCAAATGTATTGTAAAATCTCAAAAATATTGGTAATATCTATTTTTTAATTTAATTATTTAATTTTAATTTACTGAATGCCTCCCATATTAACATCACACAGATCAGGATAGAGGAAACAACTACACTTTGACAAGCCAAACAAAATACTTTTTACTGTAATATGTTCATTCATCTCCATGTGTTCCATGTTAAAAAGTTCCTTTTTTTTCAGCATTTGAAGTAGATCATTTACCTTTTTAACATTTTGGGAAAAATTGTCTCTAACTTGAAGTAATTAAAGTAAGTAGTGTAAGTAATGGGGTTTTTTTGTCTTTAACTTTATTCTGAGTGGTATTAAAAAAAGTCTTAAATCTAACTCAAAAATAAAAAATAGATTTCTTCTAAAGAGATGTCACCCTCAGCTCCCAACTGCATGGCATCTGGTGCAACTGTGAACACCAACTTGGCTTAAGAATAATTTAATCATATATCCTTTGTAAAAAAAAATAGTACATCAAGATATTACACAACATTGTATGAGGCAGCCAGGTGGCCCAACATTAAAGGGACTGTCCTATAAATGGAAAGTTATGGTTCAATTGTGTAGCAGCCGTGTGTCCTGTGAAGTGTCCTTGAACCAGATGTTGAACTCCTACTGCTTACTCTCACTAAATGCTGCTATGGATGAAGCATCAGCTAAAAGCTTAAGATGTAAATGAAACAGGAGGAGCCTGCCGGGAGCACAAGGGCCTGTTTCTAGCAGAGAGCTGGAGAGGATGGCGTGGCTCTGGAGGACAGAGCCTGCATGCTAACACAACACTGAGCGCTGAACAGACTCTGTAACGACAGGCCTGCTCATCATCTGCTGGCGTGAAATAGGATTACTATATGTTGGTTAAAATCCTGCTAAATGTCAGCCAACAGTTGCTGTAAATAACTCCAAGGACAGTCTGATCAAATTAACTTAGCAGACTCTTACATTACACAGGTGGATCCTATGAGGACAGAAAATAGCTCACTTTGTAGATCTTAACATGAAAAAACTAATAATTTTATATGATGATACTATGGTAGTCAGGTAAAATGTTTAAATTTTTGCAGTAAATTCTTAACCTTATTTTGAAAATCTTAATTTGGTTACAATACTTTATCATTATTTGTGGGTAAAATCAATTAATATCAGTTATAGTTTCCATATTGTCAGCACTGTCCAAACCAACAGTGCTCTGTATCTCTGTGTTGAGCAGAAAATAGAAACTGTGTTATCAGAAATGATCATGTCATTATTTGCTCCATATAGTGTTTGGTTATCTGATGGCAGGTCTGTGTCCCTGCAGCAGACCTGTCATCTCTGCCTGCTCTCTGATTACGAGTGTCTCTGGATGCAGACTTAAAATTATCTGTGCAAAATTGCCACACAGACATTATCATTATTGGACAGAAACATACTTGAGCTCCAATATAAACGTGCAGTTTGCTGTAAGTGGCTGCAGCTGCTACCAGCTGACTTTCAGACATGATATAACAGTTTAAATGTTGATATGGTTTCAAATTAAATGTCCTTTTGAAAAAGGTAATTGAGTGACAACTTCCAACTCAAGGTTATCTTTAAAGGAGAAAGTTGTGTCTGTTGGTTACAAAATGGAAATAATTTTATCTACCTGATCCTCTGTATGTGGAGGTATTGAAGAATTTCCATGCACGTTACTGTTTCAGTGTTTGTGTGTCAGTACGACACTTAGCCTCACCATTTTAGTGCCTAATGCTACCCTCTTGTGGTTCAAGTGTGGTCACAAAGATAATATACACTCAGTGATAATATACACTTGAGGTATACTTGTACAACCTAATACAATCCAATACAACAGCCCTGCCATAACAGCCATCTTTATAAAGCTCCAAATTATTTTCTGTCTCCTTGTAGGCAAATGTGAAGGCCAAACAAATTCGAAACACTCCAATAATGCTGTGAAACTCCACTTTTAAACTCCACTTCGTCACGAAGATCTGTGTTGATTGAAACGTTGATCCTTACAATAAACATTTGAGGAGCTATAACAGTGTGCGGACTTCACCTTTTTTAAAAGTCTGTTTGCTTGTTGGTCCCGCACCTGTGATACTTTGGATGTGCGTGCTCTACCCTACTTTATAGTTAACCATAAATATCACAGCATATGCATTAAAATGTATATATGTATGTATATAAAATTCTATAAAAGTCATAAAAAAATGTCATAGCACTGTATGCCATAATATATCAGGACAAGAAATGTCATGGTGTAGTGTGCTCTAAAAAGTGTCCTAGAATAGTACACCATAAAAAGTCATAGTCTAGTATGCCAGAACAAAATACAGTCTAGCATACTATAAAAAAAATCATAAAAAGTTATAGTTCAGTACGACATAAAAATGTCATAAAAACTGTTGTAAAAAATGTCACTATATATTTTATGCCATAACAAAGTTAATTAAAAAGTCATAGTAAAGTACATAGCTTCTTAAAGTGTGAGATTTTTTTTTTGCTGATGCAGTTGCATGGCAACTTGTGACTCCTCCCAAGTGTCACAGGAATAACTCTCTGTCATTAATGCTTGTGCTATGAGCTAATGTGATTTCAATGGACAACTTGGTAGTTTGATGTGAAAGTGAGATGAAATAGTTATTTTGTTTTATATGTGCCCTCAGTCACATGCTGGCTCCTTAAACTGGCACAACTTAACACCTGGTTTTCAGGAACATGCGATGAATTAGTGGTATAAATGCTGATGCCGCAGTTGCGTAATGACAGCTGCCCTGGTGCTGTTGGAGAACCTCACCGATGTGACACAGTCAGTGAGATTGCACTTCTTCTTTGCTGTCCTTGTCATTGACAGGTCTAATGAGAGGAGGAGCAGGCACAACCATTGATATACAGATATGTTTAAGGATAACTATACAGTCTCCATTCCTATCTACCTTTGGGACAGGAAAAGAGGCTTGTGTATGTGCACCCAGCCCTATGCAAACTTTAGTATACAACCTCTATGGACAAATACACATATTGAAACAAGCTACAAAATCTAATACTTCATAAAAAAGTGTTTAAAAAGTTTTAAAGTCTTGAGTTCCTTAATTGTCACTTAATTAATTAATCAACTTTTAATACTTTTTAAGACCCCCCTAGGCACCTGGGGCCTGATAAGGAACTGATGACCGCCACAATGAGCACGAGTCCAGTGCAAAATAAAACATAAAGAACCATTTAAAAAACACTGTTTTATTGCATCAATGCTTGATCCTTTAACTTTTGTACAGATTTCCGTATTTACAATTTCATAATTAATATGCCTCTAATAAATAGTACAACTGAAATTCTTTCTCTAGTCTACATGTTTAAATATTGCACATGCAAAGTATGTATAGTGTGTGCTTGTCTAATACATATGCTATGTTATTAGCTATGTACAAAGTTACATAACAAAAACACGTGGGATCCAATCACCATGCTACTCAAGAGACACTGTGCGTTTCCCCTCCAAAATAAAACTCTTCAACTACCAATACATGCAACCACTCTGCAGGGGCAGTCTGGTTACAGGAAAACTGTAACCACAGTAATCCCGAAAAAAATATACAAAAATGAAAATAAGATTTAAAAGACAACGTTCTTCTAAAAGAACAAATAAAACTCTTTTTCAGTTAGCCACTACATGCTAGCAGTGACTAGAATTTTGTGGGAAATTTCCACCAAATGACTGACAGATTAAAAAAGAACAAAACTAATTTTAATCAGTGTGAGTATTTCTGATAAAAAAATAATAAAACCAGTGTGACCTACAAGGTTCTGCAGACTGTTTTGCACAAAGTGCGTTTTCTTCAGTCTCCGAAATGTAATAGTAATGGTTGATCTGTGTGTGAAACCTTTTACAGGTTCAAAAGAACTTTTTCTGTCATAGACAAGAAATCTATTCCTATAAATACACCGTGTTCAAATACAAGTGCTGCTCTACCTGCAGTTGGTAGATCATAGTCAATTGACACATACATAAAAATCCTCATATTTTAACATTAAGATCAACAGTTGCCAGACATTGTGAATATAATGCTGTGAGAGTCCTGCCTGACATCACATTCCTGTGGTGCTTAGAGACTGAGAAACACAAACACCGTCGTGGGACAACAGCATGGACAATGTTATATTACTTCTCCTCTAGATGGCACTCTTGCACAAACCTACAGCCCTGCTTGTCATTTCATTGGAATGGATGACAGGTACAGTGCAAAAACAATAACAGGAACAAACCAAATCATACATGAGAGACATATTTCTGCCAAAAAATGCCAGACAGATCTCGTGTTTCCACGTAGGGACAGGGAAAAGCATCTATATTGTGTTGTCTGGTTCACCTCTGCGGAGTTCTATGGCTTTGGCAAGAGGGTTGAGAGGGAGCAGAAAGGGCTTTCACCGCCTGTGTCTGACATGTTTGTGATGAAGCGGCTGCCTCTCTATCCGCTGATCTCCCTCCCTGCACCTCTGAACCCGAGTGAGCAGAGAGCACCGACAGTCATGCACATACAGACATACTGTACACCTTCAGCAGACACTTGAGACACTTCAGACGTGGGTTACGGTATTTACAGAGGACACTGACTTGATTGCATGCACTCAATAACATGGGTGTTTCTGACCCCTGGCTGGGTTTACATGAGATGAGGGTCAGTGCAGGAGTTCATAGCCGACCTCAGAATCAACAAGTCAAGACATGTCTTTAAATCATTCAGTGCTGTGACAAAGTTTGCAAACCCCAAAATTCTTCACAGAATTTGTCGCAGCTCAAAATCTGTTATCTCTGGTCCACACAGTAACTTCTATCCCACAACAGCAACAGTTTTAAAATGAAAACAAGGGATATATAAAGGGTGCTAACGTAAGTACATGTAAGTTCATGACACACTGATGTTTTTACATTTTAGCTTAGACAAGTGACTAAAATCAAATAATTGATTAATTTACCATATCAGATCTACAACCAACAAAAGCAACAGTGGAATCAGAATTTGACTGCAGGATGGATTCAAATTCAGAAAATGTTCTTAAATTGAAAAAACAAACAAAACAAAAACCAACAGATAAATTAAATGGTACCTTTGTTTTGCTCACCTTTTTATTTCATTTGTATATTTGACATATTAAACTAACTCATTACAACTCATCTACATTAAAAATGATAAAATAAACACAGATCATTTAATTTTTTTGATTTAAAGGTAACAGCAATAACTTGCGCAGGAAACTTGAGCGCAGTCATAATTCATTAACTTGAATCACCGTGATTTGAAGGACAAAGAAAAATCCACCCTTACACTGTTAAAAAATTCTGCGTTGGTGGTGTTGTACCATACATTCCTAAGTCAATTTCTCTTAGGGCCCTGACGCACCAAGATGAACGTCTGCCATCAGTGAGCGTCTGTTGCCCTAATTCTGCGGCATGTAGCATTTGGCACTAATCAGCCCTTCTCAGCTTTTTTGCAGTGGATTTGGGATGTTGAATCATCGGTAGAGATGGCGGAGCAAGTCGTCGAATGCAATCACTCTGATTGGCAGTTCAGCTCAGTACAAAAGAAGAGAAACTGGAGTGAGGAAAGTAAACAAAAGGCTTAAGTCAAGAGGGCATGAGATCAAAACAAATTTGTTAAACTAGGTAAGTTTGGTTTTTTTTAGCCACTGAGCTCTTTAGCAGAATGGTTCATAATTGTGTTATTGTTCACTAGTAAGGTTAGGTTGTGTTGTTAGTGTGCTAACGGGCCATCTAGCGTCTTGAACCGTCCTGTTGGCCTCTCGGTTTCCCTTTTTGGATGATGAATACAGTCTACAGCCACTTGCTGCTGGAGAGTTATGTCCTCCTGCGCAGGTGCAGAACGTACGTGCTAGTTGGCTGTTGGCTGTATCTTTGTATTTTGTTCAAGTGAAACTTTTTGGCCGAGACACAGGTGACTTGAGGCGACGCAACAGTCGGCCTTCATTGCCGCAAGTTCTGATGTTGCTTTGGTGATCCTGGGCCTTTATATTCACAGACAACTGGCCAAACCCAGATTACGTGGCAACATATATTCAACAACTAATAGGAAAATAGGAAAAATGTGATGAAGTGGAGCCGGAGGACCCGCCAGTTTTTTTCTATTTCACAATGGTATTAAACTGATTCACACTAAAAAAAATTGTTTGTACTTAGACTGTAACTGGTGTGCCTTAGTTAATACAAAACACTGAAGTAGAGCTTAATTATGAAAAGAAAGTGCCAGGGAAAGGATCCCCCAGACCCCCCGAAAGAGGTCCTGAATGTCCTCAAATCCTAGAAACACCCTTGCCTACATCTGACCCATGCAGGGCTGCTGCGACTGGATTTGCATTGTCCATTCATTTAATCTGACAAATATTATTAATGTTTATTTAATAACTCTTCCCTGGCCTTGTGAATATTTTGCAAAAGTAGCCCCTGGGCAGAGCAAGTTGAGCATCTATGATTTAGACTAAATCTATTCAGGTTCTGTCGATTGGAAAACCTTGTGTTATTTTGCTCTTCCATTGTCTTTGAATGCAATGGTTTCACACTTCATCTCTGGGGGTTGTCCAAAGTCATTTGGGGAAATGTAGAAAATCACCAACTGAGGCAGAAGTAGATGAGGCAGAGTGAGAGAAAGCTGAATTAAATCACCTTGCAAAATCACTCCTGGAGTGCACTGAACACCACAGAGTGATGATATAGAACAGAGTGAACACTAAAAGGGTGGATTTTCTTTCCTTTAATAGAACACAGAAACCTTTTCTTTGCACCCTGAACAGTGTCCAGTGTTCAAACTTTCAGAGCTTCTGTGTTCATTCATGAATATCACAGGCCAAAACACCAGCCTGGAGTTAACATTTAACGTTTTGCTCGCTTGACTGCTTGGTGTGTAGGGCCGATGAACTGATGCCAGCACCTCATACCAGCCCACAGTCACAGTAGTTGAAAATAGAAAGTTGGAGAGCTGAAGTATCGTAGCACCATGGGAGCTCCAGGAGCTGTCCGCCTGATGTGTACAGATCCTTCTGCTTGAGTGGCGGCGAGCGCTGCCATCATGCCTCCAGGAACTATAATAAGAGGGCAATTGTTCTCTTTCGGGGCCCAGACTGCAGCTCTGGTAGCTCATCAGACTCCTGGTGGGTGACAGATCTGCAGACACACACGTCACATCTCGCCTGCTGGAAAAGCTCTGAACTCCTGCACTTTTTTTTGTTACATTTTTTTATTGCATCAGGGAAACAGACACGACAGAGTATCATGTGTAATGTCAGCCCTTGAGTGTCCCTGTCAGAGTAAAGGGGGAGGAGTCCTGCATCACTCCTCATGCTGGCTTCACGGTTTCATTGGACGTCACATGGAGAGGCGCCACTCGTTCAAAAAACTAAGAATAACTTTAAAAATGGATTTTGTCGATTATTTTGAGTATTATTCCTTGTAGTCCTTTTCCTATCAACAGGGATATGACCTCACCCACTGGCATGCACATGCAGGCTGGCTTGTTCCCTGTTCACAGTGGGCTCAGCTACTCCATGCCGTTCCTCAGCATCTGATTGGCTGCGATGAGCATGACGCTGATGATGAATGCCATGGCAAAGGCGCATATGAGGCTCTTCCTCACGCACGTCTGGCGATTCTTCTTTGAAGGGTGAACTGAAAGAGAAATGAGAAGGAGACAAACAGAAAGTGCTGGTTTAAAAGATGATAACACCTCTGTTTCTGACACATCTTTGAATTTATCATCTCTGCCCCCAGACAGAGAATATAATGAAGACAAACACAGAGTGCACTAACACCAGGCAGTTGGAGTGGTTCATTTATACTTTATTTACTCCTTTGGTTCAATGGTCAACTGCTCTCCCTGAGGGGAGAATTATTCCATTCAAACTTACACAACAGAAAATGCACTAAGAAACCTAAAAATGTCTTGCTCCTCTATCAAGAGATTTGCTTGTTGTTAGTTTGGAAATGTTTTAATTGTTTTTTATTGCCAATGGGTGAACAGGTTGTAATGTACCGGTAGTGTCAACAAATGAAGGGCACCCACCACAACACAGAGTCCACACATGCTGTGATTTCATATACATATTTTGCAGCCTCAAAAGGCAATGGACTTTCACTTTGTGCACTGTAGTAACTCTCGAGCCAGGGGTGTGGTCCTGGACTGCCCTCTCAAACACTCCAAGTCTCTGCTGTACCAAACTTTCTGTTACTGCTGTTACACAGATTAGACCCCTCGCTGCCACTGGCCACTAGCTTGCTGTTAACTTCAAAGCTGGGGTTTGCACTGGCTGACCTGGAGTTGCTACAGTGGCTAAGGTCTGAGTTGTCGTCCACTCTCCTACCGGGAAATTCGTGTCCTAGTGGTGGGGAGTGAGGCAAAGGGTCCGCAGGCTATGAAAGCTAGCTAATTATGGTTTCATTTGTGGTCTGGTAAATAGTGAATCCATCAAATTCAGTGTGCTATATCAAAATGTAAGTGCTCTGTGGTGCTGAAAAGAAATCCTAATGTTAGAGCTCTTTTAACAGAAAGCCAATATTACAATACAGAGATCTAAAACCAAACTTGCAGAGCTTCTGTGTTCATTTGTGAACATCACAAGGCCAACAGGCAAACCTGAGGTTACAATTTTATTTATGGTCATTTTTGAGAGTGTGCTTGTGCATTATGATCTTGGTCAACATTAATGTATATAGGAGATTGTGATGGGATGGCATCATATGATGCTCCAAAGTTAGGCTAAATTTTGGTGACGGAAACACACCACAGAGGTCCCTTCGCCTCTCACCTCAAAATATCTTAATGAAAATTGATTCTCTGGATACACAAGAGTCTCCCCTTTGCAGACATGCTCACTTTATGATTATCCCATGTAGTTTATGACACATTGCATACTGGGGTCCCCTAACAGTCTTGTAATTGCATTAATTGAGCATGACTAGAAAGCTGAGGCTCTTGTGGATTCAGTGAGCCCAATTTTATTTATGTATAATGATGTTAAGTCCCATAGTAGCCATGAGACTTGACGTCACTTTGTAAACAGAACTTTTGTGATCTCTAGGATAATCACATCCTCATGAAACTTTACAACCACAGACGAGAGACCTTGGGTATTCAGAAGATGTTGACAATAAGGGTTTCTTCAGCAGTTTTCAGAACAGAAGTGTTTGCCATCCAAATAGCCAAAAAATTAAATTCTTACAAAAATCTCTAAATGAAAGAAATTTTTGATACTAAATCACAGAATGGATTTTTCTATAGAGTTCCTAAAGATACTGGTGTCTTCATGTAGTATTCTGGAGGACTTGTGGCCATTATAAATTCTTGAGAGGTCAAAAATGCTTAAATTAGCACCACATCTGTGTAACAAATGGTATCAATCTAAAAACTGTTGTGAGGATGGGAATGGTCCTCAAATACTTCCATCATAATGTCCTAAGCCCCTATAGATGCTAAACTTTAAAAATGTGAATCTGTATCTGACCAAAACACAGTCTTTATTACAGATTTATGACTAGAAAAACTTCAAACTTCTTTGTGGCATATACTGTTGACCTGCTATCTCCCAATAAAGATGCCCCATTCCTCTTAAAAAAAGACAACAATGGCTTTATGGTGGGTCTCAGAGGGTTAAACACATAAATCAAGTCAGACTAAATACTAGAGGTGGTGAAGCAGTGAGGAGTATCACCTTCATGCTTCTTGAACAGCACTTAAATACTTGACAGCAACATCCACCTCAAGACATCAATTCTTTGTCTCCATAAAGACGAAAGACACCGGAGTGCAAGTAAATGGACATTATGCAGAAATCCAAGTCACAACCATTCACACAACAGCAGTCCAGACCCTCTCTATGAGATAATTTTCTGGTTCAATCAACCTCCGGCACCAACCGGTAACTCAGCAGCTCTTCCTCCCTGCAGTGGGTCGTCGGACTGCGAGGGGCTGAAATGATTTTACCCGGCCGCGGTAATTAGGGGAGCTGGGCCAATGAGCCACAGCCACATGGCTCACACACTCACTTGCTCTATTTTTAACTCTCAATTCAAGAAGCACTGAAGTCATCAAAAATGCCTCTTGACTGCTGTTCCAAAGAAAATGCAATGTGGAAAGTAGGACAGAAATTGCTACATCTTTCTTGGCTGAGGCACTGAGGCAGTGTCATTAGTTGGCACTCTCCTGTTAAAAAAATACTATTCCAGACTCTCACATCGTATAAAACATGACGTGACGTGATGTTTTAGCCAAATGGATTATCTAAGAATGAACTTTGAGCCAATAAGCAAGGTTATGTAACTCAGCACTGGATGAAGCTTTTATTTTGGTCAATGTTTGTACACAAGTCATGCTGCACAATATGTTTTTTTTTTGGTTTTGCAAATATCTTTTTCAGGAACCCCATGCTCACACTCGTAATTACTCACATTCACACCTTGAAGCTGACTAGTACAACCACAGGCTCATCTGTTGGCTGTTGGAGCAACAGTTTCAAAATGCAGGAAGTAGACATGTTTTCACTTTCTCCTCTCAGTCACATCCTGCTGGGGTAAAAACTGAAGCAGTGATCTCCCAGTCGCAAGTTGCTTCCCTAATTTATACAATAATATTAATAATCTGGTGATTTTGAGGCTAATGCTGCTGTGAGACGACACAAACATCCAGCCATAAACTTGAGATGTTACAATATCAGTTTTTACTTCCTGATTATAATACCTAAACTTGTGTATCTACTGACACCAAGTTCTGATCCAATGTCATTGTGTTAAAAAATAAAAAAACAGTTGTATACTACTAACCCAATTCCATATCAAGAGGCTGAATAAAAAAAAAAAAAGATGGAGCAAAGGCCATTAAAACTATGTTTCTAGATCACAGCGCTCTGGAGATACTGACCTGCCATTTGAACTCTGCAGAAGGGGTGGTCAGCCAGTGCCTACACTGGTATTTTGCTCAGTGTGATGTCATTTCTTGGAGAGCCTTTACACTCTTTAAACGGTTACGTAAGTCAATAAACCATAATATTTGAAAAAAGTACAGAAATTTTGTCACAGATTAAAAAAAAAATCATCTGATGTTTTTTCATCACATTTCACAAAATAACACACAAAACACATTGATCCAATAAATTATGAAATGTGAAAACACCTAAAAAAAACCCTTTAGTATTATTATTATTATTATTATTATTATTATTATCATTATTATTTAAGTTAATTGAACTATTTACAATATTTAGTTTTCTTTGAGATGTGTTTTTTTAATGAACAGATTGCAAAGGCTTTTTGATTAATTTCTTTATTTATTTCTCTGGCACCACACATTTTTGCACGCTTTTGCACGGCATCTAACATAATGACATTATCACAAGTTTACAATGCAGTGACACAGAAGACAGGATTCTTAGCTTTCTGTAGCAACAAGAATGAATGTTAGAGATATTATATCTTTCATTTTACACAATTATGCAAGCATTGATATCCTGCAGCCGTTACTGGGAAATACAGGTGCCACTGCTTGCTGTCAGCATGTTTGCACCACACATAGGCCATGGTAACATAACTGAGTTGATGACCCAGGAGACAAATGCCTTACCTTTCTGCTGCAAACAGCATGAATGATCTGGCTATTATGGTTTTGATTTTAAATTGACTTAAACAAGATTATACAACAATCGCCTGCAGCTGTTTTTAAAGGGTTAACAGAAGTCAAACCACCTGGGATGACATTATGTAACTGTTTTATAATTCTAAGTTTTTCAAGAATTTTGTAGGATTTTGTGTCATTTCCTTGATATTCATGCAGCTGGTTTAAATTTCAGGTATCTATCTATAGTTGTATAAGTCAGGGTGAGTTGAACAGAGTGTCAATGGAAAGAGCAGCTGTGTTCAGCTGCTAGCTGGACTGTGAAGATGGGAGGAGAGTTGTGGTCTAGACATTAGTTCTCAGTCCAGTCGCCTGAACCTGCTGTCAGCCTCATAAAACACCTCCTCAGCCGCCCAAAGTAACCACACCACTGCCAAATATCCACAAAGGGTTTTCTTCAGTGGACCACTGTGGTCATGAAGGTAATGAGGTGGATGCTGGTTTCCAGGCTGCTGACTTATGGCTGTCGACATTCACTTGTGCTCCAAATTCAGTTGAGCTACAGGTCAATTAGTCAACTGTGTAAAAAGTGTACAGATATTAACTACCTTTAATGTATTGATATGGTGACTGATTTGAAAACCTGGCTAATAAACAAACTTGCAAAATGTCACTCAGATGAACAGGTACTGACCAGGAAGAGACTCAAAAAGACCACAAACAGATGCAAAGGAACTGCAAAGAGACACACTAATATCCACAAAAACTGGAAAAACAACAAAGAGACACAAAACAATCACAAAAAGATGCATGTTGACTACAAAGAGACGTAAAACTCTTGGTGGTGGGGCCCTTTGCATATCTGTGCCAAGGGGCCAATCGTCTCATATTCCGCCCACGGCCAATGGTCCCTTCCCTACTTCCTGCTACCCTAATTCTATTGTCCTTGCACTTGGACCACACCCATCTTCAAATTCGGCCTTAAACGTGATCTCAACTGCACACCCGTTAAGTTTCATGACAATGTCTAGCGGTTTCTGTGGTAGTTCCTGCTCTCCGGGAACACATTTTGTCTTGGTGACACATACACACACAGACTCACAAGGCGAAAACAATACCAGTTTGTAGTGATCACAAACATGTACAATCCGAACATATTGTTGAGATGGGGCTCTTAAATCTATGCACCTGTATGGCAGCTGTGACATTCATGGATCAAAGTTGATTTCCACACTTGCGTCTGGCTGCCAGGCACTCCCTGGACAGCTGCTACTCCTACATGTTTCTCTGCGCTTTACGCTATTGGTGTAATTTGCTCAGCAATGAATCAGTGCCTGGTGAACTTCTATGGATCGGTGGTTACACTCTTTATTCTGTTGTTTTTCAGCTCCACACCATATTGATTCCAGAGCGAGCTGAAGCCAGAGGGAAATCAAGTGCCTCTTATGCTACCTCATATACCAGTAAGCTGAAGCAATAAGCACCAGAGTAGCATGATGAATTGTGCTCAGTATGAATCGCACTGTGACAAGATGTATTGATTTCTGCATGACTGAACACATTTTGGTGTCCCTGTGTGGCAGGTGGTGCTCATGGATCCAGGGCCAAACAGTTGTGATTGCTCTGTGTGATCCTGCAGTGGTCAGCTTTCATCATAAACCCAATAGGAACATCATGTTGTCATCACTCCACACCAGTTTTAAGACCCTGATAAAGTGCTGGCACAATCTCTGTCATTCCTCATTGACACTGGTGTTAGCCAAGTAAATTCCCTGTAGGATGATTCACAGGCAGGTGGTGTTTGGTGAAGAGGGACATCAGGAACCATTCGGCCTCTCAGCATCATTTTAGCCAACACAAGAAATATACACGACCTTGACTAGAAGAGAAAATCTCAGTGCAATGGAATTTCACACATTCAGTATTATTAATCCTGCAAACACTTCTGATGAGGACAGTCACACTGCATAACAAAGTAGGTTGGGACCCTGCTCGACCATGCTGCCTTCAGGATATGTGGGAACTGGGAACGTTATGACTCAGCCATTCCTACACCCCGAATTCATGTGATTAGTGTTGGAACAAAATGGATGCCAGGGCATTTTTTAGGCTGCTTTCAAAACACTCATATCATCAGTCAAGGTAGACACGCAATCAATAATGTGTCACAAAATACAGCTTAACATGCACATTTTCCAGTGTGACATTATTTCTACAGCATTAGTCAGCGCTGAACTGAAAATGAGAAAAAGAGGGCCACAATTGGGGCAAAGAATTAAGATTAATACTTTAAATTTTAAATTTCTCATTTACAATCTCCACATTAATAAAAAATCCCCCTTCAGTAATCACCAGCATGATCGATCTGTTTTAATACTGAGGCTTTCCAATCAAGTCTTACTGGTAAACAACAAAGAGAAACTAGAGAAGTGCCCTCAGCAGAGTGCTAATGTCCACCAAGCAGCTGGCCGAGCTGGTCGTGGCTGCCTCAGACAAATCTTGCTATCAGGCACTTTCTGTAAAATATAGACACAATATAATTATGGGGCTAAATGTGTGTATTAATGTGTGTATTAATATTAATAATTAAAACACAAGCACAGATCTTTGATCCATATAATTCATAACTGGATTTTTAATGGTATTAATTTTGTCTGTGCAAAAGACAGAACAAAACTGGGTTGCAGCTGAAATCCGTGGAATTGTCCCTCCCAGCTCCCTTACAGTAAACATGGCAGAGAAGACAACAAAAACAAGAATTAGTTAATGTCGTAATGTGCCTAACTTTGGTGTATCATAACCTATCGAACGTGGAGTTAATCTGCAGATGCTCCACTTAAGATTGAGACCAAACTTTTCTGTGGATGTCAGTTTTGGAGCCATGATGAAGGCCAACATGTGTCCTCCAGCAGACAGTGAAGCTTGTTGTTTTAGCCATGACGATTTCTAGAAATCGGCCATTACCAGCTGGTTAAAAGGAGTGAGGAGTCAACAGTCAATGACGATATAAAACAGTCACCAAAACAAGTTTTTCAACCATTGTGAATCACAGCAACCATGACAGGTCCTCGAGCAAACAGTCACACATGTGTACACAAAATATTAGGCTGACTGGCCCTGAAGTATTCAAGATGAGATATGGACAGATGGATACAAACTCTAACACTCACACACATGACCCCCTCCAGGCTCACGCCTGGTTGAGACAACAAACCGGAGATCGAACGGCGAGACGTGCGTGGACGTGTTAAGAGGGCAGTGAGAGGTAAATTAATTAAAGTAACAATGCTGATTTGAACATATCTCTTGGCAGGTGCTTTACAGCAACAAGCATCTGCTCAGCTGAAACCAAACAGATGCTCGTTAACATGGAGCCCTGCACATATGTTGTTAATATGGAACTGCCTGGGCTGCATACTGAGCACTGTGACACTAGGCCACCTATCTTCTAGAATGTTTTATATAAATCTCATTGATTTTTGGCCTTTCTCTTCAATCATTTTAATAAATGTGTTTCTGTCAAGACCCCAAAGCACAAAAGACACACAAGGCTGACTCAATGAATCTGAATTCAAACCAGGCACATGAAACAGAAATACTTTAAGGTCCAGTGTGCAGGATTTAGGGGGATATATTGGCAGAAATTGAATATAATATAATTGGTATGTTTTCTTTATATAATAGAAGACATGCTTTACTTTGCTATACCTGAAAATAGGAATAATTGTGTTTTTATTACCCTAGAATAAGCTGTAAATGTCTACATTTGAAGCGGGTCCTCGTCCACAGAGTCCACCATGTTGCCCCACCATGTTCCTACAGTAGCCCAGAACGGACAGACCACACAATGGCTCTAGATAGGGTCATTCGTATTTTTGCATCAGCTCCAGCAGTTGGAAGCCCTTCCTCGATATGCAGAGTCAGAAAAACACTGATTTTTTTAACATGAAACTGCTTTATTTGGTGTTTTTTTTTTCTGGTTTAAATCACTGGGTCCGTTTGTTTTGGAGAAGATGAGACCTTTGAGGTTAATTTAGCTCCAGGTACAAACCTCCTAAACGTCTGGATCTTAAGTTATCAGCGATAACAGGTGAGCACACATTAGCAGTGGCCCATCTGTGATAAGCTAAACAGCCTCAGTAAAACACTGATTTGTATTGTGAAACTGTTTTTCTTCTGTGTTTTTACTGGTTTAAATCACCAGGTCCATTTGTTTTGGAGAGGAGGAGATCTCTGCAGATAATTCAAGTCCCAGTAAAACCTCCTGAACAATGAACACTGAAGGAATCCTAACCAGGAGCTCACGCTTGGCACTAGGGTTGCAGCAATATAATGGTTTCAAGGTATACTGTGATATATAAGTTGACAGTTATCATAGCGTGTACATTTGCTTATCTACAATATTGAAAAAAAATGTAACTGGATGTTTAGCCTCCCCTTCATTTTAGTTATTGTCTAAGAGGAGACTTTTTACACATACTGCCAATGGAAAAATGGTTTCAAGTTTCGATTACAGTAATACAACATTTGTTTAACCAATGAAAATCCATCCATTTGTATTCCTTTAAGCATCATTCTGACTGATAACAAGATAAATTCTTTAATACTCACATCATCTCATATCATTTCAACCCTGCTTGGCACATGAGAGAAGTTTCACCTGGTTGCAATATGCAGCTCTCATCACAAGATGCCTCTGACACAGTGCTTCTTTAAAATGTCTTAAAAAAAAAACAAAACTTCCCATTGTTACAGCGAGACATTGAAAAAGTCCTAGAATACCCTCTGTTGCTGTGATATCTATAAACCTTGGATGGCTAGTTTTGCACAGTGAGGTCATACATATTTCATCGGCATCACTTCTGAACTGGTGACCGGCTGACGCTGGTCCCCACCAACGTCCCAAATCACTAAATCAGCAGATGTGCTGTGACTCTGTTGGCTGTAGATCTTGATGAGAGAGCTCAAATTCTTCCTGACAGCGTGGATTACTTTTCCTCCTACAACACACACACACACACACACACACACCGCAGAATGTACGTCTATGACACTGACACACACGCACAGGCACACACACTTGTGTAAGTGTCTGTGTGTGAAGTAGGCTCAGGGACTTTCGCTCACCTCCCTCAAACTCCGTCTGACAGTTTCCAGAGTTTTCCTTCAGGCTCTCCTCCTCGTTGATGATGATGTTCTCAATGTCCTTCATGGTCAGGTGATCGCGGAAGGCGTAGAACAGGATGTGTTTCAGCTCCTCCAGGGTGATTTGCTGCATGTCGAACTGCAGGGGGACAGAGATGAGAGGAGGAGATATTTTTAAAAAGAAAAACCATTTTCCTTTCACAAAAATAAACTGTGTGTAGTTCTGCAGTATGCCTGGCGGGGTGGCATATTAACCAAACCAGTAATAATTGGCGCACTCGTGTGACACAACTCTTCCACAATTTTAGAACTGGAGTACAAGCTTCAATAAACCAACACAAATAAAGCCTCCATCACAGTGTCACCCTGAGCAGTGCAACACAAAAATCTCAGTGCATTTCTGCTGCCAACATTTGACAGTAAATAATGTACACTGTAAGTATATAAAAAAAAGCTCAGATGCATAAATCATTACGCATGTTCTAGTAATTCTTACCATGCACATTCCAGTACCACTTACAGACGTCGCTCTAATGCTTTCAATTTAATCAGAGTGTCGCATGAAGCTGATGCGTTGATTAAATTGAATGCGCAGCAGTTATAGCCTGAGAGTGAGTGATTTATTCTTCAGTTTCAGCATTCACACAATTCAATTCAAACAATGGCGCACACACATAAAACAGACACACCACAACTTGTAAAAAAGAGGTTTGAAGGTGAGAGCAAAGACCAACTATTACGTTTTCAGAAGTTCACGTCACCAAGGGCCTGACGGCATGGGAATCGGGAACTGATTCCAAATTGGAATCAGAATCATTTGCCTTCGAGCTTATTAATTCCTTTTATCAATAATGGCATGTTTTTCTGACAGTTGCAACACAATGTCAAACTTATGTGTCTCTGCTGCTAGAAACGTGCAACAAGAAGGTCCAAAGCATGGCTTCATTTCACGACAAACTATGGCAACAGTGCTGCTTGTAATGTCTGTAAAATAATCGTTTCAAATAAGGGGGAAACACCAGAAATGCTAAATGCTAAAACATCTTTCTACACAACGTCGTGTATTTGACACTCTATGCGCAAATTCCACTGCTGCTTCCCAACCGAGCAGCACATCCACTACAGAGGGGTAAATATTGTGTTATAATAACATTAGCTCAACGCAGGCAGGCTTAGCAGAGGTTTCCTTTAACTATGAAAATCTAAATGAAAATGAAAGCTGTACAAATATTCTCTCATTTTATCCATTTTCAGTGGAGACAGGTGAATGTTGATCCTACTGTCCTGTTCGGTTAGACTCAGCTCACTCCTCTACCTGGCACAGCTTTACAGGCTTCACCGGTCCAACTCAGTCATTGTTGTGCATATCCATCCATCCATCCTCTGTACAGCTTATTCTGTTCAGGGTCGCAGGAGGTATAGTTGCATCCCAGCATGCACTGGGCAGATGGCAGGGACTGTAACAGCTACTTAATACTATGGGAGAAGAGCACAAAAAAGACCCAGCCACCTGGTGGGTTCAATGCCAGTGTGTTTTAACCTTACAGCCACTCTGCTGCTTGGTTGAGAGGCGTTCAGGGATAGATAGAGATGTCCCAAATAATCAGTCCATGTCTCTCCAAAGCCTGTCAGGCCAATCAGGAGTCAGAGACGACCCCTTCCTCCACTGTGTGACGTCAGTCCTGATGTCTTCTTGTTCGATATTTCCCTCATACTAAACCTGTCGAAACGGTTTCTGTCACGCATACAGCTTTGGACTTATTTGCTAATTCTGTTGTATCTATAAACCATCATGGAAAGCAAACAACCAGTGTTTATTATCAGCGAGTCATCTGGTGTGTACAGCATGTAGAGCATTTCATCAATAGCCTGATAAAATGAGCTGTGTTTACTGAGTCAGTAATCATGAGAGGGTATGTTGATGCCAACATTCAGAGTGATTCAGAGGAATTCAGGCCCTTCACCTGCTTCTGGACTTTGTGATGATATTTAGTTCATCCTCTGTCAGGTTTGTATCACATTAGCTCATTTCCCTGCCACTGAAGCCCGTTGTCTCTGTTTGGCTGAAATGTGTTGCTGCTTTTACGCCGCTTGTACATATAGAAACTTAAATCCCTTTTATTTTATCACTGCTGTCAGGGAATTGATAAGATTTTATTAATACCAATGCCATTATGTATTTGGTGCATTAGTATGACTCTTAATCGGTTTCCTTATTGATTCCCAATCAATGTTGTGTGTGGGGAAAAAATGTAGGCCTTCAGCATGACCACAACTGTTTTATTATCTATGAGTGCGAACACAGAGTAGAAAATAAAAGCTCCACTGTTTAACTATTTTCTGCTAAGCCTGCCTGCGTGGCACTAACGTTGTTGTCACAGGATGTTTATCTGTGACTAGAGTGTCAAATACATGGTATTTCTTGTATTTAAGCCCATGTTGTGTAGAAAGATATTTTAGCATATTGCTGGTGTCTCCATCCTTACTTTAAATTATCATTTTCCAGACAGAGCAGGCTGCACTGTTGTCATCTTTATTTGTGAAATCAAGCCACAATTTGGACTGTTTCTTCCTCTCCACCATGATTCCTTCTTGTCTTTTCAGCAGCATAGAAGCATGAGTTTGACATCATTATTTTGTAATGTGCAACTGTCAGAAAAACAAAAAACAGAAACTGATAAGCTCGGAGGCACATGATTCAAACGGATTAAACAATTTGGCACCAGTTCTTAACTGGAACCAGTTGAGAATCTTATTTTTTTTTTGAGCCAGTTTTGAGGGATGTTGTATGCTGTAAAGCCCTCTGAGGCAAACTGTGATTTGTGATATTGGGCTTTAAAAATAAAAACTGAATTGAAATTGGAAGTCTAATACAAATTTTGAAACAGAGTCAGTGAGTCTAATCTGTGATATCAAGTCAAATCTTTAAACACTGCTTTAAAGCCACAGTGTGTAGGAATTTCTCCCATCTAATGTTGAAATCATATCTTGCATTCAAACAGATAGCGCACTCTAGCGCCTCACTGTTTCAAATACGTATTGCAACAACGGTAGCCGCTGTGTACCAAAAAGCTATGATAACACTGATGAAACCATGTCATCCGATACTACATGGAGTATTCATTCAGGCTCCTACACAGACACACGCGACGCAAGCTGACAAACCCCCTCCTCACCATGCTGGCTGTGTTTACAATGTAGGACTGTTGGGGCGGGTGTAAATCGAAACAAACCAATCACATCTTGTCTTTTGACAACTGACAAGTGGCTCAACCTCACACACCTCATCCCTCTCCTCGCATTACTGCGCCGCTAACAACTGTTAGTGGCCAGAGGCACTACTGCCGCATAACAAAGTCCCACTCTTTGAGCATAATGCAGGAGGCAGCGTGACCGGCAAATTAAAAAAACAAGGGTCAGCACTGGGGTTGCCTTTCCCAGGTGGAGAGAGCTGCTGAAGGAGAAAGGTAATACAATCACAGGCCAGCGCTAACAGCGGCTAACAGTGGCGCAGTGATGTGAGGAGAGGGATGAGGCTGTTAACAACTGGCCGCTAACAGCGGCTAAGAGCCAACAGCGGCGCTGGCCTGTGATTGCATTACCATTCTCCCTCAGCAGCTCTCTCTACCTGGGAAAGGCTACCCCGATGTGGGCCTTCGTTTTTTTAATTCGCCGGTCACGCTGCCTTTTCTATTCCCTTTTGCGCTTTCTTGGCGACAAGGATTCCATCTCCCATGATGCTGCATATGCATGATCCTGCATTATGCTCAAAGAGTGGGAATTTGTTTCAAATTTGCCAGGGTAGTAGCGAAGCGCCTCTTGCTCCTCTCCTTCAGCTCCTCAGTCATGCAGCGCTGGCCTGGCTCTCAACAAAAACGCCGAAGGCGGGGCTGTATGTCCCACAGACGACTTACCCGCACAATGTACAAACAAATCCGAAATTCTCCTTTTACGAGAATAAGTCAGATTATTGGTGGAGGTAACAGTACACCAGTGATGACATATTTATGAATGCAGACATCAATTTTTGCCAATAAACAACTGAAAATGTTACACAATGTCCCTTTAAACAAAAAAAAGGTAAAAAATGATAGACCAAGGTGAATGCACTGGCAAATGACAGTATTACAGCAGTTGGGAATACTGACACATTTTACAGGTGTTAACAGTTCAACATAGTCTCACAGAACTGCGTAAAATTAATACAACCTCTGAACAACACATAACATGTTGGTGGCACGAAATCTGTGAAAATTATGTGCTGGCAATATGAAAAGAATGCAAAGTCTATTTCAAGTGGTTATGGATTCATTGTTAAACAGTCACAGTTAAATCTTTGTTAAAAAACAAAAATAAAAAATAAAGTTAATTTAGAAAAAAACGATCATGGCTTTGGTTTTGATATCTATGTACGGTATGTAAGAGACATAAACCTGTGTAAAGTACTGTGTGTAGTTGCAGAACATAGACAGTGGTCTCCTGGTTGAAAGTCCATGTGCCAGCTAACGTTAGCCATTAGAGTGATCTTACAAAAAACAATAAGCCATAAAATTACTATTCAGCTTTTTTTTTTTTTTTTTTAACAAAGCCAGTTAAACTATAAACAGCCATACATGTTCAAACCTTTGTCAGTGTGTTGTCACAAGTTATATTGTCAAAACAAGATTAATAAAAGCCTTGGAGCTACGTTAGCATAACACTATGCTATATACTATAATAGTAATAATGATAATGGTTTACACACGTCTTCAGAACCAATTTGCTGATGGGTAGAGACAAACAAAAATCCAAAGGCACAGATTAACAAAACTGTCTGCACAGCTAGTGAAATACCGAGGATATGGATTGACAAAACTGCTCGCAAGGATTTTGAATGCAGGTTTACTCAGTTTTTTGGTTGTTTTTTTACATGTGACCCCAGAGAAGCTCCACACTGACAGTTAATACTTCTGAAATAGGTTTTGTCTGGCGTGTAAAAGGAATTAGACTTCCACTCAAGCAGCTCTGGAGTTGATCTACATAGACTGAAATGGACATCCTGGCTTTGAGAGATAAGCTGATGATTATAGCCTATTGATGGAATGGCCTTGGAATTTTTACAGGTAGAATAAACTTGAATCCAATTAATTCCTCATGGTAAAAAAATAAATAAATAAAAAAATCCACTTTTCAACACATTCTGATCTTCAAATCTCGGAGTACAAATGTAGCACTCAGCAATATTGCAATGAGCGATGCACATCCAACAGAGAAAGAGGGATAACATTCACTCTGCTTCTTGGCAAGCCCACTGGGTAGATAATTACATAAATCACTGCATACATCACACTTGGACATAAATCACACTTACCATCAACACCATTTGTTATCTCTCGAACTCAGAGTGAGCTAATGACCACACACACCAATCACGCCTCAAATGTTAATCAGCCGCCATAAAGATTCATTATCTAAGCTAATTAAAAGTTGGGGGTCAACGTTTCATCTTTGGTTAGCCGGATCATCATTAATCAGTGGAGAAAGTAAATGTAAATGTTGGCAAGACAAAGGTAAAATAAAAGGCACATAATAATGGAGTCATAAATCACATGTGCTTTAGAGAAATGTAAATGAAGAGCACGATCAACGATTATTCCACCTGTCGGCTGTATCAACATGCATATGTTAACATTAAAAGGAGTTCTGCAGAGTCTATCAGATAGGACTGTGTGTTTAGTTTTGGATTGAAGAAAATGTTGCTGCTGCAGGTTGTTGCAGAAAAAGTATAGGGGAACATTCAAACAACATATCATTAGAGCTCCTTTCTCAAACATTATTACTGCAACTCCAGGTATGTCTAGAAGTGATACTGCTATTACGTACTACTACTGTTATTACACTTCAACCTATTACTGCTAGTATATGGACCCCCTAAGAGGGCACTGGGAGAATACACTGGATGGGTAAAAAAAATGGGGGAGAAAAAAACAGATGTGTTGATAAAAAAGATAAATACTTTCCCCCTACTATTCTATACTATTCCCCCAAGAAACTTTTGCATTCCATGTGCACCCCTTACAGCAGCCCAAAGGAGTGTCCATACTGTTGCACAGTAACTCGCTGCCTCCAGTCACCTCAATGAGGGGACGGTGGCAGAGGCGAAGCAGGTTTTGAACAGGACGGTAAAGGTATGCAACACATTCTCTCTCTGACCACGTCACATATTGTGATTTTGGTCATGGACGTTCCATGTCCACCTACGACGTGCAAGGTATCCTGGGTGCGTGGGTTGTTGATGTTCTGGGACACCATGTCAAGTTCTGCCTGTGATGTGCGTTGTCTTCTCTCAAGATATACTTCTGATTTATACTTTTGTGAACATTGCTCTCTTGGGTGAAAGTTGGTATTTGTTGGACTAATTCACCATCCCTCCTGCCCACCACACCTGAACTTTCGCCAACTTAGCTTTCGTCCTTGTCCCACAGCGTTTCCCCCTCGACACTGCCAGGTGCTGTTAAACTACAATGGCAACCAGCTGCGTATCATGCCGAAGTTAAAGGACGCATTTTTACTGTTGGTTTTGGACGCCGCAAGTAACTGCCCAAGTGCCAAATTTAGACGATTTCAGAGTGAGACCGGACTCGGGTAAGTGGTTGCTGCATGCTTACACGAATGCACGCAGATTTTGCTCTGCTGCAAAGAGTTCACCATGTTGAACTTCTGGCAGTTGCTGCCTGGCTTTGGCCAGGCAAATAACGGGTCTCACGGAAGCAGAAAGAAGAAAAGATATTGTTTGTGTCTGCATACCTGGAATCATGGTGCTAGCAACTTATCGGGACAACCAAAAGAAAAGGTAACATTTCCTCAAACTTTAGATGAGTGGTAAGTTGTCCTTATGTGTAAGAATCTTTTGTAATTTCAGTGATTTGTCCAGGGTACACCCTGGACTGGTCGTGACACATAGAGACAGATGACCATTTATACTCACATTCACACCTACGGGCAATTTAGAGTCACCAATTAACCTAACCTGCAAGTCTTTGGATTGTGGGAGGAAGCTGGAGTAACTGGAGAAAACCCACACTGACACGGGGAGAACATACAGACTCCACACAGAAGGGCTCCTCCACCCCAGGGTTCAAAACAGGAGCCCTCTTATTCTGAGATGACAAGCTAACCACTGCACCACCATGCCACCTTTAAGCAGAAAAAAAACTGCTTTGCCATGCCACTGCTAAAGGGAAGACAGAAGTTTCATCTTTTTCCTTTGTAAAGCCTTTTGTTAAAAATGTGATGCAATTGGATGCTGCTACTGAGACAAAGATTACTACATATACAGTATTGATCTTTTTTTAAAAGAGTTGTACTTTTGGGATTAAATGTAGTACTGTATCAGGGTTGAGGTGATCAAAAGCTATACATTTTTTGGCCATAATACTGACAGGTCTTGTATTGCTGACTCCACTAATGAAACAAAGAAAACCTCAGCTCCTTTAACTGCAATTTGTTAGCACATCCAGGAGTGATGTTTCATGCTAATGCTCCTCTTGAGACTGTTCATTTTCATTGGTCCTTAAAAGGTTTTTGGATGTGCGCGACTATTATGCTTTTTGTGACTCCACTAATGTCTACAAATCACAAAATCACACTTGATAAAATTTAGAAACTTTGACACACTTGGATTAATAGTTGAACATCTTCCAGAGACCTTCCTGTCCTTGTCTGCTGAGGAGTATTAAACTTTATGAGGGCATTACACGCTTACATCACAAGATGTCTTACAGTGAAACAATCAGTATTCAAGTGAAGGTGTTCTGATGCTAATGAGCTGCAGCGCACTGTTTAGATAGCAATCATCACTGGGTCCCCAGAGCTCAACATCCACCACCAGACACATAAACTCTGCATAAATCCCATAGGGTCTATGTGTGTGTAATTGTTCACATCTATCTTATTTCACTCATCATGTGAAGCAGCATAAAACAGATGTTTTTGTTTTTTTTCCAGAAACAGACAACAGAGCTCTACTTTCTCCCCTCATCTCCCTCGGGGGAACAGAGAAAGAATGAAACGTTAAACAGACACATCCACCCTGAATGACCCTGCAGCATCTGCCACTTAAAGTCACAACCAGCTCCTGTGTCACTTCCCCCTGTGGGAGACAGGTCGGCGACCTAATTGTGTTTACTTGCCCTTCGCGCAACCTTGCTGCTGCTAACGTTGCCATCGCTGGCGGACATCAAGAGTCTGCCCAAGCTTCATTTGCCAGGGAAAAGAGGGACGAGCTGGAGGATAGATTCATTCACTGAGCACTCCAGTGGCAGATAAGAAAAAGCCATTTTATTTTCTCCTTCCACATCCCACTGACTTGCTCAGACTGTATTCACATTCAAGCATGAAGTGACCTTTATGGGAGGATATGGTGAAAGAAAGGGGAGCAGAAAAGAATGACGCCTGTGGACCTGAAGTGACGCAGATAAAAAAGATTTTTAGTAGGACCCCCAGTGTTGTGTGACCTACAGTTTTATACTGAACCCCATGCACAGAGAGGGAACCTGCAGTAGTCTTCTTTGTAACACAATCTTGACTGAAGTTCAGTCCTAAGTGTAATCACATGCCTCAAGGAGAGGGGCTTTTAATGGAGACTCTGGAAAAGTTTGGAAATGTCACATACTGTTAAGACCTGCTGTGGTTAAAGCTCAGAAGGACACTTGTAGTGAAACAACACAGAATCCCACACAAAGAGATTCAAGTGTTGAATCTCCTTTCTCTGAACTGATTTACTCATCAACGTGTATTTAAAAGAGTTTCCACAACATCAACAAGATAAAGAAGACTCCAACTCTAATCTATAACACCTGATAGGGGTTTAAATTGCTAGTTTCATCACAGCACAATATCATATCCATTATTTTCACAATGATACGATATTTGCTGATATCACAAAGTCTGCCACAATACAATTTGACTCAATTTAGAGGCCTGTGATCCATATGAGACAATATCAGTAAATATTAGGGCTCTGACAAATGTCTTTTGTTTTTACATTCAAAGTGTCTGGTGAGGTTTTGGTGTGAAACTTTGAATGTCTGTTGTCATAGTTTATGATATCATTACCCTAAAAATACATAAAAAAAAAAAATCCTTGAACAAAATCCTCAATTTGAATGGAGTGATTTATTGCATTAAATTATTGTTTTTTTTTTAAAAAAACTAAATGAACTTTCTTTAATGAATAAATATATTTTATGCGATGATAAAGTTTTTGAAAGGCTAAATACCAACAAATATGGATTAAAGAATATTTCTTTAGATAAAAATGTGTATTTTGGACATGAATACATCTATCTTTTTTTCCATTAAATTTTGGCTTTTGGACTCCCCTCCTACACAATCACCACTGGAATTTAATTCTACAAATAGTATATTACTAATAATATTGGTGGGAACTGTGCAGAAATACTTTCACATACACAAATATCGTAATAAATAAAACAAAGGAAATAGTAAGGGCTCAATTTAAAAAACTAAAAATTAGATTAAAAAAGGGAAATAAAAGAGTAAAAAGAGTAAAAAGAGTAAAAGCCAAGGATTCTTGCCTAGCAGGGACTGAAAGCCAAGGAGAAAAGATGGGTTTTCAGTAATGTTTTAAAGTGCTCAACAGACTGTGCAGCTCTAACCTGGAATGGTAGGCTGTTCCACAGCTTTGGGGCCGCCACTGAGAAGGCTCTGTCCCCACAAGTAGAGAGCCTGGACCGAGGTACTGCCAGGAGCAGCTGGTTTGACGACCTAAGTGCTCTAGAAGTACTGTGAGGCTGTACAAGCTCTGATAAATAAGACGGTGCCAGACCATTTAAACACTTAAAAACAATTAATAAATCAAAGCTTCTAACTTTTCGATACAAACCTTGTAAATATCCTCATTGTTATTTTTCTTGGCAGCTTGCCACTATCTAGCTACAAAATTCAAAATAAGGACATATCTTTCTTAAAGATGATAAGCATTGTGTTTTTACTTTACGCTGATGATACTGGAATGTTGATCACTGAATCGATACATCCAGATCCATGTATCATTTAATTTCGTTCATTTGACAAGATTTCAAATACAGCAGTAAAACAAACACAGGCATAGGTGAAATTGTCAAGGATGACATGATAAAGTCAAGGATTTATTTTAGTCATGGTCCCTGATGGTCCATCCAACCCTCCACTGCACAACAAGACAGAGACAGCTATACACAGCGACTGCACCCACAGATGTACATGCCAATAAAAAAACCACAGTACACATATGTATATTCTTTTTTTAAAGAAACACGATTTCAATGTGCAACTATGACCTTATTTGGAGATGCTATCCAGCCTCTGTTTGACCATTTTCTTAGAGGCTTGTGGATTTTGCACCTCCTTTATTAGAAGAGGCAGTTGGTTCCACTCTGTAGCACTGGCATAAGCACCCCTTATATAGCAACAGGAATATCTAAGACGCTGGTCTCATTTTGACTACACTGTTTTTAGTTTAATATGAGCAATCACACTTGCACACTGTTCTAATATAGAATCACACTGAACGTTATAAGAGTTTTTCTTTTCTTAGATTAATAAGTATTTCTTCTGAGTTACTGGAAAAAAACACTTTGTGAAAGTGAAAACAAATCTCAACAAATGGATATGGGTGACATGACATCACAGAGGGTGTATCTATATTGTAATCCCCTCTAGTCAGAATACCATAATTTTATATTTTACAACCACAATACCATCAGTCCTAGCTTGGAACAGTTGGCTTGGCAGGAATGATGGCTGGCCCACTACAGGCCTGAGCAGTTTGACTGCAATGACAAATTCCCAGTTTTTGTTACAACCTTCAAACCTTTGTCAAAATCAACAGCATAATATATTGCATCGGCATAACTTCAGACCTTTTACAACAGAATGTACCATGATCAAGATGTCAGCACTAGGAATACAAATTGCTCACTGACAGATGGATGGTCTTTATTCTACCATCTGTATTTTATATTGTGTTTTTATACTGTATTCAGTACTTTCAGGCTCTGTGTGTGGAGATTGTGGGAGTCTGTGTTGCGAGAAAATGTGAATGAGAAAAGATTCTATAAGTAGTATATATATATATATATAAAAGCACATGATCAACATAAACAATCTCAGCAAAATCCGATAAAACTATAATTATCATAAGAGTATCAACCTCAGTCTAGAGATGCATTGTGGTTTGGATTAAACCATAAACTTCATTCTTCCCAGTTGGGTGTATGCCTGTTCTTCACACTGCAAAGTGGATCGGGGGTTTAAGATGAGGAAGGGGAGTCACCCGAAAGAGAAATCTCTGTACATCTCTACCCTTGTAAATGAGGCATGTTCAGCTCCTCACACATTGAGGCGGTGAGAAAGTGCCAAGAGCCAGCATCCATCCATCTGCTGAGTTCAGCCGTTTGCATTACAGCCAAATTACACAGCTACAGATAATGCTCTGCACACACTGTAGAATCCAATTATATGCATGTGCTAATCTCAATTTGAATGCAATGGGCTGGCAAGTGTTTTGTTTTTAAATGGCATAGATATTAATGCATTTGAAACATGCTGCAGCTGGGGAAAAGCTTGTCTTAGAAGGTCATTGGATCTGAATACAAAACAATGTATTACATAGCTGCAGACATTTCAACAAGTCCCTGATACTCTTTTTGTAAAATACGTTGTCTCTCTAAAGGTTCAGTGTGTAGGAATTTGAGAGGGGTTTATTTGGAAGAATGGAATATAATATAATAAGTGTATTTTCTTCAGTGTAGAATCCCCTGAAAATAAGATCTTATGAGCTGTTAATACCCATAGGAAGCTGGTCCTCCTCTATGGAGTTCACCGCATTCGTGTTTAAGTGTCAGCCACCATAGTTAGCAGCCCCTCCGCAACGAGCAGAGTTGGAAAAACACTGAAATTAAAATGAAGCTCCTGGTAAAAACCCCCAGAACGTCTGGATCTTAAGTTATCAGCGAAAAAAGGTGAGCACACATTAGCAGATGCTGGGCTGGGGACCCATCTCTGATGAGCCAGACAGTGTCAGAAAAACAATGAAACTGCTTTATTTATCGTTTTTACCGGTTTCAGTCAGCTGGTCTGTTTGTTTTGGAGAGGAAGAGACCTCTGTGGATAATTGAAACCTTTTGAACAATGAACATTGACGGAATTCTAAGCGGGAGTACAGGCTTGGCACATTGGAGGAGTTTCAGCTGGTTGCAATCTGCAATCCTCACCACTAGATGCCACTAAATCCTACACACTGTAAGTTTAAATCTGCCACGTATTTCATTGTCAGTGTCTAAGGCGTGTGAAGTGGTGTTTGGCGGGGATCTGATTGCACTTCAGTCTCTCTCGCTGTGACAGTGACACAAACTTATAATATAACTTGTAGATGTTGCCGCTATGTGTTTGAATGGAAAGAAACCACAGCTCTGACAGTTTGACAGCCAAGGGAAAGAGCAACAAGTGTGTTACAGACAGAAATGTATATTTTCACAAGGTAAACAAAGGGATGTAAATTAAAAACACAAACCTACAAACTTATAATGAACAAGGACACCTGGCATCACCTCTGGAGCTCTGGAGGAAAAGCATCAGATTCTGTGAGATCGGCTCTACGACAAAGACATATGAAGTCCCAAAGCTACACAGTGCTTACAAAAGATCACACAGACAATTTTGAGATGAGATTTGATGTAAACAAACACCTGTATATACAGTTATGTCTTTAAGATGACACTATATTGTCAGAAAATGAAAAAAAAATATGAGTGGTAAAAAAAAAATAAAGCTGAAGGAATAAGAAAATCTTATTCGGCACATTGATTTGTCATCCAGGAGAGGATGACAGTTCTCTTCCCTCTGAACAAAAATTGCATCCTCTTGCACTTCGGAAAGTTGCAGCTGTCAGTTTTACAATTTCAACATTTCGTTTAGATTTTGTGCAGACCCTGCTTGCATCACCATTCAACCAGGAGTGACTGGAAAAACAGCTCCATCCACCTATTGAACTTAAATGGGAGATTCTATGCATCATCACTCAGGTTACCACAGCTATGAGGCAGAAAGCACTGACCCCATCAGCTGCTGCATGTGAGAGGAATCATAAAGTCATGACTCATCATGACTTGATTCCATCAGAAAATCTCTGAGCTATCACTTTTCAGGACATCCATCTTGCGAACCTTTCTCCTGCTTACAGCTGGTAATATTTATTGCTGGGACATTTATTATTTACAAAGCAGTCTCTTAAATTATTCACGGTATCTGAATTTGCTTCTGAGTTTTCCCATGACGACACTTCTCAGTCTCAAGAATATACATGTTCTCTGTCTCTAACATACTTGTCTTAGCTTTTTACTCTGTCTACAGTTCTTACATTTAAAGTCTGTGCATTTGTACTCAAGGGACTGTAAAGGGTGGGAAAGCTAGTATAATTCTAAGGGCCCTCAAAAGTACTACATGAACATAGCACATTAAAGGCCTAGAGCGTGGGATTTAGGGGGCATTAGTGGCAGAAATGGAATATACTATCATAAGTATATTCCATAAGTATGTTTATCACCTGAAAAAAAGAATTGCTATGTTTTTGTTGGTACATAAGAAAAGTTTCAGCTGGGTGCAATCTGTAATCCTCACCACTATATGCCACTAAGTCTTACACACTGCTCTTTTAATTGTCCAAGGAAATTATTTATGGCCTTAACATAATATGCTTGCCACTTTGTATTTCAGAAACAAAGTCACGTCATGTTTCTCTGTTCTCTTTTTTCTAAAATCATGCAGATATCCTGCCACACCACTGTCGTCAGCATGAACTGGTCCAGTCCTACCGCTGTGCTCACAAGCCAGGAATGATGGAAAATAGTAGTTACTGGATGTAACACCAGTTCCATGAATATGTGTGGTCTATGTATTGAGTGCCTGCTGTCATTCTGACAGAATGTCAAACTCAAAACTAAAATCTGGCAACAGAGAGACAGGCCGGAAAGGACTGAAAGGGAGAACATAGGGCGACAATTTGTCACCCATTTTCCTGTTCTGCACGGGCCACATGGCCTGAGTGAGCGGCCCGTGACGGCTACCTCGCTTAACTGCTGTGGCTCGCACACATGGGGTGTTCACTAATACAGTGTTGCTGCTGCTGTGGCACTGTGGCAACGCTCCCTGGTGTTATGGCAACTGTATTTTCACAATTAAAAGCCAGTACTCCACTCATTTATTGAGCCCTACAAGGGACTTAATTGTCACTGACACGACACAGTCCTGCAAATATTTCACAATAAAAAGCCTTGTGTGAATAAATGAATGGATTCTGCCCAAAGAATGTCACAATGTCACTTTTATTTTGAAACAGAAACAGGAGGTACTGATGTTCTCCCGGGTCAGCATGGGTTTTCTCTGGGTACTCCAGCTTCCTCCCACAGTCCAAAGACATATAGGTTAACTGGTGACTCTAAATTGGCCATAGGTGTGAATGCGAGTGTGAATGGTTGTCTGTCTCTTTGTGTCAGCACTGCGATAGTCTGGCGAGGATGTACCCCGCCTCTCGCCCAATGTCAGCTGGCGATCGGCTCCAGCCCCCTCGCGACCCTCAAGAGGATAAGCGGTTACGAAAATGGATGGATGTACAAATAAAGGCAATGAAAATTGTAGTGAAAGCTGGTTTATTGTGCTTATAATGATTATATAAATTGATTATCAAAACAACATTTTGACAGTATTTTTGCTGAAAAACGCATGCGTCATGAAGAAAAAAAATAGGCAAGACTATTCTCTTAATGTTCTGCACCTGTGCAGCAACAGAGCCATGCCTTAGCTGCGCTGCTCTAATCTGTTAACACAGGTGCCAAAGAAAAAATTACAAGCCGTTCAGCTACACAAATGCGCTGTCCACTCAAGCAGTGTGGCCTGGGCATAAGAAGGACAAGAAAACTTGCACAGCCAAGTTAGCATATTTATTAATAATATCCTGGTTTAATGTTGAAGCCAGGATATTATAGCTAGCTTGCTACAACATGCATTTTAGCTACTTAGTATAGAAGTCTGGTTCTGCAGAGAGCATAGATAAGCTTTATGTCCAGTTCAGACTTAAATAGTCACACTTAAGCAAAAATGCACAAGGCTGGGAAGAACTGAGTGTATAACTGGATAAATGAGACTTGGGATTGTTCTGCAAGAGTTGTGTAAAAGTTTGTCAACAGACGTTGACATACTTTTGCTGTTGTTAGACCTGGTCCGCAGTCAATCAATACATCAATATATTTTCCATTTTCCATTGAGACACGCAAGACAACCAAGGTTCTTTTCATGAATTCAAGGTGACACAGCATAACTAACTGATATACAAATGGTAATTTTGTATCTGAAGTATTCCTTTAACAAGGGTGCAGAAACCGCCAATTACACGACTGCCTATCGTACATTGTAACTGTGCAGTGTAAGTGTATTTCTACAGGCTTTTCAAAGGACATGCCAGAGGTAATGACGCCCAACTAAGCGTAGTATATTCATCATGTCCTCCCCTATCCACGCTTAATGCCAGGGTCCAACACGCACACCTTCCTTCCTTGTTAAAATTAATGCTCAGCATCTTTATCGATCTCTGCCTATCCATCCCCCCTGAATGGCCCCGAGCCTTCAGGAGAAATTTATGTCTCCATTACCACTGCGTCACCCAGCCGTCAAAGGGCGGAACATTAATTGAGAAAAAAAGAGAAAACATAACAAGCGCCATGAGAGTCACAACAGGCTGAAAAATGAATTGAGGCTCATATTACGAACCAGTCACCGGAATGTTGGAAGTGACAGAAACATTGGCCACATGAGGCATTGATGAAAATTGACTTGTAGCCTGATTTTTATGGACAAAACCGTTACACATTCCAACCCTGAGGGATACAGCCAGACCTCTCTGTTGAGGTCTCTAACCTCTGTGCTGCAGTAAACTCTGTAATGTAATTAATGCCCGGTGATCAACAAATGGTAGACACAACAAAAACATATTATGCTGTGGCACACAAACTCATTTTAAGGCCCAGACACACCAAACTGACATCAAACAACTAGTGGCGATGAAGGCTGACTTACGTCGCCTCACTTCACCTGTGTCTTGGCCAAAAGTTTCACTTGAACACACTACAAAGACTTCAGCCAACAACCTGCTAGCACATAGCTACGTTCTGTGCCTGTGTGAGAGGAAATAACTCTCCATGCCGGACTGACGGCCAGCCGTTAGCTTGGCGTGTCAGGGCCCTCAAGTATTTTTGTGGATTCTTCAGACACAAGACGACAACAGAAAAATCTTATCAGGTATTTAAATCCTTCAGGGAAATCAGTTTGAATCTCTGTACAGAATGCAGCAGTCTCTCTTCAAGAGGTTCACCCACTTTACATCCACTTTTCATTTGCTGCAAGCACAATGACATGATGCCCGTCCCAGCAGCAAATCAAAGAATAGCAGACTTTAGATGGCTTAACTTGGAGGCAATCTGAGAAAAGCAAGGAATGAAGGGGAACTGCCTAAAGCCATTGAGCAAGCTATCAATTGCCAATTACTGTTAGTATGATTAATCAAGGAGAAATTACTCCCATTAACCCCAGGAGTGGAGCAGGCTAAAGGAGCTGCCCGAGGTTCACAACCCTCATTAGCAGGATTCAGCCGATCTATACACCCTGCCTCATGAAATTCATTGCCTTCACTGAAGAAGAATGAGGAACAGATGAGACAGAAGGCAAGAGGAATGGTGAATAGAAGAATGAGTCGAGGACAGCAAGAGACACACACAGGGCTATAGAGGTGGAGAGAAAAGTGGAAGACCAAATTAATTCTGGGCACAATTTTACTTGGAGGTTTAACATTCGATTGCAGCTCGATCCCAACTTGAAAAGTATTCAGCACACAGTTTAATTAAGCCCAAAGGGTAGCAGAAGCTTTTGTCAACAGGACCCAACCTGGAACCAATGATATGCAATATTTCTCAGCTTAAAGTGGTCAAAACTTTTGTGTTTTCAATTTGCCCAAAACCTAATTAAAGGTGTAATGTGTGGGATTTTGGGGACTATAATTACTATATTTTCTTAAGTGTATAATCACACAAAAATATGAACCATTGTGTTTTCGTTACCTTAGGATGAGCTGTTTATATCTACATAGGGAGCAGGTCCTCGTCTACAGACTCCTTCATGTTGTTTCTACAGTAGCCCAGAATGGACAAACCAAACACTAGCTCTGGATAGGGCCATTTGCATTTTCACGTTGGCCACTGTAGTTGGGAGCCCCACCACAACAAGAGCGTCAGAAAAACAGACTTTTTTTAAACATGTAACTGCTTTAGTAATTGTTTTTACTGGTTTTAATTAACTGGTTCATTTGTTTTGGAGAGGAAGAGACCTCTGCGGATAATTCAGCTTGGAGTAAAAACCTCCTGAACACTGAAGGAATTCTAACTGAGAGAAGATTCAGCTGGCTGTCATCTGCAGTCCTCACTAGTAGATGTCAATAAATGCCCCTAAATCTTACACATTGTTCCCTGTTAGTCTAGTCCAACGCAAAAGCATCTGATCTGATCAGCTTCCAGAACAGGATCGAGGCATCAAACTCCGGTCTCTAACAATATGCTTATACAACTATGTGTTTCTTTCCTCTTAAAGGATACCTATTTTACTTTCTATATTTTGTGTCTTATATATAATGTTACAATGAGGGATGTTTCTATCAAACACGGCCAAACTTTCAAATACTGAGATAAACATATGTAAAAGTAATCACTGTTAGCATGAACCTCAGGCTTAAGATCAAACTTTCAAGCCACAGCACTGGAGTGAAGACCTTCAACTTTTTGACTGACATTTTTTTCTCTGTCTCAGGCCAAAAAACATAACATTGCATGTGAGATGCAGGATAAAGCAGAGAGATGCGTCAAACCACCTACTAACTTGCATATCTGAAATTAAAATCATCCTCACAGAAATGTCACATTAGGTGCTCTGCTTTAGTATGTCAAGGATCGCGTTCCCGAGGACTCAAAGCCTGCATTTAACAGCCAGTGGGAAAATGTTAATTCATGCAGTATTATGAGCTGCAGAAAAAAATGAACTCAAACTATCTCAGGAAATGCTAACAAACTAAACGTTAAGTGATGAATGACGAGCAAAAGGCCTAAATCTTTTGAAGTCACACATCCATATTCACCTTTCATCGTGCAGCCCTGATGAGACTTTGAAGTGAAGTGCATAGAAAAAAGGTTAAACCACATCTCAGCACCAAAGAACGCTGTGAAATGATGAACAATGACGAAAGGGCCTATGTCTTTTCTATTGCTTTTAGCTGACAAATGAGCTTCTCCATTCATCTAAATAGGATTCTACACTGTGATTACTTAGTAGATAAAAATGAAGAAGCTTCCCTGTGGGAAACCCAGCATGTCAGTATAATGTAGTCAGAGGCATTTATTTTGATTGACAGACACATCATTAAAATTCTGGGCACTCAGGAGCATAAATGAGCCTCCTGTGTGTGTGTGTGTGCGTGTGTGTGTGTGTGTGTGTGTGTGTGCAAGCATGTGTGTTTTAAGTTAAGCGACTGTGCAGAAAACGCAGTAATGTGTCGCTGACACTTCTCAGAGCTGCGGCCTGCATGAGAAAGAGCTGTAATGAAGTGATTCACTGAGGTAGCCAAGCTGACTCACGTGTAATTAAAGCTACATGGAACATAAGGAGGAGGGGTCAGGACAAAAATGTTGCATACTGTATATGTGAAAAAATCATCACAGAGAGGTTTCATAAGACACAGAGACAAAACAGTTGAGCTTTCACTTGTCAGGAGGCCTGACATGTGTGCTGCTGTTGCTGCTGCTTCTCCACAAGCAGCAGAACTTCAAACATCTTCCATGTTTTCTCAGCACTGGGAGACGGACAGCTATCAGCCTGACTTAACCCACGAGACTGATTTGTACAGTAAGTAACTGTACTGCTCAGCACTCTCACCACACACTGACTGATTTAACATTCACACCGCATTCTGCATAATAGCTCAAATGGTTAAGGTTTTAATCTGGATAAGCCTCTTACTGTGTGCACTGTATATATTCTGCTTCATTTCTGTCTATTTATTCACCAATACAGAGTCTCTCCAGCACCCAGGGGTGACGATCCTCCTGCAGTAACCTGTCAGTCTCCAATCAACACCAGCATGATGTGTTGTGTCCCGGGAACAGTTATCAGTGTGTCCAGATTCAGAAGCTAGGTGATATTATCAAATACACTGCATATATTAGCAGACTATATGTTAACATACAGGAGTAACCCAGTTACATTTCCGTTCATGGTAGTTGCAGTTGTGTAAGACGTCAAAGCCAGAAAGCATCAGTCAGTTATAAAGGCTACAGCGTATGGCCTGTACAGGTTAAACATGTGTGTTATTACTGTTGAAGAAAATGAGCAAAACACATTTAAGTACTGCTCCCAGTACAACAACAACAAAAAAAAATAGAAACATGTATTCAGTAGAGTGCAGATCTCTGCAAGACAACTGCATTTCAGCTAGCTGTGCTGATCACAGCCACTCCAGAAAATTCTTGTAATTCCAGAAGCCACACTGCAGTGTGTTTGAGAAGATAAAATGTAATTATGATTATTAATGTATTTTTAATAACTAAAACAGAGCAATACATCTTTGATCCATGTCATTCATAACTGGACTTTGAACGGTATTAACTTTGTCTGTGGGCTACAGCACAACAAAGAAGGAAATAACAACAATAAACACAATAAAAACAGACAAATAAAGAAACCATGTAACTACGTAGCCTTCTCACTTACTTATGGTAGAAGCACGAATATCAAAAAAAAAACTAGAATTACCATCCTGCGGTTGTATGCCTCCGTGCAACAGTGGACGTTTGTTTCAAATTTAAAGAAATTCCCTTAAGATGTTCTTGAGATATCGTGTTTACAAGAATGAGACAGATGCAAGGTCACACTGACCTTGACCTTTGACCACCAAAATCCAATCAGTTCATTGTTGAGTCCAAGTGAACATTTGTGTCATATTTAAAGAAATTCCCTGTGTTTTTGAGATATTGCATTACAAAAATGAGACAGACAAGGTCACAGTAACCTTGATCTTTGACCACCAAAATGTAAAAAGTTCATCACTGACTTCAAGTGAAAGTTTGTGCCAAATTTGGAGAAATTCCCTCAGGGCATTTTTGAGATATCACATTCACAAGAATGAGACAGACAGGGTCACAGTGACCTTCACCTTTGACTTATGACCACCAAAAAGTCAATCAGTTTATTGCTGAGTCCAAGTGGACTTTTGTGCCAAATTTGAAGAAATTCCCTTGAGGCATTCTTGAGATGTCGTGTTCACAAGGATGGGACGGACATACATAGATACATACATATGGACGCACGTATGGCCAGACTGCCTCAAAACATTATGCCTCCAGCCACAGCTATTGCCGGCACTGAGGCATAATTACCAAATCAAAAAAATCTGCAAGTCTACAAAATCACGCTCTGTTGATGAGATGCTCACAGGGTGATACGACAATGTGCAGAGGACAGAACAAAACCATGTCACAGCCATGGCAGCTGGAACACAGTGTAACTGCGGCCAGTGGAATTGTCCCTCCCGGCTCCCTTACAGTTAAGATGCCAGTGAAGTGAACAAAAACAGGGACTAATTTATCTTCTAACGTGCCTAACTTTGGTCTATCATAACATATCAGGTGTAGAATTATTTGCAGACGTTCAGGTACAATATGAGATCAAACCGTTCAATGGATGTAAGTTTTTGAGCCATGCCAAAGCCCAACATGTGTCCTGTAACAAGGAGGAAGGCTTGTTGTTGACAGCCCTTACTGGCCAGTTAAGAGGAGTAAGGACTCAGAAGTCAATGATGATCTAAAACGGTCAACAGTACAGGTTTCTCAACAATTGTGAATCACAGAAACCACTGAAAATCCTTGAGCATACAGTCATAAATGTGCACATGGAATGTTAGGCTGCTTGGTCCAGTGGTTCGCAAGATTAGCTGCACACAGACAGATACACACACTCACTCACTTTTTTTATGAAGATGCCTGACTTCTTTTATGCATACATTTCTGACAAGTTTCAATCAGGTTTTTGTGCACGTCATTCCACTAAATCTGCTCTTATTAAAATTGCTGATGACATTTTACTCACAGCCGACACTGGTGATCGTTACATTTTAAAGGAGCAATAAGCAAAAATGTTTCACCGCTAGGTTCGCTGTTGTGCACTGCCTCCAGAGCAGTGAGGACGTTAGCACTAATGGGCTGCCATGCTAACGCTCCAACTCCAACTGAGCTGGGAGCCGGGCTCACGGTCTCACAGAGAAGAGTTGGAACTTTAGCATGGCAGCCCATTAGTGCTAACGTCCCCACGCTTCTCCGCCAGGCTCAGTGAGTCGGAGCCGAGAAGCATGGGGACGTTAGCGTTAGCACTAGTCGGCTGCCATGCTAACGTTCCAGGAGTCTGCTTCTCGGCTCCGGCGAGCTCTAGCGTGGGGACGTTAGCGTTAGCACTAGTCGGCTGCCATGCTAACGTTCCGGGAGCCTGCTTAAGCGTGGAGACGTTAATGTTAGCACTAGTCGGCTGCCATGCTAACGTTCCAACTCTTCTCTATGAGCCCGTGAGCCCGCCAGAGGAATGTTAGCGTTAGCTCCCAGAGTTAGCTTGCAGCTATGGAGTGCTTATACCAGCTCTTCTAGTCACTGAGCCTCGCCTCCATTTCAGCAAATATATTGCATTTATTGCAGGTACCATCATCATTGAAGTAGGCAGGGGAATAGCTAAACACAGCCGCCAGGCTGCCCGCCAGGCTACATTTTACAATGCTAATTGAAAATGTTAGCTGGGCTGCCGGGCTACTCACCTAACACAACCGTAACGCCTGACCCATTGCTGGGACCGAGCCGCTAATAACTCAAGCTCCGGACATTAACCCATGCTACGATTGTAACATTAAATTTAATTGAATCGACATAGCGACATGTGCTTAACGTTACTGTAACACTAATTAAAACAGACATTTGACTTTATGTTGTACCTGTCCAGGAGAAGAAGAGCTAGCTCCGAGTCAGATTGTAGCCCCTTTAGCTCTCGCAGTGCTCTCCACCTTGGAAATGCAAGGCCAGTGTTAATCCGAGTTCTGTCCCTTTCTTTATCCGACAACTTCTTCGCCAACAACCGTTGTTTCTTTAGAGGTAATGTCAGATCCTGGTCTTCTTCAGGTGGACATTCCGCTCTCTGCCATTTAATTTCAAAAATATGCGCTGCCATTGCTCACTGGCTGTAGCCTTTTATAGGGAGGGAGGGCCCAGGGCTCTGAGAGGAGGAGGAGGAGGAGGAGGAAGGGGGGGGATTCACATGAACATACATGAACGCGCAGCCGGACCGGCTTGTAAACAATGGGCTGGAGATCAACACAGAGAAAGGGTGTGTGAGGTCATGCTATACTCCAGATGAAATTACACCTCTAGTTCTTCACATAGCAATTTTTTAATTCCTTCAATCTAGAAATGATGAATTTCGCTTATTGCTCCTTTAATTCTTTTAGATTTCAGCTCTGCTTTTGACATTGTCGATCATTCAAGCCCACTGGATCATTTTGAAAAGTGGGTTGGCATCAAGGACACTGCCCTAAAATGGTTCAGATCATATTGAACTGGTCTTTCTCAGTCACCATTGGCAATGCCTCCTCCTCTGCCACATCATAAATAAACACAATATCCAGAACCACTGCTATGCAGTTGACACACAAATATATCTTCGGTTAAAAACCAGTGAAAAAGGCAATTTTAATCATCTTTTGTCCTGTCTGTCTGACCTTAAATGCTTGATGTCCCAAAACTTTCTCCAGTTGAATGACAGTAAATCAGAAATACTCCTCTTCAATCCTCCAAAATCCTTCACTATTCTAAAAATTCACTTTGGCCTCCTATCTGCAAATGTCAAACCTGCAGCCAGAAACCTTGGAGTGATATTTGACAGTGACCTCTCCTTTGGAAAACTAATTACAAGCGTTGTTCAGTCCTGTTTCTATCAATTAAGAAGCATCTCCTAAATCAGGTCCTTTCTCTCAGGCACAATCTTGAGAAGGTCATCCATGCTTTCATTTCTTCAAACAGCAGTCACACAGCTAGTGCAAAATGCAGCTGCTGAGCTTTTAGCAAACACTGCAAAAAATGACCATATCAGTCCTGTTTTAGCTTCTTTTCACTGGTTAACAGTCAGAATCAATTTTTAGGTTTTACTGATCACTTTGAAAGCACTTCATGGCTTAGCCCCCAGCTACATTGTTTAGTTGCTGCTCCTCTACGAGGCAGGGCACAGCCTCAGGTCCTCAGGCAGGGCTCTGTCAGCTGTTCCTCAGTCCAGGCTCGAAACCACAAGTACCCAAGCTTTTGCAGTCAAGCTTCCCACCTGAAGATCTGAGGTTTGCTTTCAAATCGCTTCTTAAAACTTATCTTTTCAAAAAAGCCTTATTTTATATATGTCTCATTTGATTATTTCTGTTGTTATTATCTTGTGCTGTTATCGGTTATTGTATTCTTTTTAAATTGTATTACTCTAATTGTTTGATTTGCTGTACCTCAGTGTAATCTACAGATTGTTTTAAATCCATTTAAAGCACTTTGTGACTGTTTTGAAAAGCGTTTTATAAATAAAGATTATTATTATTATTATTATTACCTTTTTTCTTTTTTTTTAAGTTAGCACTGTAAAACACATCTGCAGGTCATCATGAAAGCATATTTGTCTCACAGTGAGAGTGAAGACCTCTGAGGAGGAGACTATGGCCAAGGATCAGAATGATGCTTTTTTTCTGGCATAATAGCACTGTAACGCTTGGCACGATAGAGACAAATGGAGTCATTTTCACTTTGATAACCCTCCATAATTCAGCACCCAACCTCTGAGCTGGAATCTGAGGATGAGCACATTAAAGGGACGATACTCGGAGCAGATCCGGCTGTTTGAAGGAGGGGGATTAGGTATAGCGAGGGGAAGAGAGGACGTGTGCTTGTGTGTGCATGTGTGTGGGTGTTGATTAGCTGTCTGTAATGTCACGTCTCTGTGCCACCTTCATTGCTATTCAAGGCCATGCCTGGTGAAGGGAATATGATTTTTCTCCCTGCTCTGCCTTTCCAGCAGGCATGTGAATGCCCTTACAGTGTGTTTACATTCTGCATGGCAGCCTTGAATCCAGCAGACTCTCAGCAGCTGCTTGTCACAGAAGTACTGGCTCCCCTTATATTACTTCCCTGGAGCAGGACTTTTCATTTGAGTTACAGCAATTTAGTATTTCAATTTGGGAAACTTCAGTTATGCCTACATTGGCAGACCAGGGTGAAAAATATGATAATTATAGAAATTTAATTAAAAGTATCATTTGGTATCACACTGGCATATCCAAATACTGTCAAATCTTTTACTCGGTCAAAGAATAATAGAAGTTCTCCTAAGTCAGTGTAACCTTGCTGCAATACTAAGAGATGGAAATGATGTCTGAATGGCTGCAGGGAGTAATGTGGAGGTAAATGATAAAATCACACCAATCGCTGAAAAAGGAGCAAAAGTTGGCATCACAATGAACTTGTCATCTAAGACAGAAGCTCCCAGCTGGGAACAAGAAGAGCCAAAAATCATAAAAGGAGTAGCAGCTCAACCAAACAGGCAAACTTTACCAGCTCAGCCTTAATAATAAAACAAAATAACATACAATAAATAATAAGGTGGGTTTTTCTATGCTGTCATGAACATCGTAAACATCATCTGCAGCATATTAATGTAATCTTATGCAATTTTACCAACCCCTACATGTTTGAATATATAACAAAAATCCATATTTTAGTTACTAAGTATCATTATTTAATCACATCATATATTATTCTGGTGTATGATGTTTACATATAAGGAGGACTTGCTGCTATTAAAGAAAATGGTGCTGTGTTTATATGGCAACTCACACAAGACTCGAGAACTAGCATCACCACTAGCCATCACCTAGTCTTGCGTGAGTTGCCATGTAAACACAACACGCCTGCAGGGCAGGCTAACTGACCACAATGAGAAATTATGCTATTAAAGTGGTGTAAATTACGTCTTTTCAAGTCAATTTTGCATGCAGCGGCTTCAGGGCACTTGGATTACGACGGATGAGCCGTTCTGACGTTTTTGAAATGCATTAGCGGAGTTTTGTTACATTTTCAAAATGTGGGTTCCATGCACTTCAAGTGTAGCTGTTATTCTGGCTAGCTGTTATCCTCCGATACCCCGAACGAGTTTTGTGGATTAAAAAACTACACTGGACTTCTTGTCGGCGTGAGGGTCAGTAAGTACTATCTGTATTTTCATTCTAAAGTGGCCATTTCCTTTAAAGGAATGCGTAGTGATTTATTGACTGATGGAGGACCATGTTTAATAAAAGCAAAACTACAACAAAACATCAGTTTACAAACTCACACACAACATGGAGTATAAACCAAGTCTCATTTACCCAATCATATGCTCAGTGTTTCCCAAACACATGCATTTTTGCTAAAATGTTACTATTTAAATCTGAGCTCAAAGTAAAACGTATCTGTGCTCTCTTCAAAGCCAGACTCCCAAACTAATTTTTTTTTTTCTTGGCTGAAAATTCATGTGTTTGGGGCATACTGAGTAAGCAAATGACTGGATACATGAGACTACGATTATGCATTGTGTGTGAGGGTTTGTAAACAGATGTTTTGATATAGTTTTGCTGTGTTAGATGTGGTCCCCATCCAATCAATAAATCAATATGTTTGCTGTTTTCCGTGGAGGCATGTGAGAAAAACAAAGTTTTCCTTACAAACTCAAGGTCGCACGGCATGACTGAATGATATACATATGGTCACTTTTAGAGCTTAGATTCTCTGCCTGAGCCCGGCCCGACCCGGCTTGGGCCTGCGGGCCGGGTTGGGATCCTTGCCCCCCTCTGACGGACCCAGGCCGGGCCCGGTCAGATATGACGTTTTTTTTTTTTTTAAAAGCTATGATTTGATAATGAAATGTTAAGGCTATGTATTATAAAAAGTAAAATTTAACCACACTTTGTATGACACATAAAGTTAAGATCCTATATTTCTGTTATTCAAATGTCCAAAATTGTGGTTTTTGTTTAAAATGACCTGTTGAAGTGAAAAAACGAGTACTGACGGGAACAGACGAGTGGAGTCGATGTTTAACCAGCGCGGAGAACACAGGAGAAATGCGCTGCCTGTGTGGACAGTCAAGCGCCTGCGAGTACACTTGCAGGACTTCCATGGCACTAACGCGCTCCTGTGTGTGCCCAGGCACTCTTAATTATAACAGCCAACTTAATGAAAAATGTCGGGTTTAAATTGGGCTCGGGCCCATAATTACAGTTAATTGGACGGTTGGACGGGACGGGACGGTTCCGGACACAACGTGCACGGGCTCGGGCCGGGTTGGGCTCCATTTTTTGGGCCCGATCTAAGCTCTAGTCACTTTGTGGGTGAAGTATTGCTTTAGGTAAGTTATTTACAGCTGGAAAGATGGTCTTTTCATCAAACCGGGATGTCTCTGCAGTAGAAAGATGCAAATACTTTTTAAACTGGTGCTACGTGACCACAGAAAACAGAGTAAAAGTGCTGTAGCATTCGCTTTTGCTCAGGAGGCTGAACACCTACAACTAGTTGGTTAGATGGAGGGAAGTTTACCACAGTTCATTTACATATACTTACTACATTGTTATGATACAAAGCTAGTTGAAAATCAGCAAAGTATCCCTTTAACCAGGCTATCAACACTTGACCTCTTTGTCTTTAATTGCTCTTGTACAGTTTCTATTTTTACTTCTACTCTATGATAGCTGTTTGTACAATACTTATTCTTAATTTTTACCCTTCTCTATTCATCTGTTCTTGTTTCTGTCCTTGTGCTGCTGCGACACCTGAATTCCCCCTCTGGAGATCAATAAAGACTCATATTATCTCAATACCACATTCTGAGTTAATGTGGTTTTAATGGCCAATTTTGACTGGAACTAGGCTAAATTATCAGCTGTTTCAAAAAAAATTACTGCTGTTGGACAATGCAGTAATGTGGCATACACTGTAACCACTTGACTACCAAGGCGCTCCCAAGGGTGTTTCCCTCTTTATCGAGTATCAGCTAGATAAAGGAAAAACGCAGAATACAAAACAACAGGAAATAAAGGGAAAACAAATGAATAGAAAACTACTGACAGCCATGGTGGAAAATATTCTTTAGCTCCTGAAACTCAGGAAACTGAAATCATTATATATCCAACATATTAAAAGTAATAATAACTTTATTTGTACAGCACTTGTCTAAACAAGATTACAAAGTGCTCTGTAAAGTGAATGAAAATAAAACAATAAAAAATAAAAGCAGTTACAATAATTAAAAACAACGTTAAGAGCTCAAAAAAGTAGCGCGCAAAGAGGCAAAAACAAATCAAAAGGATGTAAAACACAAAAGCTACAAATCACAAAAGAACAGATCAGGCATTAAAAGGAAAAGCTCTCCTTTAAAAATATATTTTAAGCAATGATTTAAAAACAGGTAATGTGCGAGCAAGCCAAATCACCTCAGGCAGAGAATTCCACAGCCTTGGAGCCCTGATGGCAAAAGCCATCACTTTTATTAGCCCTTCAATTAGGGATGACTAGCAAGGTAGGCTTGAGGATCTCAGGTCATGACTTGGAACATAAGGAGTCAGAAGCTTAGCTGGGGCCAAACTATGATGAGCTTTAAAAGTTAATAAAAGCATGTTAAAATCAATCCTGAAGTTCCCTGGCAACCAATGGAGGGAGGCAAGGATTGGGGTGATACGCAACCTGTGATTTTTTTTCCCCAGTTAAAATTCGAGCTGCAGCATTCTGTACGAGTCTAAGCTGAGCCACTGAAGATTTACTGAGGCTTTTCTAGGTCAGGAAAAGACACAGCTGATTTATTATGGTAATATATCTTGGGTGGAAATAGCAGGATTAAATAAGATTGTTTACATGCGGTTTTAACTTTAATTGGGTATTAAATGTCATGCCTAAATTCCTGACTGTAGATTTTATATTAGTCACTAGTGGATCAATAATCTGTATAATTTGCTTGCTAGATGATCAGGGCCAAATCAAAGATTATTATTCCTGTCTTGTCGGAGTTAAGCGGCAGGAAATTACAAGTCATCCATTTCTTGATAGCAGTTACTCACTCCATTAAAGTGCTCAGGCAGCTAACAGCTATCTGCCCTAAAGGACAAGGAGATATCATCAGCGTAATAATGGTAGGATACCCCTTTAAAAAGACTGATTATGCTTCCTTATGGAAGCATATAAAGGGAAAACAAAATGGGACCAAGAATATATCCCTGGGGCACCCCACACAACAGTGGAGCCAAAACCAAATAGAAACATAGAAACAGTAAAAAAAAGAAAAAAAAATCTATTTGAAAGATATGACTCAAAACATTTAAGATCAGTTTCAGATATACCCATTTAGTTTACTCATAAGAATGTTATGATCAGCGGTGTCAAATGCAGCACTAAGGTCAAGAAGCAATAAAATGGAACATTCCCCAGAGTCAGCACTCATCAGTAAATCATTTATGACCCTCTGGAGAGAAGTTTGGGTGCTATATTGTTTGTGAAACCCAGACTTAAATTAATCAAAGACGTTATTATTGTTTAACACAAATAACTATTCCAGTTAGCACCACCTTTTCAAGAATGTTGGAAAAGAAAGGGAGTTTAAAAATAGGCCTAGTTCTGTGGAAGAGCTTGATCAAGGTTAGGCTTTTTTAATAAAGGCTAAATGCTGGCTTATTTAAAATAATTAGGGATGCAATCAAGTAAGGGAACAATGAACAATGGGTACTTTTACATGCACAAAATAGTCATGTTTTAGTGCAATTTCTGAAACAAGACAATATTACTACTAAGCTGTTTATATAGATAATGAAAATGAATATTCCACCTGTTTACATGCAGCCCTGCATACTAATGATGTCCCCTAACATGTCGTTTATCACATAAAAATATAGAACATTGGAACCACTGGAGTAGTTTGTCTTATTTTGCATCTTTGTGAGCACATGTGAGACACAGCATCATTGAGCTCAGGAAGAGATTTTTTGCTGAAAACTTCTCAGTGGTTCAAGACAGGCAGGACAATCAGAAATAAGTGCAACAACAATGATTGCAGATGCAATGTTAGACTTAATGTCTGTGACTTTTTGTTTGAAAAAAGAAACATTTCACATTCAGCATTTAAGAGGCTAGCAAAATGGAGGGAGCAGGGTTGTCAATAAAGTGTTACTGGTTTTGAAAAAGAATCCAGTATTACGCTGGTTAGTAGTTGTAGTAATGGGCTCTTGCATCTTTCATTTGTTTTAAGAAGTCAGAAGGTCCTTCATTCACAAATAATGGACATGCAGTTTAGTCTTTTGCCATCTCCTCTCTGCTCCTCTGCACAATCTTTTAGGACACAGTGAGCTATCATCACGGGTGTCTTAGTGGCGGAAAAGTGGGACTGATTACCCAGGGCCCCAATGGGAGGAGGGCCCTTGAAAAGCCTGGAATGAAAAGTTGGGGTTTGTTTGCAGTTTTTTATTTCAAAGTATTTATAAACATATCTAAAGTAAAACTGTCTGAATAAATCAGTTGAAAGATTGGAATTTATATGAAAAATATAGCGAGAGGCCCCTCTCATCCCTTAAGGTGCAAATTGGTTTAGTCCACCCCTGCACTAAATGCAGCTAGAGCCGCGTGAGTGACTGCTAATACTGCTGGATCAACGCACCTGTCTTTCTCCAAGAAAGAGAAATCAGGATTCTAAAGCACAAAGAAAAAAAAGACAAAAAGAAAGAAAACAAAGGGAACAAATGGAAACTGACGTTGTAAAAATCTTTTCAAAGGTGTGTGACAGAGACATGGCTCCAGAGAGAAAAGGGCAGGAGGTCCACAGAGACTGCTTATGCATAGGGCCCAGAATTTAGTGCTACACCCCTGGCTATCGTCAATCCAAGGAGAGCTTTTTACAGGTAATTTTGATCTGACCTTTAGCAATGCAAAGTGAGTAAAATGGAGCAAAGTAAATGCATCTATTTCACAAGAGTTTGAGATGGATTTATCTCCTGGACATTACAATTCATTTATCTCCAAGAATGAGGGCAGAAAATGAACTGCATGTATTTGATGTACACCCTTAAAACAGCCATAGCACAGAGACATTTACAGAGCACATGACTTACTCTCTTCACTTAGCCTCAGTCTGGAGGGGCCAACACAAATATTAGCCTGCCCTCACCTTTCTCTAGAAAACTCATTGTGGCCCATGTACTATTCATCATAGATAGAGTTCTTTCAAAGTCATTATGAATCAAACATTTTGCCCTGGCACACAGGACAGAAAAGAAGATTAATGGATCTCATTTAGGATGAAAGTCTACATTTCTAAAGCTTGGAGGAGGCAGAGGTATCACATTCATACAGGTCATGTGTCTAATGTCCACATCCTTTCACACTACAGCACATTACAGGTAACCTCGCAGATGAACTTTAGAGTAGTAGTAATAGAGTTGCTATATGTATACTAATGTATGTTTCTATTTATATAGCCAGTTTGTTCAATTCATCAGGAAATCAGTCCTTGAGGAGATGAAAAGACTGAACACCTGCAGTGTTGTAAGACCAAAGGACAGCTTTTAGAACTACAATACATTTACATTTCAAAAAAGAAATCTGACTGTCTAGACAGCTTGCTTTATTTCTTTGCTGTTGTCTTGTCAAAACCCTGTATTTCAGCAGTCAACAGAAAAGCTCTTGTGATCATTTCATGGCAGTTTGGCAGGGAATGAAAAAAAAAGAAGTCATGTTTAAATGTCATGTTATTTAAATGCAATGTTTTCACCTGACAGTGACAAAATGTAAACAGAGTTTAACACTCCTGGCTGATTCATTCACCGTGAGCTTAGAGTAGTGAAAATGTGCTCATTAGACTTGTGGTTCCTCACACCTCTGTGTGCACTTCTTCCTCCTGACATCTGCTGTCCGAAACACACTCCAAACTCAGAGAAACCAACTCCAGACTCTCTGCCCCTTTTTTCCTCATTAACTTGTAAAAGTGTTTTTGTATTTTTGGAGAAAGATTCGCTGACAGTTTTGCAGACGGAATTGTTTTAATTACACTTGGTTAACACATTCAGAAGCCTTGTGACACGTCTTGGTTAAAAACTGCCAAGCTGGGCTCCAGTATCTTTATCATTTTTCTAAAACATAATTATTTTAGAAACTAGGCTGCCTAATACCTAACTCACTGGGCTGCTGCATATTCATTGAACAAAGGAAATAAAACACATAGAAAATGGCTACTTTATAATTTATGCTAGCTAACAGAACTATGAATTATGTGTGGTAAAGCCACAGGAGAGCAGGTGTTTTATTATGTAAGATTTTCATATAAATCTATACGTTATTGCAGCGAAGATGAAGTGGAGACATTTGGAAAAAAAATAACGAGAAGTCCAATTTTGTTTAGTTTTTTGTTTTGCTTTGCAGTGGAGACATTTTCCCTACCTAAAATGACTAAATGTAAATACAAAGGGACACAGTGTCCTCTGAGCTGAAGCAAACAAATCACAATGAACAAAAGTGCAATCAGAACAATAACTAATCTTAATCTTAAGTTTCAAGCTTTGTGTATTGTGCTAAAATATTTAAGAAGAAAAAAGAGAGTGAGTGATCCACCAAAAATCAAACATTAACCATCCAACTTTGTTGTTGCATGAGGAAATTCATTTTCCATAAATATTCCTCCCGAGGGCTGCAATAACACATCTTATTCAAAGTGGGCGTACAGTAAGAAAGCACACTGAATGATTATAGTGGAAGCAGCACTAAAATAATCTCTCCTAAATGCTGTTCTGTCAAAAAGGTTTGAAACCCCTCATCAGTCATTTCTCCTGGCTGTCAGTTGACCTGTGGGAAACATGATGGGCAGGCAAACTCAACAACAAGCACATTAGTCTTTGCTCAGTTTACTTTGAAAAAAAAAAAAAAGACACATATTAAAGGGGAAGGGCACCAATTTTACACATCAGAGTCTGTTTACAGGTCTTGGAGAGTATTACTATATATGTGAGAAAAGTCGTCTCAAGCCTTTTTTGCTGTGCGAAGCCTTAAGTGAGACCGTGCATTGGAGCAATGTTGGCTGAAGACTACAAGTTTAAAAAAGCAAAATGACTGTGGATACAAAGTAAGAAAGAATGGAGCTCAGTGAGCTCAAGGCAACATTAGCCAATACTAGCATAGCACAGGTGAATCTCTGACCGAACTGTCGAGGATCAAGATGAATGGTGGGGAATGCAGAAACTGGATTTTGACTAGAAAGTAGAACGCATGGAGCAAAAAATAGATATCTCTTGTCCTGCTACATCTTAAGCAGGGGTGTTAGTTTTAGTTTCAAACACCCATTATCCAGTAATTAACCAGTCCCTCCGGAAAATTGCGATTTTGCGATTGCAATAATTAACGCAAATTCAACGAAAGTCTGCAATATTTGCGGGGGCTTGCAATTCTTCAAAAGTCCCGCGATTTTTCCGCATTTTTCCGCATTTTCTGGGCCGACCGGAAGTCGTCGTGCATGCGATGTCATTTGAAACGTCATCAGACACGTCATCAAATGCACTAATGGCATTCCAGTATGGAGAAACGCTCTGTACTGACATAAGAATTTGCATTATTTAAATGCATACAATATGTGTTGAATACATTAAAATGTTATGTTTACAGAAGATGCAGCTTACATGTTGTTTGACAGTCACATTGTCTGGTCTGAGAGCTACAATATTCACTCAGGATTTTCTGCAACATTATTGGAGTCCATGTTTTGAAACTAATTAAATAAAACAAAGAGAACTATAAAAAACATTTGCAGCTATTATATATATAATATATATAATAGAATAGAATATGTAATATTCAGAATGATTATTATAGCAAGTGATTACATGACTAATTTTTTTGGAGGTAGAAACTAAAAAAAAAAAAAAATCACATTTTTTTCCTCCTTTTGTCATTAGCCACAATTTTTGTCATTTGCCGCAATTTCCCTTTAAAAAATCACATAAAAATGCCAGAATTTTTATCGCAATTTTTGACAAAATTGGCCGCAAATTCAAGGGTTTTTTTCGCTGCAAGATCCTGGAGGGACTGATTAACCTGTTATTTTTTAAGAAATGGTTAGCTAATGTTAGCCGCACTGCATTGTGAACCATTCCGGTTGCGTGGAAGCTAGCTGGTGGCGCTGCTCATTTGATGATTACCGGACCACAGCCCCCCAAGTTTTTTAGAAAATATCACGGGTTTCAGGCCAGAAGGTCAAAGTGACGAAGCACCACTCTGAATTAGTTATTAACAACTTACATAAACATGCAATAATCCACCTTTCACATTTTTTTCTCCTCTCTGCATCCTTCTTCATCACTCTCACATGGCAAGCATCTTCATCATCAGCACTGCTGCACTCAGGCTTTCTGTTATTTATCTTTTCACCAGGAAAATCTGTACGTAAGTCAGACAAAGAAATATTTCCCTCTGCAAATATGTAGGCCTCAAACTGTGTCCTGAAAGCAAACAAGTGTGTGTCTGGCACACTCCATTAAATATGCACTTCTTTACCGTCATGTAAACAAACCACTTTACCTATCAGCTGTGCACTAGAGATCATACTTAAGACGTAACCACTTAAAGATGGGTAAATACCTTAAAACAACAAACATTTTGTATAGCGATATTTACTGGCAATAACAATATAGCCAACAGCTAACAGGTTGTTATTAGTAATGGTCATCACCAGAAACTTTCAGCTCCAGTTTGCAGGTTTGTGAGCCGGGTTTGGTTTATTGATTGACGCACTTACCCAATACAGTTGGAGCAGGGCCGACTGGTCTCATAATGAGCCAGTTTGCTGTGGATTTTTAAAAACCCTGACCCGCACATTACTTGTGAAAAATATGGTGGCCCACCTCTGGTCCCCCTGCAGATCGCCCAGGTGAGTCACAAAACCCCGTAAGAATTGTTTACTAAGTATGCATGACTAGCTTTGCTGACACTACTACGGGTGCTCACAGAGCGAACAGAAGTTAAAGAACACCACCTGAATTAAGAATCCATATATGTTATTTCCATGGCCTACGAAAATTCAGTCAATATTTGTGAACATGAGCTGCTCTCTCTAAAAGCCAGACACCAGAGCAGATGTGATGTCATTAAGTGTAAGCTGCTCCATAGACAATCAATGAGAGCCTGATTTTGTGGACCCACTGAATGTTTGTTTTCTTTTTTACACCCAAATGAGCTTCATTTTATTGTAGTTTTCTCAGTTCTAAAACAAAAAATGGACCCATATTTTCCTGGGTCCTCTCAGTGTCATCTGGAACATCTTTCACCATTCACTGTCCATGGAGTAGCCCCAGACTTTATACCCAATTGCATCATACATTTGAGGTTTAGCACTCTAGTTTTGGGATTTTGGTTTGAGTTGTTTGTGTTTACTATTATTTTTGACTGTTGAAGGCCATAAGAATAACATGTATGAATTTTGAAAGTGGGCGTAGTTCCCCTTTAACAATGCTATAAGGGTTTTGCGACTCAAAATTGCGCCACTCACTCATTGGAGCGACAATGGGGAAAACCAGAGGGTGGCCATTTTGTGTCTTGAGCCAAATGAGCAGGACCGCTCGCTAGCTCCTACCAGTTGTTATCCTACTGGAGAGTAGCAAAATTAACCTACAGACTGACATGCATAACTGGTCAAAAACTTTCTCTGCAGTTCAACAATTAATGGTTGACATCACTAATTGTGAGTATGACATTGTTGTAAGAGTGCAATGCTAAATTGGTGGGGTACTCTTTCAAGTACACATCTGTGTACTTATCCCCACCCTGCTAGTGTTGTCCATCCCCTGGCTGCTAGGAACACTGATTTTTGTAATGATTTCCATGTATTTACTGCTCTTTATGACTTTATGAGAACATTAGTTTTTGAAAATATCTGCTGAAGCTGTGCCAGAGAGGCTCAGGGGGCTGAGACAGGAGGGGATAGATCAAAGTTTTTATTTACAACATGGTTGGCAAATTATCATGCATAATAAAAAAAATCTGTTTTGAAGCAACATTCATTCTGTGCTTATTATGATCTTATAGTTTTATGATAAAAATGTTAGGTAGCTTTGAGGAGAGGGCACCAGAGCAAAGTTTTACCATGGGGGCCATACACAAAACAGAACCCTTCGCAGGTTGTGAAAATCAAGAAACATCAATGATGGTGACCAAGGTCCTTCATTCAAGCCAAATGCCACTGCTGTGTTGGATTGTGTTCATCTGAAGCTGCTATCAGCTACTATACAGTACTTCTTCTGTGATGGATTCCTCCCAATGTGACTGTTCAACATCAGAAAAATGATGAGCTTAGAAAGAAGCCCTTTGGTTCTCATGGACTAAAACCAAACATAATTTTTGTTACTGGTAGCTGTACACATCTGAAGAAACGCTTCCATCAAACCCCTGTGGATGAATTATCTTGACATTCAGTCGCATTGTCTGAGTTAATTTTTGGAGTTTTGAAAAACAACCACAAGCCTGGCACACTCCATTTCTGCATCTGCTTTTAAAAACTGTGCAGAGAGAAAATGCTCTCTTACATTTTTAATTACAAGAAGCAGAGTTACAGTCCTCGAGGTGATGACAACCCTTTCCAACTCTCTTCCCCCAAGTGCTGTGTCTTCCTCATAAGCGCAGACAAAAACTGATAATCCAAGTTTTCAAACCACCAGTCGATAATAAACAAGACACTGCTGAGAGGGCACCAACTGCTCTAGAGAGCGTGCGCACACAAACACACACAAACACAGGTCTCCACAGAACAATGCACATCGGAAAGCCCATTTTTCAAACTGTTATACCAGCCCTGCAGTGCCCACACAAAAAAACAGTGTGACGTTAAAGGTGTAACTGAGTGTATCAAACTCTGCTGACATGCTTGTGATTTTAAGAAGAAATATTTGGTAAACTTATGTACTTACTTATGTCATGTAGAAGTTATGAGCATCAATCTCCATTTGATAAGTAAAGTATAGGCTTGTATTCACGAGATTATTCTTTAAACTGCAGACAACCAAGGCTGGACAGGTTGAGGTAGAGGAAGTAATGTTTTTACACAGACGCTTGTAGTTTTGCAGCCTTGCCTCCCAATTACAATTAATTTGAGACAACAAATACATTTTAAGTGAAACATAATGCTGAGCATATAATGTGTGATTAGCATAATGAGGAAATGTTGTCACAAAAATGTTGATACTGATTGTATCAGCAAAATGTTCACTGACAACGTATTTCAGTTCAGCAATACAGTATCCAGTTGTAGTGACAACAGCATTATTTTTTTTAAGTACCTTTTTTATTAACATTTAACATTTTTTATTTGCATCTAACCTTAACAAACGTGCACCGTTGCCTAAACCACAAACAAAAGTCTGAACTTGAACCTGAAGTTCTGGTGTCAAGGTCCTGCACTTTACACACCTGCCATCCTCCATAACCTGCATCCTATGAAGCCTATGAAGTACATGAATGCAGTGTTTTGTTACCTGAAAGAAAACGTCTCTGAAAAAAATCCAGGCAGTGATTACGTTGCCACAACATAATAAGGAAAGCAGTTTAGTCACATACAAAAGTAATTTCTAGGAGACAAGTTTGAGTTTTAGCATCATGGGTTAAGTGGATGAGGAAATTACTGGGAACTAGACTGGTAACACTAAAAACTGGACTAGTGAATCCTGGACAAGCTGACTCAGGAGAAAGGATGAGGGTGGTCATAAATTATGGTTTGTAAGGACTGTGAGGGTACAGAGACGAATGTGTGCATCCAAATACAGACACATTCTCAAAGATAATCTGGGACTCTGCCAAATGTCTTCACAACAATCATGTAAAAGAAGCCAAAACTCCAAACTGAAGGAAATGTTTTTAACAGAAGAAGAAGAAGAAGAAGAAGATATCTGCTGACAGTCATCCCCTGTCAAGAAGTGCAAAACTTCAGACCAGAATCTTGAAAAAGTGATCATGCCAACTGTCAATCACTTGTAATCACCAATCCTGATATTGAAGAGACCAGAGATGTGATGCAGTGGTGGAATGAAAACTTATTTTCAGAGTTCCTACAAATGATAGCAGAAGTCCCCAAATCCCCAGGGACGTACTGGGACTGAAATTCAGCCCAGGACTTTGAGATAGAGAGGCCTTTTATGCGAGCACCCAAAGGGCAGGGGCAGATCATTTTTGGCAGTAATTTTAACACTAATATAGTTTTTGTGATACGAAAAGAATCTCATAATGCTCAAGACTTTCAGAGCACTTTAGGATGCTTAGCTGACACCTGCCTCCTCAGTTTGCTGAACACATCTGATTTAAAAGAAGACCAGACCAGGTGAGCCATAGTGAGCTGGAACACCATCAATACTGCAATGTATACGCTCAGTCAATAGAGTACTGAAATACATTCAATCATATACTCAATGTTTTTCAATATATAATCAAAAATTACAATGCAGCTGCAAAAAAACAAATAAAATAACAAGTACAAGAATATCTTGAATATCAAAGTAAAGTACTTGGTTTGCTGGTATATTATTCTACAACATTATTGTACTTTTACTGATGCTTTATTATGTAAGCAAACAAATGAAGATAATCCTCCCTCACATCACCAGAAAGTCTCAGAACAGTCCAGCAGTCATCAGTGGCCTTGCTAACAGTGACCACAAACCTTGGCTCCTCCGCCACAGAAAAGATCTGTCAGTTTGGCACATTCAGCTGCATCTTGCAACATACTTTGCTTTTTAGCACCACACTTTGCTTTTTCATCTGCTAATTAGTTACCACAAAACTTCAGAGGGATGAAGCTCTTTATGATGAAACTGACTGAGCCAATCAGATTCCAACAAAAATGAGGATCTGTCCAAACTGGAAGGAGCCGCTTGTATCCTATTGGTCCAATCTGACAGGCAGCATTACACCCTGTTCTGTCTGCAGCTGTGAGTGCCAGCGTGGCTCTGGTTGCCCCATGCCATATAGTAACTAATGAGAATAAGAGCTTGAAAAGTTAAAACTCTAAGACCAACAGCCAGTTGGGCCTGGAATGGGCCGGTTGTTCGTGAGTCTTCCCGTTCTTCCCAATGGCCGGTCTGTTCCTGAACATTCCCATTTACCCAGTCAGTTTCATGTAGTAAATCTCAAGCAAACAGTGATGGCACACACTGTGTTTGACGAGTATCGACAAGTAATGGCTTATGAGTTTTCACAAGTTCTGAATTATGACACCACTTATATGATCAACATTTCCTCCACTCTCATTCAGAGCTGCTGTGTGCCTCACTGTCTGTACTCAGGTCACTTAGCATCTTAACAGTGAGCCACAGTCCTGCACAGGGTTTAATTACATAAGTGACACTGCTCTGTAATTAAAAACACAGTGGAGCCTTGATCTTCTAAAATGTTTAGCTCACACACTGTCAATATTTACACAAACAGGAAGAAATTCCTAACGTGACAAAGTAATGTCCATCCAGCCTAAGAAAAAGTCCTTTGAAGCAAAGGAGTTGAAACAAAATCACAGAATTACCTTGTGCTATTATGAGACATTTAGTTAAATTTATGTAACAGATGCATATTAAAGAGACTGAATATACTGCAACATAAAATGTTACTGTCTTTAAGCCCTCTTTTGGCTAATCCTGCCAGTGATGATTAGCAAACAGAAGAAAAATAAAATGTTTGCAGTTGTTCAATTACAAGCTCATAATTATCCAGACGAGATAATTAGATACATTAACAAACTGTTCAAGAGCAGATACGAGTGAGTAGGAAGGTGAGTGTGTGACATCGAGTGAATCATTATCCCATCACTCCAGCTGGTGAGGATGTGACACTTTGCCTGACATTAGTGGAATGAGAAAATCTCTCAGCTACGACAGGAACTGAGCTGCTCTCATGGTTCAACAAGAGGGAACCAGAACATGAGGTTCATTTGAGTTAGCCAGGGTCCGCCTATGTCACACTGCTGCTGAGTGAATCCTGCTCCACTCTGATGGAGACAAACTCCGACAGCCTCGGCTGGGGAAAATAAATACTTAATTGTAAAATCCTACAAAATGCCAGATGGAGGACAATGTAATCTGTGAAACACTGTCAAATGCTTTGATAACTGTGGACTTTGATAAGGGTTACACAAAACCCCTCCAGCTAAATGCTTTCAGTGTTGCATCATTGTTGTATTCTTGTCGTGATTCATGTTTTATGGAGAGGGCTGGGTATTCAAATGAACTAGAATTTTTCTGTAAAGACAGCTGATCAGTCATAAAGCTACAGAGCTTTGTGGATTTATTAAGCTGATTCAAGCATTTGGTTCTTACTCTTTAGTGTCTTTGAAGACTGTAAAGGTTATTGCAGATCTGAAACTAAAGAAAAACAACAATTAGCCTACTGCTTGCAGAGCTTCTAAGAACTCTGCACTGCACTGTGGCCATCCTTCATGAGGAGTTTGTTGGGATTTTAGTCTTCAAAGACAGATCATTAAAATGAGATGTGCTAAATGAATGTGCTGAAATAAAACTCGACAAAAATTTAAAGAGGATGGTAAACTCTTCCTTTATAAAAAAGTTATGCAAACCATTTCAGTATTATTGTAGAGTTCTAATAGAAAAACGACAACAAAGTCAGAGACTAATTTACTTAAATTAACCTGATATTTTGGTGTAGTGCTCATTGGTTAACACTGAAGCAAAGCTACAGACAAAGTGATGCCTCCCACAAGAGTCTACCACAAACCATTCATGAAATATGAAAGGGGTGTGGCATCTCTCTCTCTCTCTCTCTCTCTATATATATATATATATATATATATATATATACATATGTGTGGCCCTCCTCAACATAATTCAATCAATATTATCAGTCATTCATAGTGAGATATATTTATTTTAGTTGGGTCTTGTGCGAGCTACAGTGGTACATTTTTAGAGTCTGTGCTTTTAGATGTGGCTTATTAAAGACGCTACCAAAGCAAAATTGTAAATAAAATGAGCACAGCAAAAATGTCAGACAGGTTGGCCCAGCGTGTTTAACCATATATCTTTAGACGTTACAGTCACAGGAGTGATTGTTGTTATTAGCCAAACGTCACAGTGATTGGGTCTGTTGGCATGAACACAAACACAAACTTTTACAAACATATACACACACACACACACACACACACACACACACACTCGACCTCCATACTAAATTTCAGCCTCCTAGGGCAAAAACTATTGCTGCCAAAGGGTGAGGAAATTTTGTGGACTGATCGACTGGCAGAGCGAGCTATATAGCTGCTGGACAAAGCTAATAAAAATGACTTGACCAGCATTCCTTTTCCTGCCAGGTCAATAACATCAACACTGCTCTCTCTGCACTTAAAGCCCAATGATGCCAAAAAGCAATCTTCATAAAAATGACATAAAGGTCAAATGATGCTGACTGTCCCTCATTCACATAGTCAGTTTACTCTGGTTTCATCATCGTGAAATATTACAATAATTTTGTATAGATTTGGGGCGGCTTTGGCTCAGAGCGTGTTGCCCACTAATCGAAAATTGGCAGGTCGATTCACCGGCTCCTGCAGCCCGCATGTTGAAGTATCCTTGGGAACTGAATCCCAAATTAGTCCCCATCACTGTTCCATCAGTGTGTAAGTGTGTGTGAATGGCTACTGAGTAGCAGTTGGCACCATGTGTGGTAGCCTCAGCCACTAGTGTGTGAATGTGTGTGTGAATGGGTAAATGTGAAATGTAGTGTAAAAGCGATTTGGGTGACCCGAAAACTAGAGAAGTGCTATGCAAGCACAGTCCATTTACCATTTAAAATGTGCTTTTGTGACTTCATTGTGATGGACTGAAGGTTTAATTACCTGTCCAATAACTGTCGATCTGGCTGTTCCAGCTTCTTCTCAATGGTACCACAACATTAACTGCATTAATCTGAACCTGATGAAACCACTATGGACCAGATCATTCCCAAACAAACTGACAAACCCACCACCTGACATATTATCACCTGGTTATTATGGCTACCATGTTAGCATACAACTACCTATTCACACATCCAGCAGACACACAGCATTATTAGCATTCAGTTGGTGTCTTCTGTCAAACTGATGATTATTGCATAAGTCTGTACATAGTCACATTCATTATATTTCATATTACAATAACACTGAGTAGTGCAGCTTTAAAGAATAAAACCAGAAAGCAATTCTTTGATATCAGACGGAGCAGGAAGGAAATCCATTTTTAATACACTATATATTCTGTAACATATTATACACATTTTCTTGTATCCTGTTAGTTGACACAAAGGAAGAGTCGTCTTTACAAGCATGCAACACTTGCTGATTGTGAGGGCAGTGTAGTTTCTGAATTTTGATGAGTGGGACATAATGAGCCAGCAGCATGAGTCGTCCTGGCTGATGGTTTATTCAGTGTTTGCTGAACTGTTGGGTGGGCTTCTGAGCAAATAGTGTTATTTTTCTTCATGTATACTTGCATTGCTAAGATCATTTCCATTCTTCTATTGTTGCACAAAAGTTACACTGCATGTACCATTCTGTCTGAGCAGATGTAATGTTTTTCTCATTTTATGACTGCCTTGTAAAAAAAGATTGTCGAGCTGAGGCTGACTGTTCTCATGCACTTTTTGTACATAAGAAAAATAATGCACCACAATTTGTATGCAACCCATGTAATTGGGAAGGCTGCGACCAATGCAACCAATACGCTGATGGGAGTAAAGAGGAAGTAGTCCGTGTAAGGAGGCAGGTTGGGGTGGTGGATGGGTCAAACAACACAGGACTCCTCCCCAGGAGACCAGTGTTTGGAACAGACTGAAACCAAGTGAACTTTGTCTCATTTCAACCTCCGTCATCACCAGGTTTCTTCTCCTAAACCTGACCTATGTAACTTTACTTGCCTAAACCTCACCTAGGTAACTTTATGTTAAGTACGTATTTCATTCATGAGGCGCTATTTCATTAGATATCACTGTATGAAGATGAGATGGCTGATGACAGGACAATCGTATGGTCAGTGTCGCCAACTCTTTTCAAATAAAAGTAGCAAGGAGGACCTCCAAAAGTTTAACATGTGTTGCCAAAGCACAAATACAATTAAAAGGCACTGAATAAAATTTACAACTGTTTACACTAATGACAGCACATATATAGACATGCATATCTCACATGTCTCATATATAGTTACCTATGAACACATTTTATGTGTTTGTGTGTGAAAACAAACCAAAAAACATGGAGTAGGAATTAATAAAAAGCAAACGGTAAGCTGTAAAGAGATGAACTCCAGCTTTTATGTGTCGTTGGTGTGTGTGAGTCTGAGTGTGTGTGTGTGTGTGTGTGTGTGTGTATTTCATTGGTTATAAGTAACTTTGCTAACTAAGATCAAAAATAAAACAAAACAATCAACAATTTATGAATACAAAGTCATAGAGGTAAATTGTAAAGGCAAAAAACCTTATGAAATGTAGGACTAAATAAAGAGTGTGAGCTGTGAGAAGATAAACTCCAGCTGTTATGTGTTGTTGTGTTGGTTGTCTCTTAGACTGTAACATGCGCTGACATATCTTGTTGCATCTATGGCGCTGACACTATTTTCTCTAAGTAGATGTTGCATTAGTCTGGTCAGAGAGTGTATTAATTATTTAACTCGGAGTTTACACTGAATTTTTTGTTAAGAACTTTGTTCTGATGTTTTCATTTGTGCTACATTGTAGCAGTAAAGTTTACTCTGTCTCCACCTGTCTCTCACCATTTCTGGCACTTCCAATTCAGAGAGCAGGGGAGTCAACATAACCATAGAAACTCACAACAACTGGAGTCCCACAGTGAGCGGCATGCTCTCTCCTCCTGCCTGTCCCACACCTCCTGCACAGCGGTGAGAGGAGAGACTCCTGCGCTGACCACAGAATAGCCATGGTCTGCTGCATGCATGGAAATGATTTATGATACAAAATCTTTCTGCTTTTCCCTGATGGTCTGAATAAGTCACAAAATTTATCACAAGTTGCTTTGTAGAATTAAAGTTGCTAAAAAGGGTCTGAAAAGTTGCTAGATTTAGCAAGAAAGTTGCCAAATTGGTAAAATTGCATATGGTACCCTCCAACCAGTATGTAAAGCCAATATGTTAGAAACACTTTGACTTCACAACAGATATTTAAGCAGAATGACAAAACACAAAATGAGGAAGTGGCTGAGTCACACACCTCAGTCCATTAACAAACTAAGCACAAAACTGTAATACCTCAAGCAACTAATCATCTGTGGGGCATGTGGAGAAATAATCATGACAAATCAACATTTGAGTGTTTTTCACCTCTCAATATGCTCCACACATCAGATGTTTGCTGCTGATTCCAGCCTCTATGCATGAATTCATCAGACAGAAAAATGTGGGTTTGTGAGTGTAGAAGTCACAAATCCCAATCCGGCCAACCCACAACCATCAGCCTCACTTGGAGAGGTAAAAACAAAAACCTTTTCAGGCCAACCACTCTCCTGCATAAGCCAAGGTCATTGCAGCAGCCAAATGGGGCTGGCAGCACGTTTACCCAGTCTGCACTCATACCTCCGAAGACTCGTGTCCTCATGGTGTAAACCACAAGCTCCTGACCCTGAGAAAAAGCCCGGATCAAGCCGATGATTACATCAAGAGGACGGACTTGCCAAGTGTTACTATCAGTGCCAAATGTCCATACTTCCCCTCACACCTGCTCCATTTGTCATCATTCCCATTCATGCTCTCTCACTCTTTCTATTGTCATGCACATTCATCACTCTCATGACTTCTCTCATTTGTTTCTCTCAGAACCCTTTAGGTACATCTGTCAGGGTCACACATTACCATCATCAGTCACAATATCACTCAGTGAGATGCTCTATATAAAGCTTTTATTTTGCACTGTCCTTCAAAGATGTACGGAAACAGTGAAAGCCAAGTGGAAACTGAGTCAAATAAAGTAATACTTCCTTTAATGAGATTTATGGATTGCATTAGTACAGAGAAGCAGAGAAGACTCCTGGGCTTGGCACACTTTGACTTATGTGAGTCCCAGGATAATTTCTTCCTCTGAGCACAAATATTTTTTTTCAGCAACAAAAAATCCTCTGAGTTCTAAGTTGACTGCGCAGCACCACAGCTCTTCTTTGACAAATGCAACTTCATTAAGAACGTGGAGAATGAGGGATACTTCTCTCTCAAAATGTGTTTAAATTAGTTAACCATTTGTGTTTTGTTATGTTCTACAGATAGGTTTCTGAACAATGTCATCAGTGAGATGGAGGGAGAAAACAAGATATAGCTTTTCGAAGGAGTACTAGATGAAGTCGGTTTTGGGACTTTAAATGCACAAATCGCAAAAGACATGGGTGTAAAATGTTCATTATTCCGAGAAGGAAAGAAAATAAAGATTTGGAAACGCTAGGATGAGTGTCACATACAAATTAAACGGTAATTCTACTGTTTTACAAAAAGGTGCTCTATTTCTAAATACTTACTCTATAATTAAGCTATCGTGACATTGTGTTAAAGTGTTTTCTATCCCTGTGTTGCAAACGCATCCTCGATTGTTTGTGAATGGTGAGACCCATCTCTAGTTCTTGTCAGATAAAAACAACCCTTTTGGGAATGCCACAATTTGAACTGAACTTCTTAATATCTTGACATTTAACCATCATATATCCTATTTCTGATGTATGTGGTCCCTAGGGTTTTTACATCTGGTGGATTATACAGAGGAATTAAACACGAGTTTGTTAACATGAAGGCATTACCGCAGTTTTTAGTGCAGCAAAGAAAGGACTGCTTCTTTGAACCACAGCCGGATATTGCAACAGTTTTCATTTGACAAAAAACTTTTCAAAATGTTAGGCCCTTGGTTTCCAGGAGAAAACCTCTGGAGGCTGAAAAATGAAAGTAATAATCATGATCCATTTCCTGCTCCACTTTGCAGTTATTATCTTTCAGCGGAGACATACAGCACCATTTCTCTATATCCTGTTCAATTCATGACTCAGCAAATTTAACAGATGTGTTCAAGAGAATAAAGTTTTACCTGCCAGAAGATGGTATCTATTGTGCTGCCCAGGAAGCCTTCTCTCGTTTCAGAGGACAGGAGTTTGGGTCCTAGGATGGTCATAAACTCCTCGAAATCAACCTGTCCATCACCTGACACAATGGAAAAAAACACACATTATAGATAGTTGGGAACATACTGACATCTGCATTGTTTGCAACTTTTGTCAAATTACTTGCTGTTTGTAAATGACACACCAAAACCATCCTGAACTTTTGAAATGGTGACATGTAACTAAGTAAAACTCATCCCAACTCAACCCTTATCCACCTGATGATCTGATGAATGGTTCTCCTTGAACTGCAGAGCAATATCCAGGCTGCGTAACTGAAAAGCAATCTGTTTATACCAACAGCAATGGACTTTTCTTGGATTAGAGCTAGAGTAGGCAACTTATATTAGAAGCATTTTTTTGTTGAAATTCTCTTTACATCCCGATAGCAATCAATAAATGCTCTGAATTTTTCCAAAAAAAAAAAAAAAATATCTGGTATCTGTGGCTGTCGCAGGCCTGTAATAAGCCCATCCAATCGTCTCATTTGGGTGCAATGAAATAATTGGATAGGTTACCTGTCTGTCAGAGACAAGGTGTCTCTATTGTCTGTTCTACTAATGTAGAAGTGCCTACATGTCCCTTTGACAATGCCTGATTCAACGGCGGAAAATCCTACAGAGAGCAACCCAATAAAGGAAGAGCAAAATATCAAAAAAGAGAGTCTAAAAGGGAAATGTGACAATAAAAGAATTTAAAAAAAAAAAACAGATGTCAATATTGGCTGCATAAGTGTTGCAGAGATGGAGGGAAAATGTTGCTTATATTAGCCCTCTGCTAACTGGAGCCAAAGGCTCACAGCTGCAGCTTCAAAAATTAATGTTTATGTAGCTAACATTAGCTAGAGCCACATATCAAGGTGTGTCCTCAACCTCATTCCCCACCACTGCAAACCACCTCACCAGGAGAGGAGCAGCAGCAGCACCAGAGACTGATCCCCAGTTAGTGGCCACAGAAACCCGAACCCAGCCAGCCAGTGCAACACACACTCTGTGGGACAGGGCAGCCCTGACACACCACCACATCGGCTAACAGGTTAGACCCAGCACCAGCCTGCTGTGACACCTGGCGTTGGAGAGTTCACACTACAGCTGCCAACCGAGGATCCATCTCCTGAGCTGCTGCCTGCTCTCCTTCCAGGGAAGAAATCCTTAATAGCAGCAAGTGAGATGAAGGAACAGTGAGGTGGCTAACGTTAGCTTGCTAACTCTTGTCTCATTTGTGGTTCAATAAACAGAAAGAGAGTGAGAGCAGGGCAGAGAGGGGCTGAGTGAATGAGCTGGGTACAACTCTACAATGACAAAAGATTAAATAAATCAGCGTATGGGAAACACTGAGTTAGGACTACTGAATAAAACACAAGCATATGCCTGTGGTCGTCTGGTGAGCGGGGCCTAGGACAGAGAGGGGAGAGCTGCTTTTCCAGATGTCTGCCTGGCCTAGCTTTAAACAGGTACAGTATAGCACAGACATGATTAAAGCCTTTGGGGTTGTAATTTTTTTCTGCAGGTTTTACTTCCTAAAATGTGTTTGTAGAAATTCATTACATGGTATGTTTACGTTTAAATGGAAATATGGATGGTGTTTGCGTCTTTGTTGTTATAATTTAAGACCAGCGCACGTCAGATTTCATAGTTCAATGCACCATTTACCGCTGAGAAAAGAGAAAGTTAAAAACAATGAGGTCGAGGACAAGCTCCGTAATACTGGATGTGAAGCAGATCAAAGTTTACAGCTACTGTATCACTCACAACATGGAGTGCCTGCGGTGCACATTGATTCCAACAGTACTGATCTGGGATCCTGCTGATAGTTGTTGAAACTACTGCCAAAACAAAGCATCAAAACTCTGCAGACAGCAACAAATTCAACCTTTTCCTTTTATTCTCTTTGAATGGAATGTTTTCATAAGCCTCATGAGGTTTCTTTATCTCCCACACAGAGGTTGTCTGGTTTTATTACCTGTATGTTTGGATGAATCAATAAGAGCTCTTGCTTTGGATATCTGACAATTCAGATCTTTAGGTTTGAAAATAATGGGATAGACAGCTTACTGGCTTTCATATAATTGAATTCCAAGTTATGACAAAGAAAAGCTGTAATTTTATTACTATTAAATCTGTCATACTTTGTTCACTCTCTTTTGTTTTAGTTGCCTCATGCTTTCGGTGTCCCTGTTGTTAACTCATTTTATCTTCCCACCTGCTCTTCCTGTATCTGCAGATGAGGCTGAGATCTTATCAAAGGAAAGTTACTGATGCAGGACGACTCAATCTGCCCCCTCCTTCGGTACCTCTGCTCCTCCTCTGACTGCACAGGCCACTCCAGGGCATGCTGGCACTGTAACGTTTGTATCCATGCATATTCAGCAGGACTGTGGGGCCAGATGAAGCAGTGCTGAAATCCTAGGATGTCGGGACGGGAGGATGGATGGATGGATGGATGGATGGATGGATGGATGACAGCAGAGCAGGGCGGACTGGCTGAACAGGTTCAAGGTACGACAGGATGAAGAAGTTGTGCTATGTGTACTGGGACCAGGTTACACCTAACAAGTGAGTTATTTAAAGCTCCACCAAGTAATATCTTTTATATTTTCTGTAAAACAAATGATGAGTGTAACGTGAAAGGGTTTTTACAGCACATTTTCTGTGTGGCTCAGTCTCACCGCTCTCATAAACCCTGGTTAGAGCAGCAAACAGCCGACAGCTCCTGGCAAAACAACGGTGTGCCACCTGCCCAGCACCAAACAGCAGACAAACAAAGTTAGAGACTAACTGGTGAGATCTACCAACTATAAAGTCTAGCAGCTAAGGGGGTAGATGTTTTTCTCAGGAGAAAAAGAAAGTGGAAGACAGCAGATCTTCCCCAGGCGGGGGACTGTTTGCGGCCACTCTAGACAACTTCAGCAGACACACTGCAGCGTGTTTCAAAAGTGTCCCGGAAACTAATAAAAACACACGGCTTGTCTATTTTTGACAGAGCCACTGCACGTTGCACTAGAGCAGAGTTTTCCTGCTAACAGGCACTGTATGTGAAATACAACTACTGTATGAGGATGAATGCATTACAAATGACTAACACACTGCCCGTAATCTTATTCCATGTCGTTCGGGACTGGACTTTGAATGATATTAACTTTGTCTGTAGACTACAGCACAACAAAGCAGGAAAGGACACCAATAAACACAATTAAGCCAAACTAAAAAAACTCCTGATAGCACAATTATCATGGAAAAAATTACCAAACTGACAAAATCTCTGGGTCTACAAAATCAGGCAGTCAAAGTGTTCCACTTCTGAAAGGCTCCTGGTGTGGTACAACACAGTGCGGACAGAACAAAACTGGGTCACAGCTGGGCCTGGTGTAATTGTCCCTCCTGGCTCCCTTACAGATAAGATGGCAGCAAAGATAACAAACAGGGACTAATTCATCTTGTAATCTGCTGGAATTTAGTGGATAATAACATATTGGGTATGAAATCGATTTGCAGATACTACAGTTTAAAATGAGGTTTTCAACAATTATGAATCACCGCAACCAAGAGAGGTCTTTGAGCGTATAGTCATACATGTGCACACAAAATATTAGGTTGATTGGTCCAGTAGTTTATGAGATTGGCTGCTGAGATATAACACACGCAATTACACATGACCCAACACATGATCAACTCCAGGCTTATGCCTGGTGGAGATAAAACAAACAAACAAACAAACAAAAACAGGTAAATTGGGATGCTCATGTTGCTCTGTGTCTGCTAGATGTACAGGCATTGTTCTCATAATTCTTAGTTATCTGCCAATCGACCATTTTAAATTCATAATGAAATTTTAAAAAATGACTTGTTTTGTTTAATAATTCTCCAGATGACCTACTATAACATACATATTCCACACAACGTACAGTGGGCTGGCTGAAGCTCTGGCCTCCTGGCAATGGAAATAAATGGGTAAAGAAAATAAATGAATAAAACAGTGATTAAAGTACCAGTTATTGGCAGTCATACCACATTTTTCTGCTCTAGGTGATATGATGAAACTCCCCACATTTGCTTCAACTGATAACTGCACCTGCTTTGTAATTAATTACACTTTTAATTAATATCTTTATCAGTATCTGTTGGTTTAGTGCATCAAAACAAAAAGTTACAATTTAAACATACAAACGCCCCTGAACATTGGGTGACACTGCTGAATATTTGGGGTTCAACATAAAAGCCCCATCTGCTTTTCCTAACACATCATGGCTGCATGTGTGCCAGCTCTCATTTTGATGCACCTGCAGTTTGTGACACCTTGACTTTATGCACAAAGTCACTGAGTCACTTTCTGTGACTATTAAAGCCTGAACCAACTGCATTTGACAAGTCTCTTCCTGTATTATGTCACAACCAAGCATCCTGTTTCAGCTTGAAATAGAACAATGAATTATTGAAGAAAGATACGAAATCCTGCTCCCTTTAGTTACAAACAAGTTAGACAATAGGGAATAAAACTAAATGTTGGTCTCTGTTGTTATTTATTCAATACATGCCTACAGAGATCCAAACATGGAGATTAGAGACAAATTTAGAGAGAGACATGCTGTCAAGGTCATTAACACCAAAAGAAAAAGAACCATTGTAATCTTCACTAAAAAAACAAAGGCTGGTGCAATGCTATGATCTAGAACAAAGAAGAGAAGTCACACCTCTCCATCAAGGGCATACGGAGCTCAATAACAATCACATAGACAGGCTTGATAGCAGAGACAAGCAGAGTAGATAACCTATCAGTATCTTCTGGAGATCAGCTGGACTTGGCCCCCGGGCTCAGAATCGATGGCTGTGACCGAGGATCCAATCCTCACAGCTGCCCACTTGGCCAAGATACAGTCACTGCCGTCCATTCTCATTCATCTGTTAACACCCCTCCTCTCCTCCATGCCCTGTCCCTTTGATTACCAGTTCACTGTTATTGTGTCAACACACATGCATATGAGAAGATCATTTCACAAACTGCTCTGTAAATAACAAAAATGCCCAGATTTTTCACACTTCATATTTGTCATTTTAACTCTATGTTGTAAAGACCTGTTTTTACATCTTCCAATCAGTGTGTGATGGAACTGGTTTTCAACCCCTGTGTTTTCATGTCAATATAAGTGGAAGAACATGAATGAATGGATTAGGACTACATTAATTCCATTAATGTTATAATTAACTTCTTGGTTTAATTGATCAGTGAACCTATCATTATTTAACGTATCTATCGACAACTGTGCAGCCCAAGGGGAGGAAAGTGTCCTATTTGGGGACCTCAGAATTGCATCTCTGCTCTTTGCAGATGATGTAGTTCTGTTCTGCTGCATCACACTGTCACCTCCAGCACCCACTGTGAAAGTCAGTTGCTAAGTCTGAAGCAGTCGGGATGAGAGTCAGTACCTCCAAGTCTGAGGCCATGGTTGTCTGCAGGAAAATGGTGGATTGCCCCTTCTGGGTTGGGAGAGTGTCACTGCCCCACATGAAGGAGTTCAAGTATTTCAGGGTTTGTTCATGAATGAGGGTAAAATGGAGCGCAAGATGGACAGGCAGTTTAGTGCGGTGTCAGATGTGATGCAGGCGTTGCATTAGACCGCTGCGCCAGAAATCAGAGCTTTTGATTTACCGGTCCATCTACGTCCCAACCCTCATCTATGGCCACAAGCTTTGGGTAGTGACTGAAAGGATGAGATTGCAGATACAAGCGGCCAAAATGAGTTTCTATCATAGGGTAGCTGAGCGCCGCCTTAGACATAGGGTAAGGAGTTCAAATATCCAGAGGGAGCTTGAAGTACAGCTGCTGCTCCTTCACTTAAAAAGAGGCCAGTTGAGAAGGTTTTGGGCATCTGATCAGGTTTTTTTCTGGGCACGTCCAACTGGTAGCAGGCTTCAGGGCAGATCCAGAACATGCTGGAAGGATTATAAATCTCATATGGCCTGGGAACACCTCAGGGTTACCAAGGAGGAGTCGGAAAGTGTTGCTGGGAAGATGGATGCAACCACGACCCAGCCCCAGATAAGCAGATGGAAACTGACAGACGAATGGATGGATAAATATCTGTAACTGTCATTAAAGCCTTTATGTGAGAATGTTTTACTTGATTATGGCATCTTTCAAGATATTCAACAGGCATCATTTTTTGTTTGGGCACTGTGTGTTACTTTAAGCCAATTCTGCTCAGCACCCCCATGTCAGACATGTGCGAAGGGGGATTACAATGTTCATCAGTGGTTGGCACCAGAGTCTCCAAATTGTACACAAGTAGGCTTTAAGGATTGGTTATAGCTTGCAATAGCCAAAGCCTGCATGTGAGAAGCAATTTGAAGCACTCTCTTTGCCTCCTGCTAGCCATCTGCAGCTGGTTGTATTTCATCTGGTACACACCATGTTAGTTCTGTCACTGTTTATTCCCTATGATGTAAATCAGACTGATTCTTTGCACCTGAAAGCCTCTCTGGACCAGTCAGTGTACAGGCCTCTCTCTTCATCTGTTTGTCTAAACCTGTTGAATCATATCTGAGTGAGCTGTCTTTATCAAACAGAAGCTTCACACATTAACAAACACAAAGTCACAGCCCTTGCTAAGCAGCCAGTCACTCCTAAGACTCAATAACTCCTAAATGGAGCAAACCCCCAGTACTTTGCTAATGACAACAATCAATACAAACAAGGTGACCTGGGTCATTTAATGGGAAAGAGGTTTTTCAGACTAAACTCCAACAAACTCAGATTCAATACACAGAGACAAAAAGAACAATGGGAACCAAGTGAATAAATAAATAAACAGCATTACACTTCACAGACTTCCCGAGACAAAAGCTGTCGTGACCTTCATCAGCTCCGAAAGTAGCCTCGTCTGCTTCTTCAAGTTGTAGCAGACGATGCAACAAGACCAGGCCCGAAAGCAGCTACTGTCCCCTGAGACTCTGAAGCAGATGAGTCAGAAGAGGAATAAAGGCAGCCTCACATCTTAAACTTTAATATTCAGCCTTGAACATTTATAGTATTTTTCTCTCCACAGTGAAACTGAAAAGCACTTATCAAAGGCTCTGATAGCAGCGTGAAGAATTTGATTTTTTTTTTCCCAGTGATCTGACATTTGCATATTGCATTTTTCCCATCCCAGCCTTATACAATTTTAAGAGTCTATCTTTTATAAAATGTCAGTCACAGTTAATGCAGACAGCTTTGCACAAACGCTGTCTGGAAGAAGAAGGACTGCTTGTGTTTGTGGTTACTTGCTGTTCAGAGTTCTATCAGAGGACAAAAGGTTAAAAGGTCACAGGTGAGGATGGTACTGCAGAAATAAACCGATTCATATCTCACTGTTTTGACAGCAGGAACCATAAATACTGGATGTATTGTTATACCACAGCTTTGTGATACATTCCTTCACAGATTCAGCTGCTGCACCACATGCATCATAACAGTTATTTTATCCTAGTTGCACAACCAATAGGAAAACCCACTTTGATCTACAATAATTATCCACATGTCATGTGTGCATACGTTTTGGTAATATCATATTTCTTCATTAAGGTTGTTCTCCCGGCAGGAGTTTCACTTCGGTGCTTTCATGTGTCAGGCAGAAACAGCGAGTGGTAGAGTTTGAAATGAATACACATACAGGCATGCATGACTAAATGTTTTATGCATGACACAGATGAATATATAATGTGCATCTGAACATGCAAGAGTGCAAAGAAAAACAGTGTTGTTTACTGTAAATCTTTTTCAAAGCTGCCCGTTGTTCAGATGTGTAGCCTGTCCTGTTTCCAATGCTGTGTCTCAAATCAGATGCTTCTATGAGCCACCACTGTCTGTACTTATGCTATTTTGAGTGCATGAGTGCAATCGCACTGCATACTGCATACTGCAATGCACTACAAGTACCTGAAAGTTGCACTCGTAAGTAGGGCTGGGTATCGTTTGGGTTTTTTCTGATACCGGTGCCAAACCGATACTTTTAAAACGGTAACAGTGCTTAAATGGAGCCTCAACTGATACCTCTAAATATGATTTTTTTTATGGAGGTTGAAAAGTGGCACAAATGGGCCACCTTTCAGAAGTGTGAGTATTTTGTATAACAGTTTTAAATTACGATAAAAACAATGTTTTTATTTATTTATTGCTGAGGCAAATTAGAAATACATGGAAATAAATAGGTACAGTATATGAACTCTATTAACAGTTTTAAAATATAATAAAAAACACTTTTTAAATTAACATTACAATAATATTAACTCTATTAAAGTCCAGTCTCTGTAGGCATCCCAGGCTCCGCAAATCGCACCAAAAACATTTGTGTCCAGGCTGTACCAACCAGCCAGCGCGAGACCAGTGGAAGCAAGCACACATACATGAGCGCGGTGTCCATGTCTCACAATCTTGCGCAAGCGCTCACACGTGAATGCGGTGCCCAGTGAGGCAGTTAGAGCTAGAGGCTACAATGAGGCTAAAAACAGAGTTCAAATGATGTTTTTCCAAACACTTTTTATGTTGGGGCTTCAGGACACTTGGATCACTACGGACGAGCAGTACGGAGATATTTTGTGGTTTCAATAATGTGTTTTTGGACGTTTGAATCTGGGGCGCCGTCAGCCTCCATTAGGTGGAGTTTTGTTGCTACCTCCTCTCCCCTTGGATCTCCGCAAGTGTTGTGAGGACTCACCTGAGCCTCCATCGGCATGAGGGTGAGTAGATAATGGGTGAATTTTCATGTTGGAATCACTATCCCTTGAACAGGTGTGTAAATCCAGGGTAACTAGCAGCTATTGCTCATTGAGCTCATTCTTGGGGAGGGGGGAGCTAGCGCCGTTGTGTTTGATAACATTGTTGAATGTAAACAGAAGTGACGCCCTACGCTGCTTAGCGTGCCTTTAAATAATAATATACACTCAACAAATGAACGAATGAATGAATGAATGATTCTGTTACGTGTAACGTCCAATAGAGGGAGACACAGCATTAACAAAAAAGCACCGAAAGGAGGCACTGTAATGTGCGTTTTGTTTTGGCCCGGTACGTATCGGTTGTATAGGTAAGCACCGACTTTCGGTACCCAACCCTACTGATAAGGGTCAAAAAGTTGAGTGTGGAACGTTACTTACCCTCAATAGTCGCCATGTTGCCTATGTAGCGTAAGGGGCGGGACCATAAATCTTTTTAAACTTGTGAAATGTTGGCCGACTGCCACAGTAAACATATAGCATTGTACACATATCCTTGAGTATTTTTCATTACCACTATACTGCTGTCTGATAGAAACCATCAGTTTGTTTATTGTGTTAACTCTATAATAATGTGGTACTGCAAACTATAACAGAAATGCTAATGATATTTTTGACATGACATTTTATCATCAGGCATTGTCGTTACACATGTCTTGGCCATAAACTACAAAAATAATGGACATAGTTACCATGATGCCTTGAGTTCAGCATTTCGGCCATCACCATCTTGGTTTTTTAAAGCAAAAGGCTGACGCCATTAAGGGGCGAGGGCTGGATCTGACTAAGAAGATAAGGAAACTATTGGCAGACAGCCTGTCATTCAAGTGGCCAGCTCTTATATGTAACTTTAAGCCTTAATAAAATGCCAACAGGTGAGTAATATATAAATTGTATCATGAACAGGGAAATGTGCTAGATATAGGAACTGCTTTTTGTACTGTAAACATGTTTATTTCTGCTGTACCGCTGGGCATTTTAACATGGGTGTCTATGGGGATTGACTGGTTTCTCGAGCCAGCCTCAAGTGGACATCTAAGGAATTGCAATTTTTGGCATTTCCGTGTTGATTTCATTTTTCAGCCCTAGAGGGTGCCGCTTGGTTTTGGCATGACCTATATGGTCTGTGGCCTTATGGGCTTGTGGGCTGGTGACATAGCCAGTCAGAATCAGCCACAGACAGTCATAGATATAGAAATGTGCCACGAAAGCATGTTCACTTTTGATACAATAAATAAATAAAGACAGAAGAAAGTCAAGTGATGGCAGATAAGGCAAAATGTTGGTGTTGTATGTTGATTTTGGGCCATAAAAATAAATATGACTTGACCATACACCTCAGGGTATTTACATTTTTGTGATGGAGAAAAAGTGCTTTTTAGATCCATGTATATTGTAACACATAAGAGGAGGAACCCAGGAAAATAGCTCAGTATATTTTCACACCTGTGTGTTAGTGTATTTGTGTGTAGCTGTACATGCAACTCACCATCCATGTCTAGTCTCTGCATGATGATGGCCAGCTCAACCTCACTGGGCATGTAGCCCAGAGAGCGCATAGCCATACCCAGCTCCTGTTTGGAAATGAACCCGTTTCCGTCACGATCCAGCACCTTAAACGCCTCCCGGATCTCTGCCAAGACAAACAGGAAATCGACTCAGCATCTATGAACAATGCCCACCCCTCTTGCTTCCAAGTTGCACAAACACAAACACTTATTCATGTCCATTTTCAGCACTGTGTATTGGTCTGCCAGACATCCACGTTATTATTTCCTCACACTGTCCTCTGGATTTTTTGGGATTCCTTTCTTTGGCAGTGATACACTTCTCACGACGTTGAATTCATCTTGCATTTAATGAAGTCAGTTGGCATTTCACCCTTCCCCCTCGTTCATCATCATTCGCACAGCTCTCTCTCCCTCCCTCCCTCCCTCCCTGTCTTCCTGTCTGACCCAGCTCTGGTCTGCACATTATGCAATTGGTCTCGCACCGCTGCCTCAAGTTAACAAGATCAATTCCACCCATCGATTCATTTTCTCCACCTGCTGTCACAGCCGCTGTCACCTTTGCTCGCTTACGTACATTCACATTCTCCAAAAGGAACCCTTCAGTGCTGTTCCATTATCCTCTTTGTCTTTTGTTTCCTCATTCATATTTTACAGTATATTCTTCCACCTTTCATTGAGTCAACTCCAGCATCTATAGCGGCATTCAGAGAGTTAGCAGTTTATAGCAGTGAGGTTTGCTTAGGAGCACTTGTCTGTTGTCAGAGTGAAACCTGTAACCTTCAGGATATTGGGCTTTTCCTCCAATCACTAAAAGCTATGCACTGTTGTTAAATATCTCTTCCTCTGATGCTGCTCTATAAATAACCATTCCTTCTCTGTACAGTGAACATGTGTCACAAAATCCCCTCAGTTCTTATTCAGGGTTCACATTTCTGCCCAAAAATATCCATGACTTTTCCAAGCCTTTGAGGTGAATCTTCATGACCATACATTCTCTAAAATGTCTGTGTTTCCATGATAAAGACAAATCAAAGTCCATGTCTCAATGAAAGATATATATAAACAAGCATCGTTAGCTCTCAACAAGGAGATATAGTACAATGCAGCCATACCAGTGAAATAACCACGTAATGTCTTTGCAGATACTGTAACAGTCCTATGATGGTATCAAGACATTTTTTATTGTGATATCACAGAGTTTGATATATTGCTACATCCCTAGCAGTAACATTAATTTATGTCTTAAGTGTGGTGTTTTAAAGAAGCAATGTGTGAGATTTAGGGAGATTTAGTGACATCTAGTGGTGAGGATTACAGATTGCATCCAGCTGAAACTTCTCCCCGTTAGAATTACTTCACTGTTCATTGTTCATGAGGTTTTTACCAGAAGCTGAATTATCCTCAGGGGTCTCTTCTTCACAAAACAACAACAACAACAACAACAAAAAAAAACATAACAACAATTGGACCTGGTGATTTAAACAGGTAAAAAACACTCAATAAAGCAGTTTTACACGTAAAAAGTTTTTCTGATGCTGCCTGTAGTGGAGGGGCTGCTAACTACAGTGGCCGACGCACATGGCCCCTTTAGAGCCAGTGTTTAGTTTGTCTGTTCTGTGCTACTGTGGAAACATAGCGGTGCAACATGGCAGACTTTGCGGATGAAGACCAGCTCCATATGTAGATATAAATGACTCATTCTAAGGTAAGTAAACACAACAGGTCATCATTCACGAGAGAAAGACATACTATTTTTCTTTTTTTTCTAATATATCCCCCTAAATCCTACTGGACCTTTAACAACGTAGCATACATGTTGTGCTGCTGAAGCAACATATTACTCAACTGACTCACTCAGCAGAGACAAAAATGCCTCACTTGTGCATAGTTGAGTCAGCAGCTGGTTCACTAGCTGCTCAACGTGTGATCATGTCATTAGTGGAAGGAGTCGACGGGCTTCGATGTGCTTTAATAAATGCATATTTCATAAATGTGCCTACAGACAGGAGAGGGTGTATGGCAAGAAAGGAGAGAGAAACTGACAGGCATCTGGTGTTTTTAAATAGAGGTGGAATGTCACTCCTCTGAAGAACACTATGACTGCATGACATGCATGAGCACACTGTTGAGCACTGAATAATTTCAGACTGGAAAGTGGAGTAGATGGTTTAACTCCATCCTTCCCAGGAACCATAGAGGCGGTATGTCTTTTCTTTCAAGGGACATATAGAGGACATAAAAGTGTTGGGTCCAACAGCAACAAAAAATAAATTCAATTACATCTGATCCAAGATTTAAAAAATTCAATGCAACAAAATCTTTAACAGTTGGCAAAATTTTTGTTGTTGTGGTCTCATAGGTGCATAAAAACAATGATGAGACAGACAATACCACAGCATTATGTTAAAATGGGAAAATAACCAAGTGGAAATGTATTACTATTGAATGTTTTTGTTGCCAGTGTACAGACACGCTCTTAAAGCATTTTCTGACTGCCTGAACCAAGAAATTGCCAAACTGAACTGAAAACGTCATTAAGAAATGACCTCATCAATCATCTCATTATCTGCTGCACTGCTGCCAGTCTGAACCAGTCTGCTGGCAAATGATTTGGAACAACAAAACCTAAATGAAGTGTTAATTATGAATTGTCTCATAAAAAATGGAGAACAGTGTTTTGACTGTGTTGAGCACCTTCAGTAGATAATAAAGGGTCACAGTCTGCGACCTGCATCAAAACAGCATGTCACTGTTTCCCCGAGCAGCTGCACCTGAGTAAATAAAGCACCATCATCATTTGTAACAACACAAACTCTTGTTTTAGAGATAATATTTTCTGGGATGCACACACAGAGACGCTAACAAACACACATGAAAGGTATACCTATTATCTCCCTGCTATGAAATGAGCATCTCGTGAATAAATCTCTCAGTGACTCAGGCTTGCATTGAGTACCTTCCTGTGTCTGGAGTGTGTTGGAAGAGAATAACAACATGGAGACTAGGTTTATATATCAAAATGACTCAGTCCATTTCATGCACAAATGCTCCCATCCATCAAGACTTATGACACACGGGGAATATTGAGCTGCTTTCCAACTCAAAATCTGACATTTGGAACAGCAATATTTCTACCAGAAGGACAGAAGTAACAAAAGACGTCACAGCAAACTCAAATTTAGACGCTGCAGATTCCAAAAGTGGCCACGTTGGTTAATTTTGTATGCAAATTATGTCTCGCAGTGTTAAATGTTTATGAGGGCATGTGTTTAATTTGAGTGTGTCCATGGCTATGTATGCTTGAATGGCTGGTGCCTGTTGATTATGTAATCTGCTCACTGCCACATTCTACTTGACCTTTCGGATACAGCAGTGATGCTTGGCGTCAACAAAGACACAGCTGGCACATTTGCTACAACATTGACTTTAGTAACACAACTGTAACACAAGTGTGAGGAAAAATGAAAACATGATCACATGACAGATGCCCAGCTCTCAAAGGTGCACCCAGTTATACCAAATAGAATCTTCTCTGCATATGGAATCACAAGAGTAATTAGGTCTTCACCAATACGCTAAAGAATGAATCAAAAAATTGTTTTAGCTTTAGTTCAGTTTATTATTTAAGAACCTCATACAGGATTAGGCTGTTAAAAAGAACTGGAAAAAAATGAGAATTGTAAAGGATTATTTTTTTGCAGTTACATTAGGAGTTGTCAGTTTTGGTTAAATTTGCTTTCGATAACCCGACACCCATTATCTTGTAACTAAACGGTTAATTTTTAAGGGGGAAAAAAAGCAAAATGAGGTGAAATACAAGAGGCTTTTCCTTTTGGTCCAGTGCTCCATTAACTCAATGAGCTTTATCATCACATTTCAAAGCACTATCCATTTAGAGGTGGGGATATTTCATTGTTTTGTGATGTAAATGTCTTGCCTTTATTTCATTTTCTTTTTCTGAACACGTTGAAACATATTACCCACTGCCCACCCACTAGTCTACACCTAGACAGCTAACATAAGCCTTGGCCACTCTGCACTGCACACCATCTGGTTCGGGAGGGGCTACTGTAGCTTGTGGCACTTCTCATTCAGTGATTATGGCTGGTAACCTGGTTCCCCTGCATTCAGGTGATGTCAGAAAGATCAGACTGGGAATTTGAAAAATTCACATGAACGCCCCCTCAAGTTGGAACAACAAGCTGCTGAGTTTACGTCATATATGTAGAAACACTGTGGAAAAAAGTGAATGTTTGATCGATGGTAATAAACTTTATTAGTTAACATGTCAATGTTTGGCTCACATGTACTTTGTAACATGGTATTAGCTTGTAACCTTTAGTTGCTGTCCAGGTAGATTGACCAAGATAGGTTGGATAAGCTATTAATTAGCATTATTCAGGTTTAGCAATATTTAGCAATATTTTAGTGATTTTAGGGAATGTACTACTTTATAATCATTTTGCTTCAAACTGTTAAACATGTGTTGTTAAAATGCTCTGATCAGTAAAATTCAACACTTTGTAGCATCCATGTTGTTTCCACATTACAACTTAACGCTAAACACGCTAAAGCCGGAGGAAACACTTCCCCAACTCGGGAAATGCGACCATCCAAGGAGCATGTGAATGCAGCATTTATCCTGCTGGCAGGATCTCACTGTTGCGGAAACCCTGCGGCCATCCTCCGGTCTTCCTCTGGCAAATAAATGGCTTCATTTTGAGCCGTGATACCCCTTTAGCAATGTCACCTATGTTAGCACCACTAACAGTGCTGACACTGCTAACAGTGCTAACAGAACTCACAGTGCTTACATAGTTAACAATGCTAAAGGAAGTTTGCGGCTCCAAACTGAGCTGTTTACTTACCTAAGCAACCTCGGGGCAGACCCGAGGGTGGGCACAATGTCTCCATAGCAACACCGATGGGCTGGGATGGTGTTACTAGTGTAACTGCTAAATGGGCAGTGCTGCTAACTAGCTCCCAGAGTCGGGTCATGCACAATGCAGTAAACTTAAGAGAAGCAACACTGACCAACAGACTGACACATGTAAACAGTCGAAAATATTCTTAGCAGTTACCCACCGACATCCCATATTATATGTGGACATTACTTGCTATTTATTTGTTTGGGGATTTTTGGGATGTACAGTACAGGCCAAAAGTTTGGACACACCTTCTCATTCAATGCGTTTTCTTTATTTTCATGACTATTTACATTGTAGATTCTCACTGAAGGCATCAAAACTATGAATGAACACATGTGGAGTTATGTACTTAACAAAAAAAGGTGAAATAACTGAAAACATGTTTTATATTCTAGTTTCTTCAAAATAGCCACCCTTTGCTCTGATTACTGCTTTGCACACTCTTGGCATTCTCTCCATGAGTTTCAAGAGGTAGTCACCTGAAATGGTTTCCACTTCACAGGTGTGCCTTATCAGGGTTAATTAGTGGAATTTCTTGCTTTATCAATGGGGTTGGGACCATCAGTTGTGTTGTGCAGAAGTCAGGTTAATACACAGCCGACAGCCCTATTGGACAACTGTTAAAATTCATATTATGGCAAGAACCAATCAGCTAACTAAAGAAAAACGAGTGGCCATCATTACTTTAAGAAATGAAGGTCAGTCAGTCCGGAAAATTGCAAAAACTTTAAATGTGTCCCCAAGTGGAGTCGCAAAAACCATCAAGCGCTACAACGAAACTGGCACA